>NC_135967.1:24980384-25306384 GCF_053455715.1 Rhinoraja longicauda
TGGTTGGATCTTCATAAACTATAATCCTCTTCACTTTCCACCTTAACCATCATCCTTACATCTGTCCTGCTGATGACATAATAGTGCACCTCTTACTTTTTTCACTCTTCCACCTCAATGATGTTTTTAGTTTAGTCTACAGATACAGCATGGAAATAGGCCCTACAGCGCTCCGAGTCCATGTCCGTGAATCATCCATTCACACTAGTTCTATGTCAATCCATTTTCCCATCCATTCCCTACACACTGGGGGCAATTTACAGAAGCCAACTAACCTACAAACGTGCACATCTTTGGGATGTGGAAGGAAACAGGGGCACCCGGTGGAAACCTATACAGTCACATCAACAACGTGCAAACTTTGCACAAACAGCACCTGAGGTCATGATCGAATCAGGGTCTCTGGTGCTGTAAGGCAGCAGGTCTACCATCTGCACCACGGTGCCACCCCTAATCATTATCACCTCTCCTTAACACAGCCTTTCCAATTTCAGAAAATCTGGACAGATAATGATGCAGTACTCAGAATGGAGTGAAGATGAAGGCACATCATTACTTAAGGTCATAAGTGATAGGAGTAGAATTACGCCATTCGGCCCATCGCCCCATACTTGATATAATATTCATAGCCACCACTGATCTAATAGAAGTTACAAGTTAGTTTGGACGTGGGATCTGTGTAAGGTGTGCAATGAACAGAGGACTGCACCAATGCCACGTGAATAGATAATAAGTGCCAGCTTTCTGGTGGGGCAAAGCCATACATGAGTTTTGAGACGGAGGATTTTGATGAGTTTTCGTACTTCTGTAAATTGCAGCAATAGAACCACAGTAATCTGTACAGAATTTGATCAGGCACAATGAAGTGCTTGATACATTGGCAAGTTGCCTGAAAGTTTAATGGCTATGTTAAAGAGCATGGAGCCCAGCATCAGCCTTTCACATTGTTTTTGCATAAATATTGAGACTGAATATTTCCAGTGTCAAATTGTTGGCTCAGAGCATTAGCACAATCATGGAGCTAGCCTTAATGTAATATCTGATGACTCAACTGCCAAAGCACTTTAAGCAGAACCCATACAATACCCAAAGATAGACACAAAAAGCTGGAGTAACTCAGCGGGATAGGCAGCATCTCTGGAGAGAAGGAATGGGTTACATTTTGGGTCGAGACCCTTCTTCAGAGGTGTTCAAGTAATATCCATTATGCCTTTGGATACTAATAGAGTCATTGGTGTCACACAACAAGGAAACAGGCCTTTCTGCCCAACTCGTCTATGCCGACCAAGAAGCCCCATCTAAGCAAACTTCATTTCCCCACATGTGACCCATATCCCTCAAAACATTTCCTATCCATGTATCTGTCCAAGATTCTTTTAAATTCTCTTATAGTACTTGCCTCACTTACATCCTTGGGTAGCTCTTTCCATATTCTCACCGCCCTCTAAGTTAAAAAAAAGCCGCTCAATTACTTCTACATCTTGCCCCTCTCACTTTGCGTCTCTGTCTTCTGGTTTTTGATTCCCCTATCCTCGGTAAAAGACTCCCATGCATTCACTTTATCTATACTGCTCATGATTTCATACACCTCTACAAGATCACCCCTCATCGTTCTGTGCTCCAAGGAATAAAGTCCTAGCCTGCTCAACTCTCCCTATAGTTCAGGCCCTCAAGTCCTGGCAACATCCTTGTAAATCTTCTTTGCACTACTTCCCCGCTTTCTCATGTTCAGAAGAATTTGCGGGAGTCTCATGGTACTGCAGTAATCTGGGACCCAGCTGTTTGCAATAGAGGCCAAGTCGAAACTACAGATACTGGAATCTTGAGGAAAAACACAACATTCCGGAGGAACTCGGCATGTCAGGCAGCATCTGTGAAGGAAATGGATGAACAATATTGTTTGTGGTAACGGTTAGGTATAGTTGTACTTGCAGAACAAAACGCTGTTTATGAAGGAAATATCAGGAGTGTGCAGGGTGATTTAGCTGGGGCTAATCATGCATTGTCTGAAGGTCTCTGGCTTGAATTCAACACTCCTCTATTCCCTTCCCCAGCTGTTCTTTTAATCTAGCTTTAGTGAAGCAGTTTATCTCAAGTCCATGGAGACAATCTTTAGTTAATTCAATGAGCTCTGTTAATGAAGAAAGCCTCTCTTCAGAAAGGCAAATCAGCTTCTATCCCCTCTGTAGGTTGTGGGAGATGGTTCATATTTAGAGGCTTTCAGTTGGAGCTCAACCAAAATAAAAATTGCACAGTAGACCTGAATAACTATGCTGCCTTCTGGGACAACCTTATTTATAGTATAATCAGGCCAGCAAAATCCAGGTATTGTGGTTGCAATTCCCCTGGGTAATCTGGCCAGGATTGCAGTGAGAAAATGAATCTTGAGATGCATTGAGCACTTCAGCTGATAAATGAGTGAAAAGTGACGAGATGAAAATTATATTAGTCCTTCCCACATACTCCTGGGGCTGACCCTAAACAGGCCAGGCAACAGCATATCAACAGGACGAAAAGTGAACAAGACTGCAGATAGTGGATGCTGACTCAGCTTTTCTCACACCTTAAACACAGCGTGACCTACTGGTTACGTCTTGCAGCCTGGCATTTCACAAATTCTGCATCCCTTTGTCTATATTCTCACTCTCAAACAGCCCTTGTGTCAAAGATATATCATTATAAAGGATATTTCTTTTTGTGCCTATCTTCGGTTTAAATCAGCATCTGCAGTTCCTTCTTGCTCATAATAGACTATGTTCTTGCTCCCTACCTGCCTCCTAATACCCCAACAATCAGTTGAGCTCATTTACAGCTTGGCCCCAGGGCAACCTTAATCTCTTCCCCTGTCAGAGATGTCTCTGTCATATCCTACACCCTCCCGGCAAGTTAAAACAAGCTTACTTTCTCTACATCCCAGTTCTGACAAAAAGCCTCCAGTGACTCAGTTTCCCTTTCCATAGATAATACCTTATCTGCAGAGAGTTTCTGGCATTTTCTGTTCTTATTACATTTATAGGGTCTCCACATGCAAGCTAAATCATTGTTCAAATTTTATATCAATGAATCCATTTAAAATGCCATTGGTTCTGTAGAACATTTTTATACGTGTGGGCTATATAAGATATTAGCAAAGAAAATAAGTTTCATTTATGCAGTTAAACTTTTCAAAAAGTGCAACGTTCTAATTTCCTGAGTAGTTCTTGCTGTATTCACACATGGCCTCTCCCTCTCTCCCTCCCACATTGTGTCATGCCAAATGTGATAATGAGTCACGTGACCCTCTCTACAAGGTTCGAAAGAGTACAACAACCTTCCTGAGTGATCGGGGCTCCAGAATCCCATCTTGAGGACCCTAATGGCAATTTAGCTCTATATTCCTCTGGCAGTAGTTCTACATGCAAACACTGACCAAAAGGGAAGAGATAGCTTTATATCTCGAACGTCATTCATTTTTCTAGCACGGTAGCCAAAGTAATCAACCACAAGATGAAGGAGCCATTGAAACTTCTTGGAGACAAAGCACTGACAATAAAATTACTTTTCTAGTGGTCACACAAAGTCTGAACATTCAGATGAGGTGAACTTTTCCTTTCTTGATTGACATGTGGTGGCCAGATCACCACCTACAGACATACTATTACTTCCTGCATCTGCAGAAACCTTCTTGCCTTCTCCTTGACTGGAGGATAATGGTGACATACCAATGTTGAACTGCAAATTGATATGTGCGATACATCAACAGTTGCCATTTGGAGTGCTCTGGTGGATGGGTAGTTCAAGGTGGGTTGTTCAGTGTTCTTTGCCTCGACGGACACTGGTGAAGTTGCACGATACCAGGTTTTTGTCCTCTACACAGTTGAACTGTGGCGCAGTGGTAGAGCTGCTGCTTGCAGAGCCGGAGACACGGGTTTGAACCTGACCACGGGTGCTGTCTGGACAGAATTTATACCTTCTCCCCGTGACCTGCGTGGGTTTTCTCTGAGATTTCCGGTTTCCTCCCACACTCCAAAGACGTATAGGTCAGTAGGTTAATTGACTTGCTTGTTTCAATGTAAATTATCCCTAGCGTGTGTAGGCCAGTGTTTGTGTGTGGGGATCGCTGGTTGGCGTGGACTCGGTGGGCCGAAGGGCCTGTTCCCACGCTGTATCTCGAAACTAAACTAAACTAAACTTTATTAAAACAATCAGTTACTTAGTAGATTGGTAACACACTGTAGAATTTATTTCTTTAATTGCTGTATCCCCTGTAGTTCTGATACGACCAATAAATCAAAGATCAATTAAAACTACATCCACTGAAAATTAAATTTGGAATTAAATTCGATCTGAATGACAATGACTAATTTGACAAAACATCACATGAGACTCAAGAAAGAATTCCCCAGTAACTTTTACTAATTTCTGGAATTTTATTATAAATTAAAAATAGTTTTGAACATTTTGTCCTTTAAAAAATATAGTGCAAATGCCCAGTTGATTCCAATTTCAGATTGAAATTGATATTTTACCAGCAATGTATTATATTAATAAGATTCCATGTTTCCTCAGTATTAAGTCATTGATCTGGAAACAGCAATTGGTCTCTAAACACGGTAAATGCAATGTAAACCCTAGTATCATTCTGATTCATATTTCAGTTTGTTATTAATCATTAAAAATTAATGTAAAAAAGGAATGTTTGAAGCATCTTATTTTTTTTAAATGTTTTGAGCCTCACAACTCGTTATTTTTTCAATTCAACTTTTCTTGAAGTGACCTGTAGGTGGCAGAAGCTTGCAGTTTTACTCATTTTTCAATAAATCAGTGTCTTTATCTCCAGATAAACACATGAAGCAAAGTTAAGTTCCGCATCAAGAAATGTTTCAATCAATTTATATAATTTAATTAATCATTTTCCACTTTACATAAAATTGCTGCTCTGTTTATCTTAGGTGGTTTATAATACTTTTAGTTTAGTTTAGAGATACAGCGCTGAAACAGGCTCTTCGGCCCACAGAGTCCGAACCGACTAGCAATACCCACGCATCAACATTACCCGACACACACGAGGGGCAATTTTACATTTATACAATTACACCAAGCCAATTAACCTACAAACCTGTACTTCTTTGCAGTGAGGGAGTAAACTGATGATCTCAGAGAAAACACATGCAAGTCATGGGGAGAACGTTCAAACTCCATACAGACAGCACTCATAGTCAGGATCTCTGGCGCAGTAAGACAGTAACTCTACCGTTACTCCACCATGATGTACTCTTCAAATAGAGTGGTAGAGTCATGAGGCTGCGCAGCACTTTACTGGCCGTTTGGCCCACCTTGTCCATGCCAACCAAGTTGGCATTATTATGCCAGTATCATTAGGGAGAATGGGGGTGGGGGGGAAGGGGGTCAGTGGGGGTCAGGGGAGAGTGGGGGTGGGGAATAGGGGAGGATGCGGGGAGAGTGGAGGTGGGGGGGAAAGGGGGAGGGCGACAGTGAGAATGGGGGTGGGGCGAGTGGGTGGGGGTAGGAAAGGGGTGAGAGTGGGGGAGGAGATAGTGGGGGGAGGCGGGGGGTGGGGGAGGAGGGGTGGAGGAGAGAGGGGGTGGGGGAGAGTAAGAGTGGGGCTGGGGGGAGGAGAGAGTGGGGGAAAGGGGGGTGGGGGAGAGAGAGTGGGGCTGGGGGAGAAGAGAATGGGGGGGTGGGGAGGAGAGAGTGGGGGAAAGGGGGGTGGGAGAGAGTGAGAGTGGGGCTGGGGGAGGAGAGGGTGGGGGGAGGAGAGAGTGGGGGAAAGGAGGGGAATGGGGAGGCGGGGAGAGTGCCAGTGGGGGTGTGAGGGAGAGTGGGACTGGGAAGGAGGGTGGGGTGGGGAGGAGGGAAGAGTGGGGGTGGGGAGGAGGAGGAGGAGGAGGAGGAGGAGGAGGGGTGGGGGGAAGGGGACAGCAGGAGTGGGGGTGGGGGGAAGGGGGACAGTGGGGGTCAGGGAAGATGGGAGTGTTGGGGGTAGGGAGAGGGGGATGAGTAGGGGGTTGAGGGTGCTACACCAATACAGGAGAGGCTTTGGGTCCAGGGCTCCTCAGTCACACACTCTCCCCTTCCCTGTACCCCCTCTATGTGGAATGGGCCCAACAGGTCCACTTGGTCAGTGCTGGGAGGAGGGGGGATAAGGGGAATTGATTGGGGGTTGAGGGTGCTACACCAATATAGGAGAGGCTTTTGGTCCATGGCTCACTCAGTGACACCCTCTTCCCTGTTCCCCCTCTACGCAGAATGGGCCCAACGGGTCCACTTGGTCTATTCCTTTCGATAACTGAATGACCAGATACTTATAAATTTAGATCAATTAATGTTTTAAATTCTGAATGCTGAAGCTTTTTAATACTCAGTTTAACAGAAAGTGATTTTCTTTTAAAGGTTTGCTTCAGATTTGGATCTGATAGCATTAACGTAATCATCGATTCATTGACTGCTATAATATACACAGCCATTTGTGACATTGGTCTTTCTGATTCTCTTTACTTCTCAGTGTCCTTTCATTTATTGAGCATTTCCACTTCTTATTCTCCTTCCCTAACTTCATTACCTTACAGTCTGTGGATTGACATGGGCAAGCTTCGTATCACTTACAACACTTTGTTCCTTCATTCAATTGTATATCCCATTGATAATTAGCACTAAGAGGCACTAAGGCTGGGGGACACTCTGTAAACAGGTAACACCTATGTTATCAATATTTTAGCGTTTCGCTCTACCTTCGGGAAGAAGTTTCAAGTGCCTGAAAACTGTTACCACCAGGTTCAAAAATAGCTTCTTCCCAGCAACCATTAGGCACACTGCACAACATTTAACTCAATAATGAACTACCATAGAATGTGTCTTTGGTTGCATTATGGAGTTTTGTTTTGTACTAAATATTATGGTTATTAATTTATTGAATTTTTTGATTGTTGTACATTATCTTTGTGTATTTTGTTCGCAGGCACGTTAAGCTACTGCAAGTAAGAATTTCATTGTTCTATTGTTGGTACATCTGACAATTAAACACTCTAAAAGTGAATATTTACTGCACTCAATGCTTCTTTTACATCCTCAAGAAATATCAGTGTAGGTTGTCTTACATGACATTCTCTTAACAAATATATGCTGACTTTCATTAATGAAGCTGTGTCTTTCTCAATGGTGATTGACATTACACATCAAATTGTCCTGTAATCATTTTACAGCAAAGAAGCCTAAGCTAAATGGTCTGTAACTATGTGATCAACATAGTAAAGTGATACTCAAGCTTAAGCACCACACCTTTAACCACAGAGCATTGGGTAATAATGGAGATCTGTTTACTTCTCCACAACATGTGATACATTTCCTCTTGTCTTAACAATACATGGACTTTCATGGATGCTAAACTTCTTTGCCTCATATTATTCCATCCACCATTTCACACATTTCACACATTTCACACACTGTCCTTAAATACAATGGCTTTATCCTCCACTTTCATGAAGTTGAGACAAAAAGAACCAAGGCCACACCTCCCATCTTCACGTGCAGATTATCTTTTCCATGTCGAATAAGCCCTATCCTTTCATTTGTTACTCTTTTGCTCAGTGCTTGCAAAATATTTGGGGGATTTCCTTGATTTAACTTGGCTTGACTCCAACAGGTTTGATCCTGAGCTCGGGTTCTGTCTCTGTGGAGTTTGCATGTTCTCCCTGTGACCGTATGGGTTTCCTTTGGGTGCTCCGGATTCCTCCCACATCCCAAAGATGTGCGGGTCTGTAAGTTAATTGGCCTCTGTAAATTGCCTAGAATATTTAGGGAGTGGATGCGAAAATGGGATAACGTAAAACTAGTGTGTACTGGTGGTCGATGTGGGCTCGTTGAATGTGTAGGAGGCTAAATCATTGAGGAAATTTAAAGAGGAAGTGGACAAATTTGACAAGACTGAGCGGGTATTTGAGGGCGAGGGGAATTCCCACAGGAAAGGAATTGAAAGCTCTTGCAAGTCAGTCATGATCATATTGAAATGCTGGGCAGACTTGAGGGGTCATGTGACCTCCTCTTGCTTCTCTGGTTTTTATGTACATCCTTGTTCCTTCTTGAGATATCATTATTGTGGTAGTGCTGTATTGCAATTATTAATCTGGATTGAAATTCCCAAGTGCCAGTGATTTCCCTGGAGTTGTATCACAAAATTGACTTAAATGTCATACTGTCACTTTTCCAGTACTGCAAAACTACTTTGCAGCAATGTGGAAACGTCAGTTTAACTGCAGACTTAAATCATTAAAATTCAAAGAACCATGGACAGGTTTAGATGTTTGTGCACTGTCAGGTTAAGAGCCAATTGACAATTTTATTTGGGCATGTTTTCAATATTTAAAGTTTCCCTTGGTGCAAATTGACTTGGGAGTGCTGGTGCAGGATTCCTAAAAGGTTAATCTGCAAGTCGAATCGGTAGTAAAGAAAGCAAACGCAATGCTAGCATTTATTTCAAGAGGGCTAGAATACAAAATAGGGATGTAATGCTGAGGTTCTATAAGGTGCTGGCAGGCTGCATTTGGAGTATTGTGAGCAATTCTGGGCACCATATCCGAGGAAGGATGTCCTGGCGCTGGAGAGGGTTCAGAGGAGGTTTACAAGAATTATCGCAGGAATGAATGGATGAGCATTTGATGGCACTTGATGGCACTGGTCCTGTGCTCGCTAGTTTAGAAGAATGAGGGGGGGACCTCATTGAAATGTACAGAATAATTAAAGGCTTGGATAGAGTGGATGTGGAGAGGATGTTTCCACTAGTGAGAGAGTCTAGGACTAGAGGTCATAGCGTCAGAATTAAAGGATGTTCCTTTAAGAAGGAGATGAGGAGGAATTTCTTTAGTCTGAGGGTGGTGAATCTGTGGAATTCTTTGTCACAGAAGGCTGTGAAAGCCAAGTCAATGGATATCTATAAAGCAGAAATAGACAGATTCTTGATTAGTATGGGTGTTAGGGGTTCTGGGGAGAAGGCAGGAGTGCTGGTGCAGAGGAGGGAGAGATAGATCAGCCATGATAGAATGGCAGAATAGATGATGGGCCAAATGGCCTAATTCTTCTCTTATCACTTATGACCTTATGACTTTCACTCCACGAAATTGATTCCAAAACTGGCCTTTTTAATTTGTCTAAAATGCATGTCAGTAGTAGATTGAAAGAAGGAAATTAAATTAAATGTTTTGGAAGAATTAGTGGGAGTCAATTAAAAGAAAATAAAACAAGATAATTTTAAGAATTAGGACAAAGAGGAGGAAGAACTAGGAATGACAGATCAAGCCACAACAAAATATTTCCATTCCCTCCACAAAATGCTGTCTGACCAGTTGAGTTCCTTCAGCGCTTTGTGTTTTTCTCAAGATTCCAGCATCTATACTTTCTTATTTCTCAAAGTTTATAGTTCATCAATGGAGAAAGTTAATAACTTCAAATTCCTGGATGTTAACATCTCAGATAAGCTATTCTGGGTTCGGTAGATAGACATAATTACACCAGGTTAGAAATTAAAAGAGATTCGGAATTGGTATTGGTTAATTATTGTCACATGTACCAAGATGCAGTGAAAAGCTTTTGTTTGCATGTCACCAAATACTCTAACAAACCTCTGCAGATGTACTGTAGAAAATCTCCTGACTAGTTACATCACGACCTGATATAGCAATTCCAATGCAAAGAAACGCAAGAGGCTTCAGAGAGTGGTGGACTCCACACAATCCATCACGGGCACAGCCCACCTCACCATCGATGCATGTACAAGACGATGCCTCAAAGATCTGGAATCTATCATCACGGCTCCCCAGCATTTGGGCCATGCCCTCTTCTCACTGCTACCATCAGGTAAGGGTAACAGAAGCCTGAAGTCGCACCTCGGCTTCAGGTGCAACTATTTTGCTACAACTCTCAGGTTCTTGAACCAACCCACACAACTCAAATCCGACAACAAAACACTAATTCGACAACAAGGACTTGGGTTTTTTCGAATTGTGTTTTGCAAGAATGCTTCGTTTTGTTCAGTCTTTTTTTCTTGTCACTGTTTTGCAGAATTTTGTATAGTTTATGTGTAATTGATGTTTTTGTATATTGTCTGAGCCCATGTGCCTGTGATGCTGTTGCCAGCAAGATTTTCATTGTACCTTCACCTCGCAGTACTTGTGCAGATGATAATAAACTCAAATTGACTTCAATTCAGATGTTTTAGTCAAGATATAAAACTAGCCACACTTTAAGTAATATTCACATATTAAAAACAGGTAATGTTGGAAACAGACAACATATTTGTCAATGTTTGAAAATGTACTGGTTTAATAATTCAATTTTCCTTTTAGATACAAATGATCCATTTCAGAATGTCATTTTTTTTAGATTTAGAGATACAGCGCGGAAACAGGCCCTTCGGCCCACTGAGTCCGCGCCGCCCAGCGATCCCCGCACATTAACACTATCCTACACACACTAGGGACAATTTTTACATTTACCCAGTCAATTAACCTACATACCTGTACGTCTTTGGAGTGTGGGAGGAAACCGAAGATCTCGGCGAAAACCCACGCAGGTCACAGGGAGAACGTACAAACTCCGTACAGACGGCGCCCGTAGTCAGGATCGAACCTGAGTCTCCGGCGCTGCATTCGCTGTAAGGCAGCAACTCTACCGCTGCACCACCGTGCCGCCCCATTATTTCTGACTATCAGTAATTTCAAATTCATCTTTATTTATTTCAGTCTTCATCAACTGGAGGAAATACATTGGGATCAGTGGAATGGAGTGCTTGATGGTCAGGATGGACTCAGTGGGTCAAAGGCCTTGTTTCCTTGCTGTGTGGCTCCAATATTCTGTGACCAGACTGTGATGCAGCTGTCCAAAATTAGCAGTGCCTGACAACCAGTTCCATATTAGTTCTTGCTGTCTGCTTTCTGAATTTGTTTCAATGCATTCTCTGATAAGTGAGAAAGGTGCTCAGCCTGGCCCTCACGTGGTGAATGCGATGCCAGATGTTCGTTTGCTTTTGAACAATGATGTGGAGCCTCCGTTTCTGACACTGGCTTCCTGTGTCTTGTGGGAATGCTCATTTTAACTATTGCCAGCAGCCATCCATAAATAGTTACTTCAGTAGTCAAGGTCACTAATTTTCCTTTTTTGGAAACAACAGTCTTTGACCAAGAAACAAAATTATAACATTTCAATAAACAAAACGCTATATTTTCATCATTAACTGAAGTTTAGATTGACATCAAGATGCGGGGGTGGAGGATCGTATTGGCTGTGGTCATTAATTCCAAAGGGAGCTGCCTTCATTCAGCTGTTTGCAAGTCTCCTGCAGTCTCATTTGAATTGTTGAAACATAAAAGGCTACAAAGCAGCTATGGTTAAATAGGTCAAGTATAGGTAAGTACAACGATCGGCAAGGACATGGTGGGCTGAGAAGCCTGTATCTGTGCTTTACGACTCTATGACTTCATGACAAGGATGAACTAATATATCTTAGCTACCCCTTTGTCACTCTTAGTTAACTCCACATGGCATCCAATACGGAATCTGGAGATGCCTTCTGGTGTTTGAAGGCTCTTCATCCTCAACATCCATGCACTGCAATGCAGAAGTTGGAGATTGGACATTGGTGAATTGAAACTCCAGTTCTGTCACTGAACTAACCACTGAGATCAGTCCTAGTTTCAGATGGTTTTCCTTTGAGGTGCTGGATGCACTTTGAATGCTCAGGATTAACCCACCATGTCTGGCATCCAACCTATTCTTGGAATGGGATGGCTGAACTTAAAAAAAAAGTATGTTCAAGTTAAATAACTTATTTTTCATTATTTCACTACATTTTACTTTTAATTGTATCAGTTCCATGTATTTAATATAACTTACTGTTTTTCTAAAATCTTAAAATAATTGTAATATTTGTTTCAATCAATTTGAACTGTTTTTAAATGTCTGGTGTATATTGCCTTTGGCAGTGATAACTTTTCAAAAGATATTATGGAATGCTAGTGGTGGATCCTTAGATCCCACTAGCTGTGGTCTAGATACCACATGTTGCTGCTTTACTTCAGGGAAGGGTTGTGAAGTGGAGGCCTCTGCCATGGCCCTTCCCACAGATATCATGGGGCAGATAGAAGTGGATGTGAGATTAGTGAAGGAAAGTGAGTGTGAGTGCTTAAGTGTGTCAGAGACATGTAAATTTGTTGCAAAACTTCACAATTGTTAACAAGAGGAAAGGCAAGTCTACATCAATAATGATTTTGAAAAACATTTTAAAACAAGGATGAAATAATTCTCGTTATTTCCATGACTTATGTTAAGGGTCATTCAAAATCTTTGTAACCTTTGAGTGAGTTTTATAACCACCATTTTCTTCAAGTAAATGAATGGTGAAAACTCACTGGTGCATATTTGTGCATTCATAATAACACTGGGATCTTAGGGAAATAGCTGATTATGTTCTAGAAAACCTATTTATATTTCATTGTATGGCTACAACCATCTGATTGCAAATTAGAACTAATTTGTAATATTTTTTAAAATGGCATCCCCATCCCAATAGTAGGCTGGTGATTTTCAGGATTAATGAGCATTGCATGAAAAATATTTCTAAAACTCAGCGATCTGCTTTTTATACATTGAAGATGCAGTAAATTTATATAAGTCGGAGCAAAGAACTGGAATGGAAGGAGAAGAACTTGAGATAGTTCTAATTTGCAAAGCATCTGAAAGATCGAGATGTATTCTCTGTACAGGTACAACAGAGGTAAAGGAGAAAACATTGAATGGCAACTCAAGATGCTCCTCCATCTATTACAATAATGCACCATGTGCTCATGTTGCCACAAAGTGAGTATCATGGCATGATGATTTCACACATTGGATAATTGCAAACTATTTAGATACATTCAGGTTGCTTTGTAAGGTTATTGCCAGGCCCTGTCCCTTGACTTTCCTAGAGAGAAGACCCTCTGAGAGATCAAGTTTTGTATCCCTGACTCTCTTAATGTTTGACAATCAAAACGTCAGGTTCAGTGACTTTCAGTTTCTGATAGTTCCTTCTAAGCTGTTGCTAATGGTGTCAAATGTATGGTTTCCAAGTTATTTGCCAATAGAAAAAGAAATTGCATTCATATTGTTTCACCAAGCAGTCAGTTATTAACTATCCTACCTGACATACGGAGTACAATCTTGGAATGACATAATACCCAATCATGCTACAGAAGATTTTATGGATATCTGCATGTCAATATTTGTTTTAGCTGGGAGATTGCATGAATTATTTATATCAATTATCAAGCTCAGCAGTAGGTTATGATAGTAATTTGGTGCTGACAACACGTTGGGATTTATAAAGATGGCATTCATCTGCCTAGACCATTGAGAGAAATTATTCCTTATGTGCTTTACTGTCCAATACTATTAAATTTAATGGTGTTATTGTTTAAACCTTGCAGCCATTTAATTAGCTATTATATATCTAAAGTCCTCATTCGGTGGGAAGAAAAAACACAGATTTCTATTTAAATAGCACTTTTCACTTTGCAGAATGCTCTGTGGGGAATAAGGGTATGTGATAAATGTTGTCATACACCCATGCTTGACAGTTGATTGTCACATATTCTCTCAGAATGATGACCAGGACAGAAGTAAATTTCTGCTCTTTTACACATGGTGCTGTAAGTTCTTTCATGTCAACTTAACAGAGTTGACAGGATCTTCTTTTAACATCAAGAAGGCAATGCCTCAAACACTGTATCCTTCTTCTTGCAGTCCCTTTAGGTCAGACTTGGCTGGCTTTCACACCACTTCTCTTAGAATCATACAGGTTTACAGAATGGAAATAGCCCCTTTGGCACAGCACGTCCTTGCTGATCATGTTGCTTAATCGAGCTAGTCCCACTTGATTTCACAAAATGCTGGAGTAACTCAGCGGGTCAGGCAGCATCTCGGGAGAGAAGGAATGGGTGACGTTTCGGGTCGAGACCCTTCTTCAGACTGATGTCAGGGGGGCGGGACAAAGGAAGGATATGGGTGGAGACAGGAAGATAGAGGGAGATCTGGGAAGGGGGAGGGGAAGAGAGGGACAGAGGAACTTTCTAAAGTTGTTCCACTTGATTATGCCTGGCCCATATCCCTCCAAACATTTCCTATCCATGAACCTGTCAAAGTGTCTATTAAATGTCATAGTTGTACCCGCCTCTACCACTGCCTCTGGCAGCTCATTCCAGGTTTGCCCTTAGTTCATCAATAAAATGTTCCCCTCTCACGACTAACCTATGCCCTCTACTTTTTATCTCGCCTACCCAGGATAAATTATTGCGACTGTTCACCTTATCTATGCCCCTCATGTTATCTCGATAACATCATCCCTCAGCCACCTATTCTTCAGGGGAAAACACACCCAGCCTTTGCAACCTCTCCTTATAACTCTCCAGACCCAATGACATCCTTATAAATCTATTTTGAACTCTTTCCAGTTTAATGACATCCTTCCTATAGCAGGGAAACCAGAACTGTATATAGTACTCCAAAAATGACCTCACCCATGTTTTATTCAGCTGTACATGACTTTCCAACTCAATACCTCGACTGATGAAGAACAGTATGGCAAATGCTGCCTTCACTACCCTGTCCATCTGCGCCGTTACCTTCATAGAACTATGTACCAATACCCCTAGGTATCTGTTCTACAACACTCTCCTCTTATTGCAGAAAGTCTGCCCTGTTGCGGCTGACCAAAATGTAATACTTCACATTTATCTGAATTAAACTCCATCTGCCATTTCTTGGCCTATTGGTCCAGTTGAACAAGATCCCTTCACAGATAACCTTAACTATCCACCATACCACAATGTTAGTGCTATCTGCAAAATTACTACCCATGCCATCTACATCCAAATCATTAATATAAATAATGAACACCAGTGGACCTAGCACTGATGGTACAGCACTTGTTACAGGCCTCCAGTCTGAAAACAACCCTTTATTACCTCCTCTGTCTCCTACCTTTAAAACAATCACGTATACAGTTTGATTTGATTGTGTTTATATATAGTATTATCTGATCTGATTATCTGATTGGATTCCATGCAAAACAAAGCTTTACACTGCATCTCGGTACATGTGAAGATGATAAACTGAACCTAAACCTAGGGCCTCCATATTGGGAATATTAGTCTGGTAGAGGGTGTTGATATTGGTTCACTTGTCCTGCTAGTACATTTAGAGGATTATTGTGGAGACACCAATGGTAATATCTCTCAAGTGCTTTAAACCTGAACCTAAACCCAACTCTCCACTGTAGCCCATGGGAAAGTGGTGCCTCTGCTGAACTTAAATACGTTTTTGTGTCGGGTTTGAGGTCTTTTCTCAGATGGCCAAATGCTGTTCCAGTGAACAAAACCATGAAGATGATTGTGAATTTTATCATTGCTATCCTTCTTTTCAAGAAGGGCTGCAGGGAAAATGCTGGGAACTATAGGTCAATGAGCTTAACATCTGTAGTTGGAAAGTTACTAGAGAGTATTCTGAGGGATAGGTTATACAGGCATTTGGATGGGCAAGGGCTGATTAGGGATAGACAACATGGTTTTGAATGTGGGAGGTCGTGTCTCACAAATCTGATTGATATTTTTGAAGACGTGACCAAAAAGGTCGGTGAGGGCAGAGCTGTTGAAGTTGTGTACAAGGATTTCAGTAAGGCATTCGACAAGGTTTCACATGGTAGGCTGCTCTAGAAGGTTAGATCGCGTGGATCCAAGGAGAGATGGCTGAATGGATAGCAAATTGGCTCCATGGAAGGAAGCAGAGGGTGATGGTGGAAGGTTGCTTCTCAGACTGGAAGCCTGTAACTAGTGGTGTGCCTCATGGTTCGATGCTGGGCCCATTAGTGTTTGTCATCTACATCAATGATTTGGATGAGAACATACAGGGCAAGATTAGCAAGTTCGTTGATGCTACAAAAGTGAGTGGTTTTACAGATAGTGAAGATGGTTGTGAAAGATTGCAGCAGGATCTGGATTGGTTGGCCAGGTGGGCGGATGAATGGTTGATGGAATTTAATACAGAGAAGTGTGAGGTGTTGCATTTTGGGACGTCGAACAAAGGCAGGACCTACACAGTAAATGGTAGGCCTCTGGGTAGTGTTGTAAAGCAGAGGGATCTAGGAGTCCAGGTGCATGGTTCCTTGAAAGTCAAGTCACAGGTAGTTAAGGTGGGCAACAACGGTTTTGACACTTTGGCCTTCATCAGTCAGAGTATTGAGCATAGAAGTTGGGAGGTCATGTTGCAGTTGTATAAGACGTTGATGAGACCGCATTTAGAATATTGTGTTCAGTTCTGGGCACCATGTTATAGGAAAGATATTGTCAAGCTTGAAAGGGTTCAGAAATGATTTACAAGGATGGTGCCAGAACTAGAGGGTGTGAACTATAGGGAGAGGTTGAGTAGACTGGGTCTCTATTCCATAGAGCGCAGGAGGATGAGGAGGGATCATGTACAAAATCATGAGAGGAATAGATTGGGGAGATGCACAGTCTCTTGCCCAGAGTAGGGGAATCAAGGACCAGAGGACATAGGTTCTCACACAAAAGGTGGTGGGTGTATGGAACAAGCTTCCAGAGGTCGTAGTTGAGGCTGGGACTATCCCATCATTTAAGAAACAGTTAGACAGGTACATGGATAGGACAAGTTTGGAGGGATATGGACCAAGCGCAAGCAAGTGGGATTAATGTAGCTGGGACATTGTTGGCCCATGTGGGCAAGTTGGGCCGAAGGCCCTGGTTCCACACTGTATCATTATTTGACTCTATCCCAATGACGGGAGACTACTGAAAATGTTTTTAAAAAATCAGAATCTTTTGACCAATTTTTATTTTCAGAGAGTGGTGTTATGCAGTTGAGGCAATTGATAGTTGAATAAGTAAGAATTTTATTGTTCTATATTCTTGCTGCATGCAACAAATAAACACACTTGATTCTTTTGGTTTTTCATTTACATAAATTCAGTGAACATGTCAATAATTACTTTAAGCTTGGCCTTCAAGAGTGAACATAACCTAGCATTGTGTGCATCTCATAACTCAATGACTGGAGTGGAGATAACAGGAGTTAAACAATTTCCCTTGAGAAAGATTGGGAATAGGATTGGAGTGATAACCCGATGTTGCTAGTCCCTAGTTAAATTTACAATCTGCATGCCATTGTGTGGGTGAGAACAGAGATGAATGTCTGAGCCGAGCCGTATTTGAGGAGGATTCTTCACTGTCCTTCTTGATTGATAGAGTTAAAACACTTTAGGCTCAGAAGAAGTTTGTAGTTGATGCTATTCCCTGCCTTTTTCTTAGAATTGTCGCACAGTGAAGATCATGACCACTATGCCTCTAGATATGGTATAATCGAGCACACTGCAACAATATAGCCTTCAATTTTTTTTTTCCACAGGGTGAAGGCAGCAAATTCAGTTTTGAGAAAATAATCTTTAGACTTTAGAGACTGCATGGAAACAGGCCTTCGGCCCACAGATCCCACGCTGACCAGCGATCGCCCAGTACACAAACACTATCCTACACGCCATGGACAATTTACTGAAGCCTATTAACCTACAAACCTGTATGTCCTTGGAGTGTAAGAGGAAACCGGAGCACTCAGAGAAAATCCATGTGGTCACAGGGAGAATATAAAAACTGTGCAGACTACACATGTAGTCAGGATTGAATCCAGCTCTCTGGAGTTGGAAGGCAGCAACTCTACTGCTACGCCACTGAGCGACCTTACTACCCATACATCTGCTCTGACCGGTTATGACTATGTAATCTGTAGTTTTACTCATTATTTACTATATTCATAACCAAGCTTTGACCCAATTATAACAAAAAGAGGTATCTGTACATTATTCTGACTATTGTCAGTTTTGCTATCTCCTCTTTGTAGAAAATTACAGGTGCAAGAAAATAATGATTATTGGAAGTATGCCATCCATTTGATTTTAACTCGTAATGTTAGCCCTTTCTTTTTAAGAGTAATAAAGATTTTGATTAATGTAATAAAACCGCACAGTTTTTTAATATAAGTTCATGTTCATTTGACATGACAGCAGAAGTAGGCCATTGGGCCTATCGAGTCTACCTTAATCATGGTATTAAAGCTATCCAATTATGGCTGATTTCTTTCCCTCTCCTCTCCATTTCCTGCCTTCACCCCATAACCCCTGACATCCTTACCAATCAAGTATCTGTCAATGACCACCTCAAAAAAATCCAATGACAGCCTCCACAGCTGTCTGTGGCAATGAATTCCACATCTATATCCATGTAGATACATCTACACCTATATCTAACAATTGAAACATTGTTCTATTCTATGAATTTCACTGCAGTGATATTTTATTGCAGCGCTGAACAAGTTGCTGCTTTGTCAGTATTATGTGTAGCATGTTGAGCAGTAACTGTGTGCCCTCTTTGAGGTAGATGTAAAAATTCTGTGATGTGATTTGGAAGCAGATCAAGGGAAATCGCCTGGCACCCTGACCATCATTTATTTCTCAACTAACATGATTAAAAGAGACATTCTGGTCCCTCAATCCGTTGCTGTTTGTCAGACCTTGTATGTAAATTCTCACCTCCTTTGTTGTGGTAATTACACTAAAAGAAGTTCATTGGAAGTGAATTGTTCTGCGACATTTTAAGCTTTGAAAGGTTTTGCAAAAGCACTTTTTGTTTTCTTTTCACGTGCTTATTTTCTTCCTGCTTCGTACTTTGCAATGACAGACACTCCTGGCAAAGCAGGCACAGCTTTATTGACTTCAAAAATATAACTAAATTGAGTCAAAAGCCAAGTAATTTGTTCACACAATTCCGGGGGAAAACTGAAGTGCCATTGAAAATTGGCTTCACCTAAAATGAAGTAATTTTGTGCACGCAGTTTATGGGATTATAGGCATGTTCTTTAATCGAACAGTGGGCAATGTAGAAACCCGAGAAGAATCCCTCCTTTTGGAAAATCTGACCACGCTGCCATTTTCCTGCTGCCGGAGTATAAACAACGGATAGTAAGGGAAACGACAGTGACGAGGGACGTAAAGCGGTGGTCTGACCATTCAGAGGCCATGCTGCAAGATGCACTGAGCGATGTCGATTGGAATATGTTCCAAGCAAGTTCCAGAGATGTCAGTGAGTTTGCGGAAGCGGTTACGGACTTCATTGCAACAATAGCCGATAACATTGTCCCCACGGTAAGGATTAGTATCTTTCCTAATCAAAAACCCTGGGTGGACAGGTCTATTCGTGTTGCCTTGAATGCTCACACCGCTGCTTACAACTCCGGCCTGGCATCTGGCAATATGGACGACTACAAGGTAGGGTCCTACTGACTGCGAAGGGTGGTGAAGGACGCAAAAAGGAGGTACAGGGACAGGATGGAGTCGCAGATGGAGCAGCAGGACACCAGGCGCCTTTGGTAGGGGCTACGGACTATAACTAACTACCGGTGCAGCCCCCCCCTCAACCGGAAGTGCCGGCACCTCCTTAGCTGACGACCTGAACTCTTTTTACGCATGGTTCGAGACGAGTAACATTACCCCTAGCTCGCCATCTAAAAATAACACTGACAGGGCGATGGCTAGCGAGGCTGGAGGGGGATCCACCGCCGGGGATGTGCATGCATTCTCGGTGTCCGAGCATGACGGGAGGAGGGCTCTGACGCGTGTGAACACGAGGAAAGCTGGAGGCCCAGATGGTATAGCTGGGCGAGTACTAAAGTCTTGTGCTACTCAGCTTGCTCCAGTACTCACCACAATATTCAACCTCTCCTTGACCAAGTCCATGGTCCCTGCATGCTTCAAAAGATCCATAATTGTACCAGTGCCAAAGAATGCCTCTCCAGCTTGTTTGAACGACTACCGACCGGTGGCCCTCACCTCGGTTATCATGAAATGCTTCAAGAGGCTGATCAAGAACCACATCTGTGCCTTCCTCCCTAGCAACATGGACCCACTACAGTTCGCATACCGTCCGAACAGATCCACGGATGATGCGGTCTCCCAGGTTCTGCACACCGCTCTCTTTCATCTGGACAGCCAGAAGGGGGGCTATGTGAGGATGCTGTTCATTGACTTTAGTTCAGCTTTCAATACCATAGTCCCCACCAGACTTGCTGAGAAGCTGCTTGAACTGGGGCTTAACACTCCTCTGTGTGCCTGAGTCCTGGACTTTCTCACCACCAGGCCCCAAGTGGTCAGGATGGGGGAACACATATCTAGCCTCCTCACCCTGAACACAGGATCCCCCCAGGGTTGCGTCCTTAGCCCCCTACTGTACTCCCTGTACACACATGACTGTGTGGCCAGGTTCAGCTCAAACTCCATCATCAAGCTTGCTGATGATACTGTGGTGGTAGGCCGGATCTCCGACAATGATGAGAAGGCCTACCGGGAGGAGGTGGCTGATCTGGCACTCTGGTGTCGGGACAATAGCCTCTTGAATGTCAAAAAAACTAAGGAGCAGATTGTGGACTTTAGAAGGGCTCAACATCCAAGGACGTACACGCCACTGGAAATAAATGGGTCTACTGTGGATAGGGTGATCAGCTTTAAATACCTGAGACTCCACATCAAAGAGGATCTGACATGGACAACACACATTGCCTCACTGGTGTGTAAGGCAAGGCAGCGCCTTTACCACCTCAGACAGCTGAGGAAATTCAGTGTCTCTGAGGATCCTTCAATGCTTCTACTCTGGGGCTGTAGAAAGCATCCTGTCCGGAACATCACAGTCTGGTTTGGGAACAGCTCTGCCCAGGACAGGAAGGCCCTGCAGAGAGTAGTGCGTTCGGCAGAACACACCATGGGAACTACACTCGCCCCCCTGCAGGACCTATACATCAGGAGGTGCAGATCAAGAGCAAGCAAGATTATGAGGGACCCATGCCACCCCAGCAACGGACTGTTCCATCTGCTACAGTCAGGCAAACGCCTCTGCTGTCATGCTGTGAAAACGGAGAGGATGAGGCGGAGTTTCTTCCCACAGGCCATCAGGACTTAACTATTATAACTCCAGGGACTAAATTTTCTTTTCTGTATTAATTTTAATTTATATGCAGTAATTGTAATTTTTTTTTGCACAATCCGCAGGCATTGCCACTTTCATTTCACTGCACATCGTGTATGTGTATTTGACAAATAAATTTGACTTGACTTCACTTGAGCAGAGAGCTCCCAGAACGCATGCAAGTAGTTGATTCAATGCTCTAACTACACTGAATGTGCACATACATCATTGGCATCCATCGGGAAATTAGTTCCTTGACATTTTCAGCCAGATTTCTTTCTAAAATGTAACTCCTGGAAATTACCTCAACATTAGTTCAGCATGAAAAATTCATCTGACTGGGATTTTCAATGCTATTGATCTGGAAAATAATAATTCTTATTTATCCACATATCAGCTCGGTTTTACCAATACCACCTTGTCAAACGTGTGTGATATAAAGGGCGAAATCTCAAGCTGCATTTGTTGTCCTCACTAAGATCTGAACTTCTTCAACAGAAAATACGATTCCCGATGTTCCTGGACTGTTCTGCCCATAGACACTAGTCTCGTGGTTATTCTAAGTTATAAAGTATGAAGATCATGTCAGGGTACAGTACTCACGGTTCATCACAGCCCATGATGAAAGTCAACCAAGCCACCATTCTGAAGGAGATAAAGCCTCAGATTATTTTTTCTTCAGCTCACAGCAGCAGGCAGAGCAAGTTGAGTATTTGCCTGCATTAAGGACCTCCTATGTGCAGACATTCATTGAGTACTCACATCCTTGCAGAGTGATATTCTCCAGCCAGGAGGGATGGCCATTTGAGTTATAGAACTATAATAATGCAAAGAAACAGTCCATTCAGCTCGACTTGTCCATGCTGACCAAGATGGCTTTCCGGGCTAGTCCCATTTGCCTGCTTTGACCCATATTTCCCTAAACCCTACTTTCCTAATTTGTCCCAATGTATTTTTAAAGTCGTAATAGTATTTACTTCTATAGTTTGCTCTGGCAGCTCACTCCAAATATGGACTACCCCTGAGTGAAAACTTTTCCCCTGAGGTCCCTCTTAAGTCTCTCCACTCTCTCCTATTCCCTCTACCATGGGAAAAAGACTGTGAGCATTCACTTTATCCATGTCCTTGGTGATTTTGAGTACTTCATTTTTCTCCCCTAGTCTACCTAGTCCAAAGAAAAAAGTCCCAATAATTCAACTTCTCCCTATAACTGTGGAGGATCTCAATAATCCCTTGAACAAAAACGCATGCCTCCTGTTGTCAGTAAACTGTCCATAACCTCTGATCCCCTGGGAGCACTTTACTATTATCCCTTCCACTATCCCTCTGCTCCTCATCATTTAGTAACAATGCCCCTTACTGACCCTTAGTCTAACATCAATTTCAGTGCAGCATTACCAGGTAACCCAACGTCACAATCCTGTGAAAATTGCAATTGGATTTCTTGCTGCTTATGCAGCAATCACAAATGGCATTCGGATGACGAGTGTTACCATTTTAATGCCATTCAAAGGGAATAATGCATCCTCCGGCCATTGTTTTACTGCCCCTATTATCATTTGTTGGCTAATACCCCTATTCCTTTTGAGGTTGAGGCGACTGAAAGATGATTTTGTAAAAAATCAGAGGTGCATAGCCAAATTTTCTGCCAGTAAGACTCCGAGAAAAACCTAAACTCTGTTTGATCTGTAACTGGGCTTGGAGCTATTTCAGCTTGTTTCCTTGATAGCCCTGGGCACAAAGAATTTGATAGCTACAATGGTCTTAAGCTGGATAGTGACAATGATTTATTTTAGTTGAAAACAAACAAATGTCATAAAATGGTTTATATTCATCACAAGGTACAATGAAATTCTTTCAGAAGTTTCTCTGAAGACCAATAAGTATTTCCATTGAAACCTATTACGGATGTAGTTTCGTTCGGTACCTTGGTACCGAATGACAAATAAAGCTCTGTTATACTGTTATACTGTTATATTTGATAGGGCAGATACTAATGTGATTGCAAACTAAAAATATAATATACAGGACAATGATTCACAATATATTCTGTGGCAGAAATGATGACAGTAAGGTAATACTAATCTTAAACGTCCAGCACCATCCTTTAGTCCTCCATGATGCCTCCCAATTAAGCTGGGGATATCTTTTCAGTCACTCAACAGCTATGAGTATTGTGTCTCCCTTCTGTCCTTGTCTACTCCCTTCTATTATATGTAAGATCAGATTGATAAGGTGTTGCCAACTGTCTCTTATTGTATAGGATTTCCTTTAAAGGAAAATAAGAATTCCTTATGGGATTGGAAAGTCCCAGAAATATCTGGTCAATTCTATGGTGTAGCGTTTGCCCCTTTAAAAGTTATTGACTGTCCGGCAATAATTTAAAGAGGCCACTTGGTACCTTTAAACTGGCTGTGCATACAACAATATTAAAACATTGGATACAAACAACATACCAGAAGTCATGAACTCAATTTTTAGCTAATTTTTTTTTAAATCACTGTGTGACTTAAAATCGGAAAGCATAGAGGTTGTAGTGGATGCAGAAATGCCTAAAATATTGTTATAAATTAAAAGATTATTTCACAAACAGATGAGAGATCCTTTGACTAGAAAGTACAAAGTGAGATAGCATGACCTCGGGATAAGTGGCTTGTTATTTAGGACTTCTTATTTAAAAGGAGGCATGGACAGGAACAGGCAACTGGTATTCCCGGAGGAATTTAAGAACTGAGGAGTATACTTATGAAGGAGATCAGGAGGCCAAAAGGGGTCAGGAAATAGCTCTGGCAGATAACATCAAGTGAAATCCAAAGAGATTTTATGTACATTGAGGGAAACAGGGTGACAAGGGAGTGAATAGGCCTCCTCAGAAACCAAAGTGGAGCTGCGGAAGATGGGCAAGGTCCTCAATGACTATTTCCTCTCTGTTTTTGCTGTGGAGAAAGGCATGAAAAGTGATGAACAAGACAGTTCATGGAAATGTCTTGAGGGCAGTCAGTATTATGGTGGAGAAAATGCTGAATATCCTAAGGCGTATGAAGGTAGATAAATCTTCTGGGCCTGATCAGATATTTCTGAGGACACTGGGAAACTTGAAAATAAATTTGCAGGCATCCTGGCTAAGATATATGAATCATCATTAAATATAGATGGAGTGCCGGAAGACTGGAGGATGGCGAATGTGTCTCTATTTAGAAAGGGGGCTGCAGGAAAAGCCTGGGAACAATAGATCATTGAGCCTAAGATCTATAGTAGACAAGTTACTGGAGAGCATTCTGAGAGATAAAATATATATGCATTTGCACATACAGAGGCTGATTATGGATTGTCAGCGTGGTTTTGTACAAGGGAGATCATGTCTCATGAATCAGATTGAGTTTATTTGAAGAAGTAACCAAAATGGTTGATGGGGTCAAAGCTGTGGACGTTGTCTGTTTGGTCTTCAGCAAGGCATTTGTTAAGGTTCTGCATGGCAGGCTACTCTGAAAGGTTAGATCATATGGGATCCAGGGAGAGCTGGCCGACTGGATAGAAAATTGGCTTCATGAAAGAGGTTGCCAGAGGCTGCTGGTGGAAGGCTTTTTCAGACTGGAGGGTATTGAGAGATGTGAAATGCTGCTAAAGTGTTGTGGTATGAAATTAACTTTGATCTTGGGTTATGGGGAAAAGAGAGAGGAATGGGGTTGAGGGACAGATGGATCAGACATGATTGAATGGCAGAGTTGACTCATTAGACTGAATGGCCTAATTCTGCTCCTGGGACATATGAACTTATGAGTTAGCATGGGTAACAACAAATTCATGTTCTATTTGGAGTTGGTATGGATCAAGGGTCACAACAACATTTGCTTATTTTAACACCTTTGTTTATTTGCAAACTGGTAACTGCAGGATAACACAGCAATTTTAAAGACAGGTACACCAAAAAGGAAAGAAAGGAAAGATTTCTCACATGCTGGACAAAAAAAATACGTTAGGATGACCAAAGATTTGGTATAAATTGTGTTACTGAAAAGATACTTCATTGCCTATGCAGAGTCCAGTAATACCGAAAGGCAGTGTAAATAGCTGCTCAAAGTACAATTTTTGGCAATTTGTTTTGCAAATTTAGACGGTAGTTGATAATTTAAACTTTCCATCACGTGCAACCATCTAAAAGTTCATTATTTGTCCAAAAGATAACAATCAACAGCAACAAATTTGGCCAATGAATAATGTTTCTAACTCTACTTTTG
The DNA here is from genome assembly GCF_053455715.1 of Rhinoraja longicauda. NCBI lineage: Eukaryota > Metazoa > Chordata > Chondrichthyes > Rajiformes > Arhynchobatidae > Rhinoraja > Rhinoraja longicauda. The sequence goes on from NC_135967.1 coordinate 25,005,667, forward strand.
ACTCAAAATATTCTGAATTTATTTAAATCCTATTTACTTGCATGTTTATGTAAAAATTACAAATAAATTGGTGTACTGTACAGTAAATGTATTTTTGTTGTACAAATGGATAGGTTCATCACAATTCCTCCTGCCAATTGAATTAACTCCAAAACTGAAAGCCATTTCTTTCAGGGCAGTAGAGGAGTTAAAACTGGCAGCTAAACTGCATGTCAGGACTGAAAGAGTTCAGAGTTCTTAGACTTCCTCAAATCCAAGATGTACCCCCAACAACATAGATTTTGGCAGAAGGAGCAGCCTCTCGCTCCTCTATATAGATTCACTAAGCTGTTGAGTGCTAACCATACCAAGTACAATTAGTTATGCAGAGACATTGATATTTTTGAGTGATTTGTATATCCTTTACAAACTGTACAGATACTCCTTTGCAGCATTGGATTGGTTGCAAGAATCATAATACTCCACATGTTATTTACTGTTTAGTTCAGAGTAGATTTAGATTTTTTAGATTTAGATTTATAGATACAGTGCGGAAACAGGCCCTTCGGCCCACCGGGTCCGCGCCGCCCAGCGATCCCCGCACATTAACACTACCCTACACACATTAGGGACAATTTTCTTTTTTACATTTGCCCAGCCAATTAACCTACATACCTGTACGTCTTTGGAGTGTGGGAGGAAACCGAAGATCTCGGAGAAAACCCACGCAGGTCACGGGGAGAACGTACAAACTCCGTACAGACGGCGCCCGTAGTCAGGATCGAACCCGAGTCTCCGGCGCTGCATTCGCTGTAAGGCAGCAACTCTACCGCTGCGCCACCGTGCTGCCCAAGTAGAGCATACCTAACGAACGGTGTACCTTGTTGTTTGTATTGTTGCCTTATAAATTGGTCCCGGTACAAAATAACTTATTCTGCAAAATAAAAATGATCATGGGCCAAATAAAATGCACACTAATCCTTCCAAGGCAATGCAATGTATTTCACCTGACCAATATTAAAAACTCTCCTACTTGTTGCAAACTGTCTAATTTGTTGTTTGCTATGTGCAGAGGATAGGACCTCATGATTACTGGTAACTAAGAGTGACATTAAATGTTTTGAGACTGAGACAGAAATCAGAAAATAAAATTTACATGTGTTTATGGTGGCCTTAACTCATTAACCTTGGTTTAGAAATTCTGTAATCAGTAAGAATCAGGACCAAAGTTTACTATCCAAATATATAATTCACATTTCCTGTAATCAGTCCCTGATTGTTTTAAATAGTAACATATAAGCTATTCCTTCCACCTCCCCTCGGGCTCACTGATGTTAAACCTGCTCTGCTCAGATTCAGTGGAGTAGATCCCAATACTGCAGCTGTGACTTGTGCTGGTCTTTACCTAGTAATGTATAAAATATTCTTTGTTCTCTGGATGATTATATAAAATGTAATGGAATGTTATACATTGCAAGTATACCGTTATTAGTTTATCCATTCAGCAGGTCCTACACACCTGCCATCATTACGTTGGCATATTCAGAGGCTCAGAAAACTGGAATCACCAATAGTACTTTTCCAATATAAATATGATATGTACATAGACATCTGGATTAAAGATTATATTCATTTATCTCCATAAATATAACTCTGCATTGCTAACACTACATAAATACACCTATGACTAACTTCGGTGTAATATTATTTCCATTGATTTACTAATTTTCAAAGATCATTTAGTATCATGAAAATGATTCTCATACATTTAATGGTCATATTATGCAGTAGAAATATATCTTTGATCACAGGTAGGTATTTTTGAATCATCACATTGCTTTAAAGAGATGTATTAGGTTTTCAAACGTATGGGGAGCTGTTCAAACCCACATCAACATTGTATAAATATTTAAATCCATGTTCAGAAAAAAATAATTTTATGAATACTTCTAAATATGGAATAAAATTTGAAGAATCATTCAAGGAATAACCTATTTATCATCAACAAGTGCGGGAGCTGAGGTGCATGTATTAATGCAGTGACATTCCTATTTTCCTCAAAATGTGTCTTGTGGCTCTCTTGTCAGCATCAATAGTTTTATTTCCTCAATTTATATGATGATATCAGGTTACTGAGATTACACCAGGTTAGAAAATATGTTTTGGGCTTCATTAAAACATGTCTTACTTTCTAGATTTTGAAATTTCACCCCCATTGCTTGTTAGAAACCACATGATACTTGCTTGCTTTTAAAATTTAAAAAGCACACTAAAACCATGGACATTTGAAGTTTGCTGCCATTTTTGATGTAATGGATACACCCCCTGCTGATAATTGTGTGCCATTCACTAGTAGTTTTTAAAGAAACAGTAGTTATACATTGTGATACATAGTTTAAAAAATATGAAATTAAAGTCGTTAAATTTTGAACTTTTTACCGATTTATAATAAAGCCTTAAAATTTGGAGGAACATTTTGGGTTACTGTACATTGTGTAGAGAACGTTTTAATGTAATCCCATGCTTGGTTGTGAAATATGAGCTTCACCATGTCCCTGGAGTCTCCTGTCATTTCCTGTATTGCAATATAAGTGATGGTGAGAGTATTGTGATGGCTCAGATAAAAGGAGAATAGTGCTGTTGAGGGGAAATTCCCAGATGTGCTCTTCATCTCACATTATTCTAACCTCTTGACTGGTACTTTTCGCATGACAAAGACTTGGGCCAGTGGAAGGGAAACTATAATGTCATGGAGTGAAGGTTACAAAGTCCTGTTTTGATTAAAGTATTTGCAAGGTGAATTTCTATAAATGATATGAAACAAATTATGACATTTCAGTGTCATTTCATTTTCTAATTTTGATTGTTTAAATTTCACCTTTACGAGGTAATGATAAAGCTTTCTTGAAAAATCACTGTAATGTCCAATTGTTCATACAATAACATTGACACAAGTAAGAACTCTTAATTTTTTTTCTCAGATCGAGCAGGCGCCTGGAAACCAACAGCAGTTGAATCCGTCATAGGGAAAGCTTCACCAATAAAGTTTCCCAAAGGCTAGGTTCACACAGTAGTTTGCATTTCATTCATCATCACTCTGCATCCCATTCCATGCAGACATCCGGTAAGGTGCACCAAACTCTGGAATGAGATTCCGTTAATGATGGGGTTCTGATGACATCCATTTAAATCGACAGTAGGCTCATAATTCATGTATTTCACCAGTGAGTCTGCATCAAATCATCGCTCATTCCTTCTGAACTTACTGTTTTGCAATCACAGTCAGTGGTGAGGTTGATGCAGTTTTTATAATGATGGCTCACTTATATACAGTAGATTTTTTATGTATTCTCTGTGATCTTGTAGAAAATGAGACATTCTTGTCATCTTTCATGGCAATTTCACCACAACAACACAAGCGCCGGCTCTTCCAATCTTCAGGGGCACCTCCTGCAGAGGAAAAACACATCAGGGAATGTCTCCAAAAACATCAGTGGCAGAGGTTAAAGCTGCATGTTTAAAAGACAAATCCTTAATAACCCTTAATAACCCTGGATTATGATTTCCACCCTTGGTAAAAGATTTCCTAAACTAATGGGTGCTACACTATTGAGTCAAATCGAGTTGCTGGGGCTGTCATTCTCAAGGGAATGACCAAGATCCAGCCAGTACCAGGAATTTACAAAGTTCAATGGGAGACCCCTGTTGTGTTTGAATTCTCCAGCATTGCACTGGGAAATCCACCTCTCCAATTAAACCTGACATGGGGATCTTCATTTATTTGTTGTCTTCATTTATTTCAGTTGGGACTCCTAGTCTGCGATTAGGTGGGGAAAAGTCAGTTATTTACCGTAAGCTTATTTTTTGTTTTAATATTTATTTGCATTTAATTTTTTTTGTATTTATTTGGCTTTTTTTCCACCAGCAAAAAAAGACTACTACATTCAAGTAAGATTTGTAATAACAGTCACTTCAACTACATTAAATGTGTGACTGTTCGATTTTAAGAATTAAATCTTTCTGAAAATATTGCAGCAAATAAATCTTGAGATTAGACGATAGAGATATTAACTAAATGACCAAACTGTTTCCCACAGTTTTATTTGGGTGATTGAATAGAATTGTCACAACCCAAGTGGACAAAGTTGTTCTGCTCAATTGCAAGCAAAAACACTAATTCATGCAACTGAATGTTACTGAGAAGCCCAATCAAAGAATCTATTTACATTGTATTGAGATTGCATTTATCTTAATAATGTGCCTTAAGAACTTATTAATGTTGACCCAAAGCTCTCCCTTCTTGTGATTAATATGAGGGTTAGTATCAAACATAAAGATTACAGAGTGTTTATTCCATATTTCTTCACCATGTTTAACTCAGTCTGGGCATCAAACATTTTATGAGAGGATTTAACAAATTCTCAAGCTCCATCTCAAAACTTCCCATTTCCCAATGCAGCATCTGGTAGGTGGACTTTTCCACAAGAGTTGGGATTCTTAATTACCTCCAGTGACTAAACTACAAGCAGCAAGGCTGGGTGTGTGCATTGCTTGGGATTGGTGGAGCGTGGTAAAGATGGCTGTTATTGCAAAGTGGAAAGGAGGATGTTGACATTTTATATTTATGGAATAGATATCAATAAAAGAGAGAGAAAAGGATAAGCTGAAATTAAAGAAAGGCATAGGTGCAGGGGGAACTGCAGAAGTTGGTTTACACAAAAGATTGACACAAAAGGATAGAGTAACTCCGTGGGTCAGGCAGCATCTCTGGAAAAGAAGGGTCTCAACCCGAAATGTCATCTATTCCTTTTCTCTAGAGATGCTGCTTGATGCTGCTGATTGAATAGAGACTGAGGCTCCCAAAGTAAATTGAGGCAATTAGAGGAAGAAAGGCTACAGGGATGAACAGAAAACTGGATCACTGCACATTTCAATAAGGAGGGTTAAAGAATAATTGTACTATTTATTGCCTTGGAAGTTGAGGCAAGTGTCCAACAGAGAAGGGGAAGCAGTGAATAAAGCACAGAGGTTGCAGGAAGAAACTGTCTGAAGGGTGTGCAGTTGGATTAGGTCACTTCTCTGTGAATTGTGATAAAAGACTGATGGTTGAGGCAGCATGAGGTGAACAGATGGTCAATGTGATCTGTTTTAATCAAAATGTTTCATTTTCTACCATCCAACAGCGTATAAATGGAAAGATATTTAAAATTAACTGGGAAGAAGCAATCTTAATGGAAAAGATCAACATTTCCCGGAATTGACATCTTGGGAATCCTAGAAATGGCCAAGAATCTTTGTGTCTGCAACTTCTCAAACCTGACCGAGTATTTTAAAATTATGTAGAAATTCCAAAGAAAACATCAACATAAAATGTTCACTTGTGTACTCTGAAAATATCCATAAGTGGAAGGGTGATCACTATTAAAACAAATAGGAACATCTGCAGAAAACTCCATGGGGTGTTTGAGATGAATAGTGAGATGCATTGAAGGAGAAGCTGGAGAACACATGAAAAAGAAATGAATGGATTATTGAGATGTTACCTCTGTCCATTCATTGTTTTGTGAGTCGTATGATTCTACGGTGTTTAGGTAGGTCTGTCCATCATATCCTCCCACAGCGTAAAGCTTGTCCCCGAGAAGGCACACTCCAACAGCATCTCTTGGAACACTTAAAGGTGCCACGGTTGTCCAGGTGTCTGTTTTAGGATCATACCTACAAATTTAAGAATGAGGATGGTTGTTAAAACTTTGAAACTTTTATCAGTGTATTTTCAAAACAAATTGTACTAGTTTATGCTTATAAAACAGGTTTGTTTATGAATTTGGCATTATTACAAATTTTAAAATCTTTGCAGATTTACTTTCATTGTTCAATCGCTATGGTACAGATTTTATATATAAACAGAAGATTAAACAGTGCAAATGACAATGAAAAAAATGATTACATGAGAAATGAGAACAAATTTCCACTTAGTGTTGTGTAAATGGCAATTGGGGAAGTGCCATGAAAAAAAGCAATTGGAGTCTGGAAGAAGTGGCGATGAAATTGTAGACAAAACTAATTACTTGACATACTTAGGTAACTCTGCGCAAGGAAGCTTCAAATACCAGAAGATGAGAGTTGCTCGGAATGAATATGCTGACAACAATGTTCAGTTCTCTGACCCATACACTCATTGAAAAAAGCTCAGCATTAGTAATAGAAAACTGGTTTGACTGATCCATTGCAGAAAAATCATAGAATTTAAAGTCATATAGCACTGAAATGGGTCCTTCGGCTACAACGTCCATCCTGACCTATTTGCCCACAATGGGATATAATCCCATTCACATGCATAGGTCAACATCTTTCTATTCCTTGCCTAATCAGGTGTCTGTCTAAATGTGTCTTGAATGTAATGCCCGTATCTGATTCCACCACCTCCTCTGGCAGCAAGTTCCAGATGAAAAATCTTTCATATCAAACCTCCTTTAAAACTCCTTCCTCTCACCAAATATCTATCATTTCTTGACAACCTTACTATTGAAAAACGACTCTGATTATCTTTGCTATTTATGATTCTCATAATGGTAAAAGATTCTATCAGGTCACCCTGATAGTAATGATAGTATAAGAATAAATACATGTGCAGAATAGCAGAATGATGCAAAATTGTAGTGATTATAGTTATCTCTTTCCATAGCTAAAGCCCTCCAATCAAGGCAATATCCTGGGGAATCTCTGCACAACCACATCCTTCCATTCATGCGGCGACCAGAACAGAACAGGGTACTCCAAGTGTGGTCTGACCAGTGTTTTGTTAAGGTGCAACATAACGTTCCATCTTTTATATTCTTTGCCCCAACCAACAAAGAGAAGCATGCCATGTGCCTTCTTTATTGCCCTATGTATCTATGTTTCCAATTTCAGGGAACTACGTACTTGAATCCCATGGTCCCCTTGTCATTCCACATTGCCTGATACCCTACCATTTACCATATATGTTCTACCCAGACTACCTCACCAAAATAACTACCTCAAACTTGCTGAGATTAATTTCCACTTGCCGATCTTTTCCCCAATATTGCATCGAATATATCCCACAAGAACCTTAAACAACCTTCACCACCGTATAGCCTCCTTTGCTTCATAGAAAAGAGGCCGAGCCTATTTAATTTCTCCCAGACCTAAAGTCCTCCAAATCTGGCAAAATCTTGCTGAATTGTCTCTGCATTCACTCTGATGAAACTACATCTTTCCAATCAAGAGATAACCAGAACTGCACACAATAATCCAAGTGAAGTCTAACTAATGATTATTGTGTGCAGTTCTAGTGGCCTCACGCAGAGATATTGAACATAATGCAACAGTTGCAACATAATTTCACACCTTTCTGTATGCTATGCCTCAATATATGAAGCACGCAATAATCATGATCAGCTCCTGCCGTTTAAATATGCATAAACCTAGTCCCTTGCAACTTTTCAAATAATTTTCCTACTATTGCATAAGTTCACCAGCCTGTAGTTCATTGGGCTTATTCCTATGGCTTTCTTAAAGAAAATAAAAACATCAGCTAATGCCTTTATTAAATACTCCTGCAATTATAACATGACAAATATTGAAAGCATTTAATTTACAACATTCAATCTTAAATTTAACAAACATATAGAAAATAGAGAAAATGTTAAGCTCCAAAAATCCAGCTTGTCCTTTGGTAAGGATGATTGTCATTTATAGCTAAGACAGACATAGACACAATGAATAAGATGTAAGTCTCACACTGATATTTGAGATCTTCAAGGAGAAGCCAATGGAGATACACCAAACTATGAAAGGTCATAAGTGATAGGAGTTGAATTAGGCCATTTGGCCTATCAAGTCTACTCCACCATTCAATCATGGCTGATCCATCTCTCCCTCCATCTAACCCCATTCTCCTGCCTTCTCTCCATAACCTCTGACACCTGTACTAATCAATAATCTATCTATCACTGCATTAAAAATATCCACTGACTTGGCCTCCACAACCTTCTGTGGCCAATAATTCCACAGATTCACCACCGTCTGACGAAAGAGTGTGTCAGAAAGGTTGTCAGTTAGTTTTCTTTATTACCTTGCATTAACTAAGTTAACTGAGTTATTGTTTTAATGTGATAAAAAAAGCAGTCTCAGTTCATGTTTACACTCACCATCAAGGGGATCATTGACCAGCAAGAACCCGTGCCTTTTTTGAAGGAGTGGGCATAAAGCCAGGGGATAAAAAAATCAAACCTAGCCACACTTACCGTTCTACACAATCTGACAATCGAGAAGAATGATTAGAAGCAGGCGCGTCATGTCCTCCCACAGTATAAAGAAAGCTGTTGCATGTGGCAACACCTACTCCTCCTCTTCTCTTGGACATGGGTGCACACATGCTCCATTTATTGGTATGAGGATCAAAACACTCCATTGATCGTAGACAGGAGCTTCCATCTCGGCCACCTACTGCGTAGAGTCTGCAAAACAACATTCACTATTAGACTTGTGCAACACCTGAAACAAAAGAAAAATACTTGCCCTTTGCAAATCACTTGACAGCCATTGAAATTCGTTCAATGTGTAGTTACTGGTGTTACGTAGAAAACATGGTAGCATGCAGAAAAAAGACACCAATATGAATGAAGTGAGGCAGTGGATTAAAATGATGGGCTACTGGAAGCTTAGGCTCATCCTTACAGCCTCAATAATTGTGTACAAATAGGTTATCACTCAGTCTGCGTTTGATTTACTGAGAAGCCTGGAAGATAGGAACAGTTGCCTATTCAGTCTGTTTCATAGTTCAATGCTTCAATGATTTAATGACACTTTATTATCACATGTACCTAGCTAGGTACAGTGAAATTCTCTGTTATTCCATAACATCCAGTATATTGTGTTTTTATCCTTTAGTGAGCAAAGCACCAAGGCAAATTCCTTATGTGTATATATACTTGGCCAATAAAATTTGATTCAATTCAATTCAATTATTCAACTCAAAAACATTCTGCAGAACTCACCTAGTCAGTACACAAAGAGTCGTCACATTTCTGGCACCAACAAAGTTGCAAAATGTTAATCGAACAGTCTCTATTCCCTTGCGGCGGTGAGCCAAGCTTACAACTGCCCAATGAGGCAGGCAGCCACCCACCAGGTGTCCATTCATTCTTGGCGACCACTCCCCGCTGGGTCCCCAGTCGATCTTGGCAGTTTGTGGCTGATTTATGATTAACATTATTTATCTGCATTTCTTATTTTATTCTTACTTTTAGTTAACAAAAATCTATCAATTACAGATTTAAAATGTTTAACATGTATCACCTGCAGCAAATGTTGTAAGCTGAATGAAAGAAGCAGATCTCTACTTCCCTCAGAGAGTTGTTTTTCCATTCCCACGGGTGGTTCACAATGAGATCAATGGCATCCTTGTCAATAAGTCAATGAGAATATATGGATTGACCTAGGTTCGCATGTGCTCTAAGTTCAGATGTCCACAGATTGGGCAATTGTGATGCTTACCACTGAGAAATTGGAATTCAATGTCCACATTACTGCAAAAATCCAGCAGGTTAGTGGAATATCAGATAGCCCTTGAAATTCTTGGAACTAAACTCATGTCTATCTGAACATTAGGAGAGGATGGAAGATAATTTGGAAGGAAGCGGCATTGAATGCAAATGGAATATGATCTACACATAAGAAAACTAAAAGTGAAATCTGAACTTGTTCATATTGCCCAGTACATTATGACAAGAGGATGGGAAAAGATTTAATAAAATAAAATTTACAAACATTTTCACTAATTGGATTGGACAGTGCAAGTGAACTATGATATCAAAACGACTTAAATTAATACAGATTGCTGTTTCACAATACCATAGGGAGTTGGTTCTAATTAGCAGTAATTAAATTCCAATTGATATTTTTAGATTGTTAAGTGCTGTTCAGTTCTGTTTTGTCCCCAAGGAACGATGGACAAATTAAAGGTCAGTCGATGTGAAATATTAAGATTGTTTATTCCACTAAATGTGATTGATTCTGATGGAATTAGAGGAGAATGGCTTGTGAAGTGAATGGTGATGCAAATTACCACTGATTCTGTCCCTGAATATCTAGAGTGTTGCAACATTAGCATTACTTTCCATGGAGCAGTTTATAGCAATTGCTACTCTGCCCACATTTATTTTTCAGACTAAACTCATGATACTTCATACGCAATTTCTACTCTTGCTGTATGTATTGGGCCCATGGGATCACAGGCAAACTTCCCACAAACTGCTCCGGATTCCAAAATCAAACCACAATGTCTTAATGAATCGGTGAGAATACAAAGTAAATTATCCTCAATAGATATTCCTTGTCAACTTTCCTCCAGTAGGTATTTATTTGTTATTCAATCTGTTGGTTGCAGGTGATCTTATGCCTTTCTTTACACCTGAACGTGCAATTATTGGAAAGAAAATAAGAGCAGATCCCATATCAACCTATTTTTGTTGAATATGTGGAACATTCTTTGAAATCTCTTACGGTCTAGGGCTGTTGCTTCCCACCCCCAGCCCCAATCTCTTTTTCCATTACAATGACAGTTTTTGTTGTAATCCTTAACTTCATCCCTCTCCATCTTTAATCTCCTACACTCCACAAGGAAGCTCTGTATTATTTGCAGAGTGCACATCTTTCAATTCGTAAGAAAATAACTGCAGATGCTGGTACAAATTGAAGGTATTTATTCACAAAATGCTGGAGTAACTCAGCAGGTCAGGCAGCATCTCAGGAGAGAAGGAATGGGAATGTTTCAGGTCGAGACCCTTCTTCAGACCCTTCTTCAGACTTTCAATTCATCCTCATTTTGTCCTATCCACCTATCACTTGCCCATTCTCCTAGAAACCGGGGTGCCTAAAACAAATACATTTTTGAATGTGATGGACGGGCTGTTTGCAATTAGATTTTCATCTGTCATAAAATAAATATTCGGTATATCAAATGTTAACAGATTTTGAGTGAATAGATGTTGCACAAATTGGCAATAGTTGTGTAAATCAGTTTATTTCAGGGGAAAATTGACAATATCACCACCAGTTGACAAGACTGTTTCTGACTGCCTTTCTTATATTTTCTACTGCCTGCCATGGAAAATTCCTCATCTATTTATTTAAATTGTTTCCCAATACTTCAAAGATAATCCTTCTCTGCCTTATTTATAATTTTAAACACATGTAATTTTGAACTTTTCAGAACTAGCCCTATCCTTCGTTGTGGTTCAGTCCTATAACACCTCCAGATTTTTAAATTGACAGCTTTAGTGTATTTTTCAGGTGTAACAGACCTGTTATCAGTTTAGTTTATTGTCACATGTACCGAGATACAGTGAAAAGCTTTTGTTGAGTGCTATCAGCCAGCAGAAAGACAGTACACAATTACAATCGAGCCATTTGCAGTGTACAGATACATGACAAGGGAATAACGTTTAGGTAAAGCCAGTAAAGTCCGATCAAAGATAGTCCGATAGTAGTTCAGAACTGCTCTTTGGTTGCAGTAGGTTGGTTCAATTGCCTGATTATAGCTGGAAAGAAACTGTCCCTGCATCTGGATATGTGTGTGTTCACACACACACTGTTGTGTACATCCACATTTACTGCAATTCTATTTAAAATGCAAAAATGATTACTGATTTGTGGAATCCATGCAGGATATCTTATTTGAATTATTGTGCCTTTTGTACCATATTTTATTTTGTACATTTATTAACTTCTGATTAAGTTATGTTATTGGATCAATGCATCTACTACTCATCCACTTACTTGCCATTTAATGCTGCAACTCCAACAGTGCTTCTTGGAGTTGACATGCTAGCAACATAGTTCCACTGACGGGCTTGTGGATCCCATCTCTCCACTGTGTTGAGGTAACTCCACCCATCATGTCCACCAACTGCATACATTGGCCCTTCTAGTACAGCCACTCCTGAAAGAAAAAGATGGGTTAGAAGATTTGAACATATAATATTTATCATTATAGCAATGTAGTTCTAAATAAATTCAGCTATAAAAGAGTTTTATAGCTTGAAGGAAATGTCCGAATTAAGTCCAACATTCTATAATAGAGATTATAAAAGATAAAATGTAAATGTTAAATGTTCAAAAAGAAATCAATCCTTTATGCAATACACACAGATGTACAATGGAATTATATCAAAATCTGCAGTATATTGATCAAATGTGTTCAGTGTATTGCTACTGTGCAACGGAGGCTGTTATCGAGGTACATGGACTGATGCATGTGGGACAGTGTTTTAAATAAATGTTTATATAATTAATTCACATATATAAATGTAGTTGTAATCTGGAAAGCAATTAGTCAGATGCTGCAATATTTAAAGAGGGTATCAGCCTAAGAACAACAATCATCACTCATGACCAATATTGCTTGCCATATATTACGTACACCTTTAAAAACTGATCTAGCGCATTAACAACAATTAAATTAATGATTTACAACTATCATAATTTTAACTGAATCACCAGTGTCCATGCCCTCTGCAATGTTCCCATTAGTACCCATGTTCTTTTCCTTCAATCTCAGATACAGCAGATATAGTTAAGAATCATTTTGTGCTCAGCGCCTTTGTCCATGTGGGATTTCTGGAATTTGTTTTACCATTATGTGATATTTTTAGACCGATGCATGTTGACTACATCTCCAATGTCCCATTTTTTCATTGCTGACCTACTAGGGGTTTTCCAATCGCAGCCTGATCATTTCACTTAACACCTTCCTAAACCTATCTGATCTCCCAGTTGCTAAACACTTTAACTCCCCCTCCAATTCCCATGCTGACCTTTCTGTCCTGGGTCTCCTCCTCTGTCAGAGTGAGGCCCAGCGCAAATTGGAGAAACAGCACCTCATATTTTGCTTGGGCAGCCTAAAGCCGAGCGATATGAATATTCACATCTCTAACTTCAAGTAACCCTTGCTTTCCCCCTCTCCCCATCCCTCCCCTTCCAAGTTCTCTGACCAGTCTGACTGTCCCCTGATAAAATTTTAGTCTATTTGCTTTGTTGTCACCATCTCCTAGCTAACAATGATCTATTTTACATTTTCCTTGAGCTACATCTCTTTTGATGTCTTGTTTTCATACCTTACCCTTCCTTATCTCTGTGTCACTCTCTCCCGTGACTCTCAGACTGAAGAAGGGTCTTGATCCGAAACATCACCTATTCCTTCTATCCAGAGATGCTGCCTGTCCCTCCAGCATTTTCTCTCTATCTTAGGGGTGCACAGACTCTGCCCTTTCCCCTTGCAGTATTATTTGTTACATTTGATCTATCTGAACTATCATTCCAACCAAATTGGGCTACACCATACTCCACCATTGTTTGATTCTTCTGTGCATCATTATTCTTGTCAAAGTGCACCTTTTTGCAGAGACAGTGTTATCCTATGGCTGAGAAAATAATTTGTAAGTCAGGATTTCTTAGTGATGTCCAATTGATCTACGATGTACTGATTGTTTAAAGTTTCCTTTATCATAAAAACTGATCTTTCCACTTCTTTGTTTGACGCCAGTTGGTAAGAAGTGAAATGCTTTAATTCCATTGCTCTTCACAAATTATTCAAAATAAAATGATCTAAATCATAAATTATAAACATTACATGATCCAACATCAAAGGACAGAATTAATATTAACAAGTTGTCCACAGCATTACACAGTATTCTATATGGACCAATGGAATGCCAAAGTCAGATATCTTCACATCTAGATTGGTCCTTTAGGAGATCCTAGGAGATTGTGCCATATATATATTAGCAAGGTCATCTATATCTTTGTCCCAGGTCAAAAGACAACTTGTCACTACTTCAAAATTTATTTTACACTAGTGTTCTGCAAGAACTTCTTCCATTATCAACTGTGTGTACGTTCTCCCCGTGACCTGCGTGGGTTTTCTCCAAGATCTTCGGTTTCCTCCCACACTCCAAAGACGTACAGGGTATGTAGGTTAATTGGCTGGGTAAATGTAAAAAATTGTCCCTAGTGGGTGTAGGATAGTGTTAATGTACGGGGATCACTGGGCGGCATGGACTTGGAGGGCCGAAAAGGCCTGTTTCCGGCTGTATATATATGATATGATGATATGATATGATGATAACGTGGAAAGAGAGAGAAACAAATCAATAGACAATAGACAATAGACAATAGGTGCAGGAGTAGGCCATTCAGCCCTTCGAGCCAGCACCGCCATTCAATGCGATCATGGCTGATCACTCTCAATCAGTACCCCGTTCCTGCCTTCTCCCCATACCCCCTCACTCCGCTATCCTTAAGAGCTCTATCCAGCTCTCTCTTGAAAGCATCCAACGAACTGGCCTCCACTGCCTTCTGAGGCAGAGAATTCCACACCTTCACCACTCTCTGACTGAAAAAGTTCTTCCTCATCTCCGTTCTAAATGGCCTACCCCTTATTCTTAAACTGTGGCCCCTTGTTCTGGACTCCCCCAACATTGGGAACATGTTTCCTGCCTCTAATGTGTCCAATCCCCTAATTATCTTATATGTTTCAATAAGATCCCCCCTCATCCTTCTAAATTCCAGTATATACAAGCCCAATCGCTCCAGCCTTTCAACATACGACAGTCCCGCCATTCCGGGAATTAACCTAGTGAACCTACGCTGCACGCCCTCCATAGCAAGAATATCCTTCCTCAAATTTGGAGACCAAAACTGCACACAGTACTCCAGGTGCGGTCTCACCAGGGCCCGGTACAACTGTAGAAGGACCTCTTTGCTCCTATACTCAACTCCTCTTGTTACGAAGGCCAACATTCCATTGGCTTTCTTCACTGCCTGCTGTACCTGCATGCTTCCTTTCATTGACTGATGCACTAGGACACCCAGATCTCGTTGAACTCCCCCTCCTCCCAACGACACCATTCAGATAATAATCTGCCTTTCTATTCTTACTTCCAAAGTGAATAACCTCACACTTATCTACATTAAACTGCATCTGCCATGTATCCGCCCACTCACACAACCTGTCCAAGTCACCCTGCAGCCTTATGGCATCTTCCTCACAATTCACACTACCCCCCAGCTTAGTATCATCTGCAAATTTGCTAATGGTACTTTTAATCCCTTCGTCTAAGTCATTAATGTATATCGTAAATAGCTGGGGTCCCAGCACCGAACCTTGCGGTACCCCACTGGTCACTGCCTGCCATTCCGAAAGGGACCCATTTATCCCCACTCTTTGCTTTCTGTCTGTCAACCAATTTTCTATCCATGTCAGGGTGTACTGAGGTCTAAAATAAGGGTCCAAGATGAAACACCTTTAACAGTTTGGAGCATTTTTAAATTATATATATACTTTTTAAAAAGATGATATGTAATTGTTGAGCATACAGTATGGCTTCATATTGAAGATGGGTAACACCAGCAAATCAACATGCCTTTTTGATGACTCTGCCTAAACACCCATCCTCTGTTCACAAGAATGAGAAGGCCACGACAGGCAGATTACCATTATTTGGCTGTACCACCAGGTCGTACTCCATCCTAACTTAGAAAAATACCATGATTCCTTTATTCTCTCTTGCAACTTCCAATACTGGTGTGCATCAGGAGTACTTTCCTCACATTTGGCATGAACCATCCCAGAAAGTGACTTCCTATGACCTTTCTCAGTCAATTAGTAAGTTCTGACCTCTTTCTTCCCGCATGCATGGCATGAATGAAAATAAAGACAATATTCAATATAATACTTGCAATACAGGTACTGAATTAGTCTTTGAAGTATGTTGTTTATGTAGGCAAACATCCTCAATCAATAAATATGTCAGCCAGTTGATATTGAACAAATCCATTTAATTAACAAGTAAAATGGGTAGAGAGATGTGATTTATTGAATCTCATTACTTCTGTCATTTGTGTTAACTCTTCTACGTGCCCAACTGCAGGTTTAATCAGCGGTAAGAAAGGCAAATGCAAATTCATTTTGAGAGGACTAGAATATAAAAACAGGGATATAATGCTGAGGCTTTACAAGGCACTGGTAAAGACCGCATTTGAAGTATTGTGAGCAGTTTTGGGCCCCATATCTGAATGTGGATGTGCTGGTGTTGGAGAGGGTCCAGAGCAGGTTTATAAAAATAACACCCGGGATGATTGGGTTTACATATAATGAGTGTTTGAGGAATTTGGGCCTGTACTCACTGCAGTTTAGAAGGTTGAGGGGGATCTTGTTGTAACTTACTGAAGAGTGAAAGGCCTGGATAGAGTGGACATGGAGAGGACATTTCCACTAGTGGGAGAGTCTGGGATCAGAGGGCACAGCCACAGAATAAATGGATGTACCTTTAGAAAAGAGATAAGGATGAATTTTGTTAGCCAGAGGGTGGTCAATCTGTAGAATCCATTGCCTTAGACGACTATGGGGGGCAAATCGCTGGGTATGTTTTAAAGGTTCTTGGTTTATAAGGTTGTCAAAGGTTACAGAGAGAAGGCAGGAGAAAGGGATTGAAAGGCAAAGGTAGATCAGCCATGATTGAATGGCAGAGTAGACTTGCTCCTATGACTTATGAACTCATTAACTTATGAACCACATGCAGTGTGCAGTCACAGGTATGGGGCTTTTTAACCTACCTATGTTTGGTGCTTCTGTAACCACTGGTCTGACTGGTCATTGACTCCGTTGCTGCCCAGTCAACAATTTTGAGAGTGAATTGGCAATGATATAAGGTGCCGGCTTTCCAGTAAAATCAACAGAGGCTATGAGCCTGGAATCTTCGGGACGGTTCCAAGTGCTTTAAAAGAAGCAGCCTATAATGTCAACAGGCAATAGGTTGGAGGGGGAGCATGACTCTCCCCAACTGTCCACTCAGACCCCTGTGCCCACCAAATAGAAGGTCCAGGTGTTTGAGACAAGGGATCCAGGGATCCCATGGGGTCTTGTCTCTTGCTCCAAGTTGATATCAAGTTTTATCACCATAGCACCGGCCCCATAGCAGAAGCGTCCACGTCACGAGGCTGGAAACTGGAAGTGTCCTGAGCTAATTCTGCTACCAGCATCGTCTACTGTACAAGTTAGGCTCCCACTGATTGTCGCCGGAAGCTTGCCCCCTTTTCAGGACGGATGATGATTGTGATGTAACATTTGAATGATGGACACAAAAGAAGAAGACCATGGCACAATATGAGTAAACATGGCACTGTCACATAGTTCAGATGGCGTGTCATTAACCTGCCCTGGTAATTATTTTATCTCCCATGGATGTTGATTCGTTTCCGTCTCATGCAAGGTGTTAATGTGCTTGGCAAGATGCAAAGAACCACAGGAGGTGTGGTGTGGTGACAAAGGTGCAAGACAGTCACACCCAGCACAGTGGAGAGGAGGTGAGTGAAACAGTGAGAACCGTGGCATTAGTGCCCTTGAACATAATTAAATATATTAATATCTGGTTATGTATGATTCAGCTAAAACATGCTTCTCGTGAGGGATCTTCAGAAATGGTTTGGATTGTACATCATGCCCTCTCCACCAAAAAAGGTTGTGCATCACTGGTTTACTCAGGGTGCAATAATGCTCAATGGTACCTTAACTGGATTTTCTACCTTCATAGACGAGACTGGACAAGAAAACTGGTTTTCTACAAGTATAATGTCTTGCTTACAATGACCAATTTATCTTATCTGAAAAATCACCAGTATTAACATAACCCTAGTAGGAGAGTTAGGGAGTGAGTGTTCATTGACTATTCAACATTTTGAAAATGTATCACTTTGGTAATACTTATCAAAAACACGACTGGTCCATGTGGGTGAAAAAGCACTTTGTAACGTACAGCTATTCACTGCTTCAGCAGTGTTGATGGAAAGAATGACAACTCCAATACAGCATGACAATGTAAACATTATTCTAATAGGGAAATCCATATAATGAAATAAATCACTCAACATTATTTGATGGATTAATAGGAATATGGAACAGTTGTTCTAATTGTGTGATGTGTTCAAACAAATAATTGACTACAATGTCTTCCCCTGTGATTCTAAGTGCTGCCATTCGATCATCCTATTAGAGTCATCAATCATGGGAAGTATTTTTTAACATCAATGGTTATAAATTATTGATCTTTTTGAGAATACTACATTATTCATTTGTTACAAGCAGCATTCTCTACTTGCCATTGCCTCTCTTATACTACATCTAAATGATAAATCACCTTAAAATAAAGTAAATCATCTGGTCATTATCTCATTGTTGTTTGAAGAATATTGCTGTGCCAAATTATGTGTGCCAAATTAATGGTAAACACAAATTAATAAAAATAACGATGCCATATTAATGCATTTCTTGCATTATAGCAATAAATATACTTCCAAATTTTACCACTCTTTTTGAAATCATGGGACCATAAATGGTTTTCTAAATATGTAGGTAAGTTCATGTTTTGTTTTGAGCTTGAATTGAACATGGCACAAATATGGAGACTCTTTGTGTTAGGTGTATCTGTAATGTTTTAACCATGGTCTGTTCAATCTCCAAAACACAAGGCAGTTAACAAAACAAAGCAGGAAATAAAGCATTTTTGCAGTTCAATTGATAAGAATAAACTAGATGAAAGATTCCTGGTCTGTATGCAAAATCTTCTCCAAGTTGGCAACCCTTTTGCAAATGGCAATCCACAGTTGACTATTGACAATATAAAACAAATTCAATGGATGCTGGACATTTAAAGTGAAACAAAAAATATTAATAAAACTCAGCAGGTCAGAAAGCATCTGGAAAGCAAAACTGAGTTATATTTTACGTTAATGACTTTACACCAGCGATTTATGAGAAAGTGCCATTGATCGTAAACATTAACTCAAAACATCATATACTGACATATTTGCTGTTTCTCTCTTCATTTTCATTAAAGTTAGTTAGTGATGGCATGAGCAAAACATCCATCACAGTGAGTCTCCCCCAGTCACCTCCTCACTGTGATGGAAGGCCAGAATGTCTTTTCTCTTCCCCTGCCGTCTTCTCCCGCGGTCAGGCTGTTGAAGTTGCCACGTTCCAGCCGCACCGGACGGTGAAAGGTCTGCAGCGGGCTGACCCAAGCCCCGCGACTCGGGGCGGGCAAAGACGCTGCCGCTGCATGTCGGGGCGGCCGTGGCTCCCGACATCAAAGCCCCCGTTGGGCGGAGAAAATCCCGTGGCCGGTTCCAGATGAAAGGTCCGCAGCGGGCCGACCCAAGCCCCGAGATTCGGGGCGGGCAAAGATGCTGCCGCTGCCGGAGCTCCCGATGTCGGCCCCCACCCAGGGCAGGGCCTGCGAGCTTCCGATATCCACGAGGCCCGCGGCCGAAGCCTCCGGAGACTCCAAAGGCTAGTCGCAGCCGCACTCGCAGCGCCACCACAGCCTCTGAAGGCAGCCAGCTCCGCAGATGGTAGGTCCGGTCCACGGGCTCTGTGAACCAGAGTCCAGGTGGTCCCAGGTGGAGGCCGCCAGCTCCAGGTGTTAGGCCGATGGTAGGCCGCAGCCTGAACGGAGACACCACCCAGAAAAAAAAGGTCGGGTCTCCGTTCGGAAGAGACAATTTTACAGTCCCCCCCGCCCACATATAATACACAACCACAAAAAACACTCCATCACATCTAAACACTACAATTAAGACAAAAAACAACAAAAAACACAAAAGACATACAGACTGCAGGTGAGCCGCAGCTGCTGCGCAGCGCCGCCATTCTTCGTTTGTGGCCAAGTTTGTTAATGATATGAAGCCAAGCGGAAGGGGCAGGTAGTGTTGACATCAACCGAAGAGCCTATTTCTCTTCTGTATAACTCTATGACTATGACTCTATGAGGTATCTTTTGATGCTGGTAAATAAATGAATTAACAATTGCATTGTTACATTGTTACAATTTGCATATTACGAACCCAGTTTTAATTGTAACAATATAACAATACAGAGGTAGTAATGTAATATTTGTTCTCTCATTCTGCTTCACTTTATGCTCTCTTATTCAATGCTTTAACTGGCCACTGGGAGGTGATTAATTCGTGTGTAGATATGTTATTTCTGATCATTTGTGAAAGTATATTGCAGTGGAGTTTTTCCTGGTCGCAGAACCAGAAATCTGTTCTGCAAGGAAAGTTAGATACAAAAAGATTGGTGTACACTTGGTAATGAATAACACCCATATACGGCACAAAATAAGACCCTACTTTATAATATTTAACTATTGTCACACAAGTTGCTTGCTCTTTCATAAGGTAGTTATGGCAAGACATATAAATAAAATATTTGACTTCACTCAATTTATCTATAAGCAGCACATCAAGAAGGTAGTGACAAATTCTGTAGAATAAATCTTCTATTGGTGCTGCAAACTAAGTGTGTGCATTTTATAAAATCAAGCTTCATCTATTGAGAGCACATAACCTGGAATCTTTTGTTGTTCAAACAATCTTGTCGAATTGGATCTCTATTTCTGAATTCAGAGCTCTGTGCTGGGACTGTGATTTTTTAAATCCATTCCACAGAGAACATGTTTTTCTTAAGCAGCTCACTGCAAATTAGCAGTTATGGCATAATCTATAAGCTTCCTAGTTAATAATAAAATATGTTAGACTGCCATGTCAAATCAGATATGGAAATTCAAATCATAATTTTCCAAAGTGATCAAAAAACTGTCAAAGTGTTAACTTTGTCACTTTATTAAATATGAAATCAGTTCAAAATGACAGGGTTGATACCACACATATCATACAGCAGGTTTTCAATGATGAAGAAAGATTGTTTGGCAATTATTAATATCGTCAAGCTATTAAAATAGCAATTTCAAAAGTATGAATAAGCTGTAATAAGAATAGTATCTATAAGCCATTGTATGCATTGAGATACTGTTATAGCAATGCTTTTCAAGAATCTATGCAACTTAATACTATTTCACATACTCTATTTAACCATGCAACTACTCAAATGTTAATGCCCTTTACAAAGGATGAGAGTCATTAATCTTTCCACTATTCTACCCACAAATTCCAGGTTATTTGTGGTTAAAGAGCCACAGTCACTGAAAGAGCAAAGTAACATCTTTAATATGAAGTCATTTTATCCATGAAACAAATTTATGTGTGAAATGCAAGAAAAATGAACAAAAGGGGGAAATAATATAAAAAGCTTTAAGTGACTGAGAAGTAGGCATGCCACAAATCATTAACAATGTGCAAATTACACAATAATGCTTTGTGCCAAATATTTCATCTTGAAGATGGACAAACAAGAGAAGATATTTTAAGATTTTGGCCTCAATGGAATTTAAATGTCATATCCTTTAAACATGAACTTTACTGGTGAAATCATTCATTAAAAGCATAAGAAATGGAGGGAGAGGTAGATCACAAGCCAGCTCCATTTATATTATTCAGTAAGATTGCGACTGACACTGTATGTCAAGTCCATTTTCCTTCCCAATACCTAGATCCACTGTTCACCTTGGTATCTGAAAATTAACTGATATTCAGCGTGAAGATATTTGACGACTGAGCATCCACAGTCCTGAGAGATGGGGATTAAAAGACATACCGTCCTATACATAAAGGATTTTGTCCCTGTTGCATACCTTATCCTGAGACTCTGCCCTCCAATTCCAAACTAACTATAGTAAAACAACTCATCATCTAGCTTGCCCGGCTCAAGGAAAGAGCGTTCATGTCGCGGCCCTGTTTTTGCCAATCTTTCCACCGCCACACACAAGAAGCGCAAGACGCCATTGTAGGTAGATGTCGAGAAGTGTGTTCAGTTAAGGCTGAACAATTTCTGATCTTGTGTGTGGACTCGATAAGAAGAATCTAGCTTGCCAATCCTTCTCAAAATCCTGTAGGTAATGAACACCAATCTTGCACTCTTGTTTAACAGGCCAATCACACACAATTTCCCCACTTAGGACAATCACATTAACCCCATAATCAATCCAGTAAATCCATATCAAGGTAAATAGATCCTTCTTTAAGTACAGAGATACATCTGCAAACAGTGAACCAAACATGAGCTCACTCATAGATCTGCAGAATTTAACAAGACTTCCTTAAGCTTGTGTTCCAAGAAGAAAACAAATGCATTCCTTGTTGTCTTAAATGTTTGCTGTATCTGCAAGTTTACTTTCTGCAGCTGATGCGCCAGCAAAAATAAGATCCCTTAGTACACCAATATTTACTGGATCGGACTATTGAACAAGTATATATATTTTTACAAATACACATAATCTCTCTATAATAAAGAAAAATCCCCAAACACCTGTCCGACAGATCAGAAACACCTTTCAGGAGTCAGGTGTGGATTTGTCAATGACCACTGTCTGCAGAAGACTTCATGAACAGAAATACAGAGGCTACACTGCAAGATGCAAACCACAGGTTAGCTGCAAAAATAGGATGGCCAGGTTACAGTTTGCCAAGATGTACTTAAAAGAGCAACCACAGTTCTGGAAAAAGCTCTTTTTGGCAGCTGAGATGAAGATTAACTTATTTCAGAGTGATGGCAAGAGCAAAGTATGGAGGAGAGAAGGAACTGCCCAAGATCCAAACCATACCACCTCATCTGTGATGGGCATGTAAGGCTGCTGAAGGTACTGGCTCACTTATCTTCAATGATGATACAACTGCTGATGGTAGTAGCATAATGAATTCTGAAGTGTATAGACGCATCCTATCTGCTCAAGTCAAACAAATGCCTCAAAACTCATTGGCCGGCGGTTAATTCTACAGCAAGACAATGATCCCGAACATACTGCTAAAGAAACAAAGGAGTTTTTCAAAGCTAAAAATGGTCAATTCTTGAGTGGCCAAGTCAATCACCCGATCTGAACCCAATTGACCATGCCTTTTATATGCTGAAGAGAAAACTGAAGGGAACTACTGCAGAAAACTGCAGGATCATTTAATTCCAAAGCAGGATCATTTCATTCCAAAAAGGAAGAAAGATTCTAAGGGGAGTACGAGGCAACCGGGGCTGACAAGGGAAGTTAGGGATGGAATAAAACTAAAAGAAAAGATGCATGACACAGCAAAGAGTAGCAGGAAGCCAGAGGATTGGGAAACTTTCATAGGACAACAGAAGGTAACAAAACGGGCAATCCGGGATGAAAAGATGAAATACGAGGGGAAGCTGGCCAAGAATATAAAGAAGGACAGTAAAAGCTTCTTTAGATATGTTAAGAGAAAAAAGAGTAGCAAAGTCAAATGTGGGTCCGTTGAAGGCAGACACGGGTGAAATTATTATGGGTAACAAGGAAATGGCAGAAGAGTTGAACAGGTACTTCGGATCTGTCTTCACTAAGGAAGACACAAACAATCTCCCAGATGTACTGGAGGACAGAGGATCTAGGGGGGTAGAGGAACTGAAAGAAATTTTCATTAGGTGAGAAATAATATTCGGTAGACTAATGGGACTGAAGGATGATAAATCCCCTGGGCTTGATGGTCTGCATCCCAGGGTACTCGGGGAGGTGGCTCTAGAAATAGTGGATGCATTGGTGATCATTTTCCAATGTTCAATAGACTCAGGTTCAGTTCCTGTGGATTGAAGGATAGCTAATTTATTCCACTTTTCAAGAAAGAAGCGAGAGAGAAAACGTGGAATTACAGACCAGTTAGCCTGACTTCGGTGGTGGGAAAGATGCTGGAGTTAATTATTAAAGAGGTAATAACGGTGCATTTGGATAGCAGTAAAAGGATAAGTCCAAGTCAGCATGGATTTATGAAAGGGAAATCATGCTTGACTAATCTTCTGCAATTTTTTGAGGATGTAACAAGTAAAATGGATGAAGGGGAGCCAGTGGATGTAGTGTATCTAGACTTTCAGAAAGCCTTTGATAAGGTCCCGCATGGGAGATTGGTTCCTAAAATTAGAGCACATGGTATTGGGGGTAGGGTGTTGACATGGATAGAAAATTGGTTGGCAGACGGGAAGCAAAGAGTAGGAGTCAACGGGTCCTTTTCAGAATGGTTGGCAGTGGCGAGTGAGGTGCCGCAAAGCTCGGTGTTGGGGCCGCAACTGTTTACCATATATATTAATGATTTGGAAGAGGGAATTAGAAGCAACACTAGCAAGTTTGCGGATGACACAAAGCTGGGTGGCAGTGAAAACTGTGAAGAGGATGTTAGGAGGTTGCAGGGTGACCTGGACAGGTTGAGTGAGTGGGTGGGCAGATGCATGGCAGATGCAGTATAATATAGATAAGTGTGAGGTTATCCAATTTGGCGGCAAAAACAAGGAGGCAGATTATTTTCTCAATGGAGTTAGGTCAGGTAAGGGAGAGGTGCAGCGAGACCTGGGTGTCCTTGTACACCAGTCACTGAAAGTTGGCGTGCAGGTACAGCAGGCAGTGAAGAAAGCTAATGGAATGTTGGCCTTCATAACAAGAGGATTTCAGTATAGGAGTAAAGAGGTTCTTCTGCAGTTGTATAGGGCCCTGGTAAGACCACATCTAGAGTATTGTGTAAAGTTTTGATCTCCTAATTTGAGGAAGGATATCCTTGTAATTGAGGCAGTGCAGCATAGGTTCACGAGATTGATCCCTGGGATGGTGGGACTGTCATATGAGGAAAGATTGAAAAGACTAGGCTTGTATTCACTGGAGTTTAGAAGGATGAGACGGGATCTTATAGAAACATATACAATTATAAAAGGACTGGACAAGCTAGATGCAGGAAAAATGTTCCCAATGTTAGGCGAGTCCAGAACCAGCGGACACAGTCTTGGAATAAAGGGGAGGCCATTTAAAACTGAGGTGAGAAAAAACGTTTTCACCCAGAGAATTGTGAATTTGTGGAATTCTCTGCCACAGAGGGCAGTGGAAGCCAAATCACTGGATTGATTTAAGAGAGAGTTAGATAGAGCTCTAGGGTCTAGTGGAATCAAGGGATATGGTGAGAAGGCAGGCACGGGTTACTGATTGGGGACGATCAGCCATGATCACAATGAATGGCGGTGCTGGCTCGGAGGGCCGAATGGCCTCCTCCTGCACCTATTTTCTATGTTTCTATGTTTCTATGACTAGTCCCCAAAACAAGCATAAGCTGTAGATGGCTGCAATACAGGCCTGGCAGAGCATCTCCAGGGAAGACACCCAGCAACTGGTGAACTCCATGAATTGCAAACTTCAAGCAGTCATTTTTAAGGGGGGTTGAGGGGGGATGGAGTGGGTGAATGTCGTCAGTTGGGGGAGTGTTGCCAGGCCCGCAGAAAAGGTTTGGACGGAGGGTTGCTGGGCCCGCAGGAGAGGTTTGGGCCCAACGGGTCCACCCCCTCCTCGTTAGCTTTAAATCTTAGAAACTTTGAGAAGAGACCCAACCTCAAACGTTCCCTATCCATGTTCTCGTGGGATGCTTCCTGACCCTGCTGAGGTACTTCAGCTGCCTGACCCCGCTGAGTTACTTTGTGTTTTTCCTTAATCTTAACTTTTGACTGTTATGTAAAGCGTCTTTCAAAACTCCCTGGCCTGTGCAGACAACCCCCATGTGATACTAGGTCAGGTAAAAGAAAAGCACCCTTATGGAATTCATTAATCACTACTACAAAATCTGGAAAATGGAATAAAAATTCACTCTTATGATGAAGTTTAAAAAAGAGTATACAGTTTATGTTTTTCAAATCCCATTTCTTGGTAAACTCACGGATGACCCAACTTCGAGTTACTGAAAATCACAATACATACCATTTTCTAGCGGCACGATCCCCGTAACCTGTTACGTAGGGACCAACTGCACAGGTTGATGTTACATGATTTGAAAGTCGTAGCTAAGACTGGACTGTTTGGTAGAGTTTAGTTGTCAGCACCATCTGCCTTTTGAAAATATATGTGTGGCAAAAGCACTAATGGTGTAAATGATACAGACTCCACTTTTATATGAGAATTCTAATAACATTCTAATAGCAGTCGCTTGTGTCAAATAGATTCTTATATTAAATCTACTGTGCTTTGCAAAGTTATGAACCGTAAGTAAAATACAAAATTCTAATTATGTGTATGCTTCAAAAAAAGAGGTTAGTTAATAGATTTAATTGTTTGTAATCAGGATCAAAATAGTTATTTCTTACCTAGTCCATGTCTATGAGTGGACATTGGTGGCATTATCAACCAGACTTTGGCTATTGGATTGTAACATTCAACAGTGTTGGACGTCTTTAATCCATCTCTCCCACCAACAACATACAGGTTATTGTCGATCACTGCTACTCCAAACTGCAGGCGTCTCCCATTCATTGTGCCTACTTGTATCCAGGTATTTGTCCTGAGGTCGTATTTTTCTACTGTTGTGGCACCTATAGAAATAGTTAACAGTATGTATAAAAACATAGAACTTAGAACAGTACAGCAGAGGAACAGGCCCCATCAGCCCATAATGTCTGTGCCGATCATAACATCAAGACCATCTCTTATGTGCTTACACTTAATCCATATCCCTCCATTCCCTGCATATCCATGTGTCTGTCCAAAAGTCCCTTAAATGCCATTATCTACTAAGAGTATCAATGTCAAATTCCATCGGGTGGCAATGGCAGCCTCACCTACAGTCTGTCTGTCTTTTCGTCTTTTTTGTTATTTTTAGTGTGTTTTAAAAAGTATGTGTTAATGTTCTCTGGTTTGTTTTATGTGGGGGGTGGGGGGGGGGGCATCAGGGTAAACTTTTTTTCAATCTCTTACCTTGCCGGACATGCAATTGTTTTCCGGATCATATCTCTGGTCGCTCTGTGGCCTAACATCATGGGGCTGTCGGCCTTGCTCGAGACTGACTTTGAGCCCCATGGTATGAATTCAGATAACTATCATGTTCCAACTCTTAAAGTAGGAGAAATATTGGTGGACACTTGCCTTAGCTACTGCAGTAAACAACTTTATTATCTGAGATATATAAAAGATAATTGAAGGATAATGCTGATATATTAGATCAAGGTACAGAAATACCCTTCTGCAAGCACATTTAGAAACATAGAAACATAGAAATTCTAGGAGGTGGTCATTCGGCCCTTTGAGCCAGCACTGCCATTCATTGCGATCATGGCTGATTGTCCCCAATCAATAACCCGTGCCTGCCTTCTCCCCGTATCCCTTGATTCCACCAGCCCCTAGAGCTCTATCTAACTCTCTCTTAAATCCATCCAGTGACTTGGCTTCCACTGCCCTTTGTGGCAGAGAATTCCACAAATTCACAACTCTCTGAGTGAAAAGTTTCTTCTCACCTCAGTTTTAAATGGCCTACCCTTTATTCTAAGAATGTGGCCCCTCGTGCTGGACTTGCCCGACATTGGGAACATTTTTCCTGCATCTAGCTTGTCCAGTCCTTTTATAATTTTATATGTTTCTATAAGATCCCCTCTCATCCTTCCAAACTCCAGTGAATACAAGCCTAGACTTTTCAATCTTTCCTCATATGACATAGTCCCGCCATCCCAGAGATCAATCTCGTGAACCTATCATGTCACTGCAGAGTCACTATCATTTCACTGATCATGTCTTCCTACTTGGTATTCGCTGCAGAGGGCAGTTCAAAGCTGTGTGGGATGTGGAGTAGCAGCCAAGAATTTGGTTTTGGGTGAAGAGTACAAGAATTCTCAAGTCAAACCTAATACCTTTTTGGAAGCCTGTGCAATAATTTTAATGGCATTTGACTCTCAAATGTATCCTCTGAGTAGAGGATTGTCCATGCAGAAGGTGAATGGAGGGAGAAAATACAAACATATTCTCAACTCCTTTCAAACTATTCTCACTTCAAAGTAGGTTGGCAATCTATCTATTTATCTATCTATCTGCAAGCTACTCAGATCTTGTAGCTTTGTATATATATTCCACTGATGTCGGCTGAATACGGCAATTCCGGCAAAACGGTGAACCGTAGCGCCACGATTTTTGTACCGCCTTAATCAGCATGCGGTTCGCTGCTGGAAAATGATATTTTTATTTAATTCGGACGCATATTTTTTAAGTTACAGAGGTTTAAAAGTGCTGCCCCCCCTCATTTATCGAAGTTTTGACAGAAGGGGGCGCTGCGGTGCGGCAGTGCTCAGTACGCATGCGCGGAATCTCCTCACTCTGTACTCAACACGCATGCGCGGCATCTCCTCACTCGCACCAAAACAATGGACGCCGTTAGCGGCGCCAGCCCGCGATCACCGGCTCACCTCTCCTCTCTCCCCTTGCATCTCTCCTCTCTCCCACACCCGGGAGAACATCTCCCCGCTATCCCCCCCCCCCCCGGGCCTTTGAATGATGCGATCTCCCGAAGCCCCCCCCCACCGGACTTTTCACTGATCCGATCACCCGCACCCGCCCCCCCCCCCCCCCGGGCCTTTAACTGATGCTAAGAGTGTGTCTGGGGGAGAGAAAATGGGGGGGGGGGGGGCTGAGAATGGGGAATGGGACAATAGGGGTAGTGCGGAGGGGAATTGGTGGTGGGGGAAAGAGGGGTACTGGGAAAAGGGGAGGTCCATATCCCTCCCCTCTCCCCCATCCCTCCCTCCCCCCTCTCCCCCCCCCCTCCCTCCCTCCACAAATACCACCCCATCTCTCATCACCCTCCCCCCCTCCCTCCACCCTCAACACATCCCTCCCTCCACCACTCCCTCCCCCTCGATCACTCCACACCTCCCTCCCCAAAACCTCCCTCTCCCTCCCTCCCCCCTTCATTCCCTCACCCCCTCCCGGATACAATGGAAACCCTAAGAGGACGGGCCAAAGGGGAGAGTTTGGGGAGAGTAAGAGTGGGGATGGGGGACGAGAGAATGGGGGAGTGGGGAATGGGCCCAACGGGCCCACTTTGTCTAGTATACTACTAAAACTCAGATCTTGTATATATATATTTTTTGGGTTTGACCTGAATTATTTGATATATTTATTTGTTCGTATCAGCGATTGCGGCAAAACGGTGAACAGTAGCGCGACGGTTTTCGCACCGACTTAATCGCCAACCTCCCAAACGACCGGCCGTGATATTTTCATTTGATTTAGTCGCATGTTTTTTAAGTTACAGAGGTTTTAAAGCGCTGCCCCCCCCCTTTTCAGGGGGGCGCTGCGGTGCGGGTTTAGTCTTCAGCTTGTGATGTCACAATGCCCCTGTGAGATGAGCTCGAGCTGCCCCCCCTCCCCCCCTTCAGCGTGTGATGTCACAATGGACAAGCAGCTGCTATTGGGTGTCTACTCTTTACAAATTTACATCTTTTTATTTTTAACCTTTTTTTCCAAGGTCTGCAGCTTGTGACGTCACAATGCTTGTGTGAGATGGGTTCTACATTGTTACGAAAAGCAGCTGATTGTTTTTTAAAGTTGTGTTTTTTATTGCAAGTCACTTAACATACACAGATCAGCATGGGGCCCCTATGCTCGTGGGCCACCGGGGCAAGTGTTTCGAAAAAAGAAAGGGGAGGTCCCCCTTCCCCCCTCAACCCCTTCCTCCCCACTCCTTCCCACCTCCATCCCCACTCCCTCCCCCCCTCCACCCCAACTCCTTCCCCATCCCTCCCCACCTCCCTCACCTCTCGGGGACGGGCCCAAAGGGGAAAGAGGGGTACTGGGAAAAGGGGAGGTCCCCTCCCTCCACCCTCCCTCCACCTCCCCCCCTTCCCCCCTCCCCCCCTTCCCCCCTCCCCTCCCACCCCTCCCCCCCTCCCCTCCCCCCTCCATCCCCCTCCATCCCCCTCCCCTCCTCCCTCCCTCCCCCCCTTCCTCCCGGTTAAAATGGAAACCCTACGAGGACGGGCCCAATGGTGAAAGAGGGGTACTGGGAAAAGGGGAGGTCCCCCTCCCTCCCCCCTTCCCCCCTCCCTCCCCCTCCCTCCACCTCCCCACTTCCCCCCTCCCCCCCCTTCCCTCCCCTCCACCCCCTTCCCTCCCCTCCTCCCTCCACACCTCCTCCCTCCCTCGCCCCTCCCTCCCCGCCTCCCGGTTACAATGGAAACCCTACGAGGACGGCCCAACGGGGAAAGAGGGGTACTGGGAAAACGGGTGGTCACCTTCCCTCCCCCCTTCCCCCCTCCCTCCCCCTACCCCCTCCCTCCCCTCTCCCTCCCCCCTTCCCCCTCCCCCCCCCGTCCCCTCCCCCATCCACACCTCCCTCCTGCCTTCCCTCCCCCCCACTCCCCTCCCGGTTACAATGGAAACCCTACAAGGACGGGCCCAACGGGGAAAGAGGGGTACTGGGAAAAGGGGAGGTCCCCCTCCTTCCCCCCTCCCTCCCCCTCCCTCCCCCTACCCCCTCCCTCCCCCCACTCCCCTCCCGGTTACAATGGAAACCCTACAAGGACGGGCCCAACGGGGAAAGAGGGGTACTGGGAAAAGGGGAGGTCCCCCTCCCTCCCCCTTCCCCCCTCCCCTCCCCCCTCCCTCCCCACTACCCCCCTCCCTCCCCCCTACCCCCCTCCCTCCCCTCCCCCTCCCCTCCTCCCTCCTCCCTCCCTCCCACTTCCCTCCCTCCCCTCCTCCCGGTTACAATGGAAACCCTACGAGGACGGGCCCAACGGGGAAAGAGGGGTACTGGGAAAAGGGGAGGTCCCCCTCCCTCCCCCCTTCCCTCTCCCCTCCCTCCCCCTCCCCCCCTCCCTCCCCTCTGCCTCCCCTTCCCCCCTCCCCTCCCCCTCCCTCCCCCTCCCCCCTACCCCGCTCCCTCCCCTCTCCCCCCCTTCCCCCCTCCAAACCCCCCCTCCCCTCCCCCCTCCACACCTCCCTCCTCCCTCCCTTCCCTCCCCCCCACTCCCCTCCCGGTTACAATGGAAACCCTACGAGGACGGGCCCAACGGGCACACTTGTGCTAGTAATTTATAAAATTATATATTTAAAAGCAAAGAGTTTCAATGTCAAATTCCATTGTCTGACACATAGGGCAACCACGAAGAAAATTCCAAAGACGTTACAACTCTCCACATTAGCAATATTATCTTCAATTTCCCATTCATTTTTACCCTTGTTAGTATCCATTCCTCCGACTGCATAAAGTGCTCCAACTGTAGATTTTCTAGGTTTGGTTCTAGGACTTTGCAACATCGGCCGTCGCTCAGGCAACAAATGATACCTCATAGCCTCCATAAGAAGTTTCTGGCATTCCAAGTCATCAGCAAACATTGGATTGTTCTCCAAATCAGCCAAGAGCTAAAATAAATAGAGTTCAGCATTCATTATTTATCATAAAACATGCTGTGCTACTTCAAAGAAATGTATCACTATCTCTTTTCAGACCTTTCTAGTTGAACAACCTTACATAAATGGAAATGATTATGATTATTTATATTAGATTTTGCACTCAGCAATCAAGTATATGTGACTCAGCCTGAAGGCCTGATTATAACTTCACCAGAATTTGGGAGTGCAACTAAAAACAAAAATAAATCTTTCATGTTAAAATTAGACCAGTGATCTTAAATCCCAGGCATCATTTGAATTTCACTTCCCATTAGGGTAGTTATTGGGAAATAAAGCAGCTCGGGGCCATTTGGCTCCACGGGTTGACAGTAGGAACAGCTATATTGTAACCATGTTGGGATTTTAAATAGTAGTGGGTGGGGGTGAAGGGGGGTGGAGAGGAGACTGAAGTAGATGAGACCTTTGTTTGCCTTGCAAGCCTCATAGGAGAACTACTGTTCTTCATGCTTCAAGGAAAACAATTAAGAGATTGCCTACTTGTGCCTCCGGATCTTTTACTCAGACTAGTAAAACTGAGTCTGTAATGAGAACTGATGCTTTACCATTGAATCAGTGGAGGAGATTGACCGGTAGGAATTGCCATTGGAATATTCATGATATATTGAATCAGGTTAATATTAATTGAATGCTTTGCAAAATGCTTAATAACTCCTGTATGTGAATTTTTTTTGGACCCAATTTGTGTTTTCCGTTACCTGTGGGGAGAGTAGAGGGAGCCTGATGAAAGACAAGAGCATTGCAAGTTGCTGCGGCCTCTTCTGTAACTCGTGCTTCACCCACATCATCAGAGCTTGGAATATGGTCTCCTCATCAGGAACATTGATGTCATCACTAGAAAGAAGTTTCTCAATCTCATTTGCAGGGAGCAGAAGGAATTCTTGATTTTTAATCACTTCCATGAAATGTTCCTGTGACCAATTCAACAAAACAATGATTAGTAACGCCAGATATTAGTTGTGTATAATTCTCTTTACATGTATACAATACAACATGACTGATTGATAACATTCCTGTTTGAACATTAAGATGGATCATTGCTTCAATATCTCAATTGTTAATCGAATATCAAACGTTATGTGGAGATGGCAGGAAAATAGGATCTGCAGGCAGAGATCAGCCATGATTTAATGGCAGAATAGACTCGATGGGCCGAATGGCCTAACTCTACTCCTATAACTTGTGAACGTGAACTATTCATTACCAGAGCTTGAAGCCTATTGCACATCAAATTAACCCTCAATGCACGGAGCTCAACTAGTGAAGGCAAGATCATTCCTGAATGTTTTAGGAGCAGTAAATAGAGATTATGATATGTAAAGACTTTCCTAAAATTGGACTCTTCTAAAACAAGTCCACTATTGGCTGGTGGTTCATCCTACAACTAATAATGGAATGTTGACGAAATAGGTTTGCTGCTAAATATTTCTGTTGAACCATCACTATGAAATAAAAAGAAAATGTGATAAGCACTCAGCTGGTCAGGCAGCATCAGTGGAAAGAGAGATAAAAGTTCAATTTTCACCATCAGAGAAGGTAGGGGAGAACAAAGGGAATATATGTGGCAGAGTGAGATGGAATTAGTTAAAGAGTTAGTGAAAATTTGATTAAACTTCTTTGTCTATAAAATGTTGTTAATAGCAGCCCAGATTATACTAAAGGAGAGAGAGAAATTGAGCCAAATTTGTAGATGGATTACCAACAGAAGTGGCCATTTCTGATCAAGACAGAAAGAAAAATTGAGTTACCTAAAGTTGAAGAATTTAATATCGAGGCTGCAATGTCCATGACAGAAGATGAAGCATTGGTCCTCAAGCTTCTCCTTGTAGCAGCGCAAGGAATGGACGCAGGATGGAGAATTTAAAAGTTCAGACTTGCAGATTGAACATAGTGAGCACCCAATCTACCTTTGATTTTCCCAATCTAGAGGAAAGGCCACATGCTTTCTCACTTTCTCAATTCTGATGAATGCTACAGACTTGAAACATTAACTCTGTTTCTCCTTCCATTGATGCTTCCTGACCTGAATATTCTGTTTTTATTTCAGATTTCCAGCACTTTTTTGCTATTTACTCATGACAAAGTGATGTAAATTGAGGGATTTCATTATGAAGAAGACTTTAGACCAGAGATACAGTGTAGAAACAGGCCCTACAGCTCACCGAGTTCACGCTGACCAGCAATGACCCCGTACACTAGCACTATCCTACACAGTAGGGACAACTTACAATTTACAGAAACCAATTGTCTATAAACCTGCACATCTTTGGAGCGTGGGAGGAAACCAAAGCACCTGGAGAAAACCCACGCAGTCACAGGGAGAACGTACACACTCCGCACAGACAGCACCTATGATCAGGTTTGAACCAGGGTCTCTGGCACTGTAAGGCAGCAACTCTACCCCTGCGCCACCCCAAAGAAGTTTCTGTTTTTCCAGATATAGTAAAGCTGAAACAAAATGCTGGAAGAACTCAATGGGTCAAGCAGCATTTGTGGAGGCAAAAAGTGTACGTCAATGCTTTGAGATGAAATCCTGATGGAAGGTTACAATCTGAAACAACAATTTACACCTTTTATCTCCACAGATTCTGCTTAACCCGCTGAGATCTACAAGCAATCTATTTTTTTGTTGTTGCAGATTCCAGCATGTGCAGTCTTTTTTGTCGAGATGAGAAACCTGATATTATTTTACATATCCTTGAAAAACATCTGATTTTGAAAGTTTTGATTGCATAGCCAAGTTAATTTACCATACATAAACCATTATGAGCAAAGAAGCAAACCATATGGAACTGTTCTTTTGATATACTATATTAGAATAGCAGATCTTATATCTAAAAATTCAATTTGTAGGCTTTAAATCCTCCTAATATCTGGAGATTAACCAAAATCTCATCTACTTGTCTGTGAGAACCAAACATTAAAATAGGTTCAGTGTAATTCACTTCAACTAATGTTATTAAAAGTCCATTAAAGTTTCAGACATTAATTGGGGGCATGATGCACAGCAATAAAGAAGTAATAATTCATTTGCATGAAACACTGGTTAAGACCACCGTTGAAATAGGATATGAAATATGAGCATTATTCTAAATTCATAGCCTAGATATTGAATCATGCATGGAAAAACACACTAAAATCACAATCTATGAGGATGATCAGCAACAGTTTTGTTTTTCCATCCCTGTGGATTTTTATGTGTGCAGTGGCGCAGCGGTAAAGTTGCTGCTTTACAGCGCCAGAAACCCAGGTTCAATCCTGACTATGGGTGCTGTCTGTATGGAGTTTACACGTTCTCCCTGTGACCGTGTAGATTATATGCTGTATGTGATGGCTGATGGGGTGGAAGGTAAGGACAAAGGGGACTCTGTTCTTGTTATGAAAGGGGGGAGGGGGAGCAAGAGCGGAGCTGCAGGAAATTGAGGAGATCCTAGAGAGTGTCTCATCTGTAATGGAAGAGAGGAACACCCGTTTCCTAAAGAATTAGGACATATCCGATCCCGTGGTAATAGATTGGCAATACACAATGCTTGGCACCATCC
The DNA here is from genome assembly GCF_053455715.1 of Rhinoraja longicauda. Lineage (NCBI taxonomy): Eukaryota > Metazoa > Chordata > Chondrichthyes > Rajiformes > Arhynchobatidae > Rhinoraja > Rhinoraja longicauda. The sequence continues at coordinate 25,040,369 of NC_135967.1, forward strand.
TCCACAGCACAATTGTATCTTTCAATGCACGTGGGCTTCAGTATTAACTACTATTTGTAACAAGCTATCAATTTCTCACATCAGCCACATGACGCATGAAAATCATTCACTCCACAACTGAGAGGAGCTCACAAATAGTGGCTCAAACTGAATGAAAAGAGTACATTCAAAGAGTTTTTACTGAAGGTTTAATGGAGATTGTTTAACTTATGTTTCTTCCACCCTTTGTCTTATGTGTGTTGATAACAGCAAATAAAGAACAACAGCAATTAATAGTTCATTATTTCAACTACGTATTATTTATCTGCAATCCAAAGTTGTGCTTTATGTTGACTATTACTCCATTAATTACACTATCACAGGAACACACACACGTCAGATAATTAAGGAAGGAAATCCAGTGCAAAGCAGTACGTATAGGAAGGAAACTGGGAAATATTTGCCTAGAAAATTCAACGCTAGTCAAGAATACTAAAAGCGCCACTGGGAGTCCAGCTCAGAACCCACACCCATTTTAAGCAGATGTATTTAAGCTCAGGGATGGTTCAGTACTGACGAATGGTAAACAAATTAAGGAGATGGTCTGTTTCACAGGTCAAGTGCTGTGAAAGAAATTAAAACATCAGAAAAAGTGACTAAAGTATGAGCATCCACTCCAGAAATCCAGCACCCACTTTAGGCCAAGTGTAGGAAAAGCTAAACTTGCCAACACCCTCAGCATTTGATATAAAGTTCGTTCTCACAGTCCCCATGTCTGTTTTTGGACAGGTATTGCACTCAAGACAGGTATTGTAATGGTGCATAAAACCACAACACCAAAAGACCAGTCAACAAAACTTGTCTTTGCCTCCAGAGACAAAAGAATATAGAATCTACACTCACCCACCCCTCAAAATAGCTTTAAGAATCGCTTTGATGAGAAAGAAAGACTTTGTGTTGATAAGAGTTGTCTTCTCATGTCTGTCAAATCATAAGATCGTAAGATCATAAGTGATAGGAGTAGTCATTCAGACCATCAAGTCTACTCCGCCATTCAATCGTGGCTGATCTATCTCTCCCTCTTAATCCCATTCACCCTCCTTCTCCCCATAACCTATGACACCCGTACTAATCAAGAATCTATCTATCTCTGCCTTAAATATATCCTATTTAAATATAGCTAAATATTCTAAGTATCATTTTTAGGAAACAATGGTGACTGTGGGAGTCAGTGAATTTATAGTAGATGTCAGTCAATAATCTGTCCCCTGTGAAGGAGATGGGGAAATCAAGAAAGGGGAGAGACATTTCAGCTCTTGTCCAGGTGAATTTGAGGACAGGGTGGAAGTTAGTTATAAAGTTAATGAAATCAACAAGATCTGCACGGTGTGCAGGAGGCAGCCCTAATGCAGTCTTCCATGTAGTGTTGGTGGAATGGTGCCTGTGTATATTTAGAACAAGAACTGTTCGACATTACCAACAAAATGGTAGGCATAGCTGGGGCTCACGCAAGTGCACATGGCTACACCTTTAATCTGAAGAAAGTGAGGGGAGTCAAATGAGAAATTGGCATGAGGAAGAGGACGTCCTGCCAACTGGAGGAGAGTGTTAGTAGAAGGAAATTGATACGGTTTCTGGCAGAACTGGAAAACCTTGAAACCTTCCTGGTGGGGGATAGAGGTGTAAAGGGACTGGACATCCATGGTCAAGATGAGGCAATGGGGGCCTACAAATAGAAAGTTATTGAAGGCATGAAGATCGTGTGAGGTATCTCAGATGTAGTTCGGAAGGGACTGGACAAGGAGTGATGGGATGGAGTCAGGGTATTTGGAGATGAGTTCAGGAGCAGGCAGAAACAATGATCTGTCAGGGAAGTCCTGTTTGTGGATGTTGGGGAGGAGATGGAAGTGGGCAGTGCAAGGCTGGCGAAGGATAAGATGGAAGGCTGTTGGGGGGATATTGGCAGAAGTGTTAAGGTCACAAACAGCCTGGGAGATGGTAGCCTGATGTTTGTCTGTGGGGTCATGGTCAAGGGGTAGGTATGAGGAAGTGTCTGAGAGCTGGCACCTGAGGGGAGTGGAGAAGTCAAGACGGTTGATATTGCGCCAGCAGATTGAATTACATAGCTCCAAAGAGGGTAGAATCCTGGCAGGGGGAGTTGATGAGGAGGACTGAATTCCTGTAGGACTCAGCACCATCTCCTGAGCATGCATTCATCTGTTATATCTTGCTCTTCCTACCCTCACTAGCATGTGGCACTGGGAGTAATCTGGAGATTTCTCCCCTCAGAATCCTGATTTTTAATCTTCTGCAGAACTCCCGATATTACTTTCCAATGCATTTGAACTTACTCTCACTGACACATCACACTTGTTTACTTTACAAGCTTACCGTGATGGAAGTATCGGTTGCCAAGAGTTATTTTTGTGCTTAACTGATATATTTCATCTCTTTTTGTGTCACAAAATACAGCATAACTACAAAACAGGCAGAGCTCAAAGTACTGTCTCCAATCGTAACGAGAAATGTTAGCCATGAGCCACATCCTATCAAAATCTCTCACTGTGGGTTTGTCTGGAGATTAGGAACAAAGACGTCCATTTCAGTTCACAAAAATAGCCAACATTGTTTATCAAGATGGGCTTTGTGTATATGAGAAAGATACTGCAGCAGGAAATTGTTAATTGTTAATCTGTATTGTTATGTCCATGACGGAAGACTTTAAGCAGGATGTCCTTAGTGCACTTGGTGAATTCAATTTGAAATTGCCTGTCTTGACGAGGCATCTGTGCATACACTGCATAATGTTTGAACTGTAATTAAAATATGATTTTGTCATATCTAAGAGCATGAACTGAATGCAATTCAAAGTATTATCAGAGTTACATGGATATAACTCAAATTTTCTAATGATATAACAGTTTAAAATCTCAATTATAAGTAAAAAATACCACTTGCTAAGTTATCCAAGGGGAGCAGGAAGGGGGAGACAATTTAGCAGTGAGTGGGGAAAGAAAATTAAATTTGCCTCCACCACACTGTAAATTCAGATTTGAAACATATTCACAGGCAATTTCCATGGCAACGTAGCCTATGGTTACATGTTCTGTAATCTGATTCTGGTTTTGTAGCTGTGGTGCAGCACAAGGACTTGCACTTCACTCTCGTGTGGTGTGGGCAGGAAACACGTGCTCAGTAGCAAGCTGGTGTGAATTATTAATGTCAATCTCTTGCAGTTCAACTTAAAACAGAACTTGCATCTGTATCATTTTTCTGATAATTACAAGTGCTCTATATCCAAATATTAACTTCTTAAAATATGAACCATCTTTTTCAGATAGCAGGATAACTAAAGCACATGGAACAAGAATATACAAGCAGATTAATTATCATTTTCCTTGATGTATGTTGACTAAGTAATATCACCAAGAATATTTGGATAGTTCATGACTCTCATTTGCATGCTCCAGTGTGATTTTATACACCTAGCTAAATTACTGGTATTACAGCAACCCCCTTGATTTATATGATTCACTGACAATTATAGACCTACACATAAAAAGCTGGAGTAACTCAATGGGTCAGACAGCATCTCCAGAGAAATGCAATTCCTTTTCTCCAGAGATGCTGTCTGACTCACTGAGTTACTCCAGCATTATGTGTCTATCTTCGGTTTAAACCAGCATCTGCAGTTCCTTCCTACACATAAACCTACACAAGACAGGTTTCCAAGTTACACCTGGAATAGAGTACTGCCAATAGTGAATTAAAACCTATTAGAGCTTTGGTTGTCGCTACAGGTTACCCCTCTCCCCTGGAGTGGGGTGGTTAAGCAATTGTTACATTGCTTACCTGTAAGTGTAGCATTTTTTTACTTCAATGCTTAGTTTAATGTTGCTCTCAATACTGTGAATGTGACAAGCAATCTTTCACATAAATGGACTGTAAATATTCAATTCAAGGTCGGTGCTGTTATGGGGCAGATAATCTATTTCAATTTAATAAACCACAGTCAAAATCTAAAGTTAAAATTAATGAAATCAAATTCAAAATCTATCTTTACCGTCCATGAGTTGAAAAATATTATTTTCTGTCTGCCTTTTTTATGGTAAATATTGTTTGTTGAAGTATTTATCCCAAAAACAATAATTTGTTGCAGGCATTCTATGTTGGTGGCTCTAGTTTATCATTGTGTTTGTCTAAGTTAGGTTCTGATACAAGGTGCAAATATATGACTAATTCCCTGAAAGTGATTTTAGAATTCAGTTTTATGGAATCAGTTTTTCTCTGCTGTCATTTGTCTGCTCTCAACAATGGTATATGTGTGGCATTTAACGCAGATGCCATGTCATTGCTTAGTGTACATTCATTTAACAAATGTTAATCCCCTTCAGCTTTCACCTTCATACTCCTTTCCCAGCAGTGTTCACCTCCTGTCGGAGATCATATGTTAGATAATATACCATGTGGCATCAGATGCCTACAATTTGTCTTCTACCTCCACTTTCACCTTCCCTCTGTTTTCTATTCCAGCCTCTCATGCACAGTTAATTTTTGGTTGAAAATGGAACCCATTCCTTGTTCTCTTCCCAAATGTAAACATATTTTTATTTTTGATATTTGCCCGCACATTTCTAGTTTAGAGCTACAGAGTGAAGACAGGTCCTTCGGGTCACCGAGTCTGCACTGGCCAATGATCACCTGTACACTAGTTTTATCCTACACACTGTGGACAATTTACAGAAGCCAATTAACCTGTAAACCTGCATGTCTTTGAAATGTGGGAGGAATAAGAGGGCACCCAGAGAAAACACACAGGGTCACAGGAAGAACGTACAAACTCCATACAGCACCCATAGTCAGGATGGAACCCGGGTCTCTGGCGCTGTAGGGCAGCAATTCTACCACTGCATCAGTGCTGCCCAAACAAATGTATGATGGATAACGTCATATCATCAAGCTGGCCTACATGCACCTTTGTTTGGTCCAAAGTGGACTTTCCTATCACTGAAAGAAATACGGATACAGTGGCAAGAAATTCAGGGTGGCATGGGAGCGCAGCTGTGGAGTTGCTGCCTTACAATGCCAGAGACCCTGGTTCGATCCCAGCTATGGTTGCCGTCTCCCCATGACCGCATGGGCTTTCTCTGAGATATTCGGTTTCCTCCCACACTCCAAAGACGTGCAGGTTTGTAGGTAAATTTGGTTTGGTAAATGTAAAAATTGTCCTTAGTGTGTGCAGGATAGTGTTAATGTGTGGGGATCGCTGGTCGGCGCGGACCCGTTTCTGCGTTGTATCTCTAAAAAACTAAAACTGAACTACAGAAGATTCGAAACATGGTATACCTTAAGTTTCTCCAATGATAATGCTTCTATCAGTAATTACAATGAAAGTCTAGATTTATTTCAAAATTATAATCTACGATAAGGAATCCAAAGTTATCCTGTAGAGAACTACAGCTTTGTATTTGTTACTAGAATTTAGAATGAGTTAGGGTTGCCCTCATTATAAACTTTAAAAAGTAGGCCTCATTTAGCTTAAATCATGACTCGAGGTAAATCTGTGAAGCATACATGATGTTCTGGAGTCAGAAGTTTGCTCATAGAATTTACAAAATAAATTTAGATCAATAATTAGAATGAGATATTAGCAATGACCATCCTATTTTTGCAGCATTATCACTATTCCATAGTATGAAATCCTAATTTGTCGACTGATTTTAAAGCTGTCTTAGGGGAGACCTGCAACCTAAACTACATATATATTTTAGGCATAATTACAGGCTAATTTCATAAATTTATGGAATGAATTGAGCAGTAGAGAGCAAAATGTTCTAGATATAATCACTTCAAATGCTGCATCAGTTAATTTAAGCCAGTGTAATCGCATAATTGTATGTGGTGACCAAGAAACTTAACTACCTTTGAATGGGTCACAATAAAGCATTTGCAAAAGTTGCATAAAGAGTGACGTGAATTTTAAGAGTAACTCTTAAAGGGACATATCACAACAGAAGTAAACTCTTCCAGCTTTGGAAGACTTTTGCTACTGAATGAATAGATTCTCCAATACTAGGAGATACTGGAAGAAACAGGCACTGGGCAGTAGCATGGGGCTAGAAATAATGTAAAATTGATCATCTCTTGGTGAAATCTTCTTGGCAAAAGTTGCAGGGAACAGTAACAGAAAGCTGAAAGTTCATCATAAATGCATGCAAAATAATGACCATTTGGATGAGACAGAAACATCAATAATGCAACATCACTGAATATATCAGTTCCAAAGTAGAAGCCTAGTTTAATTGCTTAGTTCTCCTGATAGCAGAAGCCGGTAATTCATTAATCCCTTGGAGCTAACAATTGGCTGAAGATTTTGAAATTTTGTTTTTTAGTTGTGTGATTCACAAATGTAATGATAAATTGCCTTTCTTGTCATAGGGCGGCACGGTAGCGCAGCGGTAGAGTTGCTGCTTTACAGCGAATGCAGCGCCGGAGACTCAGGTTCGATCCTGACTACGGGTGCTGCACTGTAAGGAGTTTGTACGTTCTCCCCGTGACCTGCGTGGGTTTTCTCCGAGATCTTCGGTTTCCTCCCACACTCCAAAGACGTACTGGTATGTAGGTTAATTGGCTGGGTAAATGTAAAAATTGTCCCTAGTGGGTGTAGGATAGTGTTAATGTACGGGGATCACTGGGCGGCACGGACTTGGTGGGCCGAAAAGGCCTGTTTCCGGCTGTATATATATGATATGATAAGTAATCTTCATCACTTCCCCGCATTAAGGCTAAAATAACTGATTTTCACCAGCACTAGAACACATTAGAGGCAGATAACATGTTCCCAATGTTGGGGGAGTCCAGAACAAGGGGCCACAGTTTAAGAATAAGGGGTAGGCCATTTAGAACGGAGATGAGGAAGAACTTTTTCAGTCAGAGGGTGGTGAAGGTGTGGAATTCTCTGCCTCAGAAGGCAGTGGAGGCCAGTTCGTTGGATGCTTTCAAGAGAGAGCTGGATAGAGCTCTTAAGGATAGCGGAGTGAGGGGGTATGGGGAGAAGGCAGGAACGGGGTACTGATTGAGAGTAATCAGCCATGATCGCATTGAATGGCGGTGCTGGCTCGAAGGGCTGAATGGCCTACTCCTGCACCCATTGTCTATTGTCTATTGTCTATCTCTTCAGTATCTGGGATCAAGTTTTCTAATGTGGTAAATTAGGTTGGGGGTAGCATGAGGGATGTAAGCGGATCACAACCAAGGGTTGTTGTCATTTAAAATGGGAGGATTATACAGCAGCACGGTTTGTAGGCTGATTTTATCCTCTTTTGTGCATTACAAGCAAACTTGGACAATGCTGTCCTCCGTGATTATCTGTGGACAGCTGCCTCACAGCTCCAGTGAGCCTGGTTCAATCTGACCTTTGGTCCTGCCTGTGTGGAGCTTGCAGATTCTCACTATGACTGCATAGCTTTCCTCCAGGTGGTCTGCATTCCTACCACATCCAATTTACGTGGATTGCACTTCCACTTATTAGAAAAGAGAAGGCGATGAAGATTGTAGTTATTAAATTGCTAGGCAAATAGATATTATGGTGTTTAAGTGGAAGTAAGGGACTTGGCTAATAGGGATCCTAGTCTATTTAAGTGTTGGGCAGATCTATTTATACCAGGAATGCACAATCTAAGAACAGCTTGGCCCATTTTTTTCTTACAGTGTATGAAAAGGATAAATGCATGGGGAATTATATAATTTCATGCACCCCACCCCAACCTTCAGCACCAAATGGCATTTTGGCTTGAAAACAACTCAGTCCTGAAAATGCCTAGTCACATTTCCAAGTGACATAAGACAGACTGGAAAGGGTCCTTTAGACTTTCGTTCCAGTTTTCAGCTTTCACGAGAAGTATTGAAGGAACCTTTTTCTCTTTTAGAACATTCCTCTATAACATTGCATCCAAAAGCAGCTTATTGATCTGTGACGTTCTTACCGTGGTGTAGCTGTGAGCCACCTTGAGCAGATTCACGCAGCCTTGAGCATCAGCAAACGATCTTATTCCTAAACAGTTTGACGGATGGAGCTGCTTCATAAGGAAATTGCAACACACTTCTACCACTTGAGAGAGTTGCAGAAGACAGGCTGCAGCTAATAAGCTCTCTATAGTTTCCTCCTTCAATTCCAGGTGACCTGTGACACAAATGTTAGCACTGTTCAGCAATAGTATTGACGTAGGGACATAGAATCACACACCACAGAAACAGGTGCATCAGCCCTCCATAATATTGCATCCTATATGGAATTAAAAGACATATTAATTGAGCATAAGGAAAAGTTAGAACAATAGAGGCCTTGGATGTTTTTAATCTGAATTTCAAAACAGGAATCTAATTATGTTCAACCTTTTAACCTTGAGTTGTGATGCAAAGTCAGTTTAGTTTGTCAAACTGTTTCAAGTTTCAGAGTTTCAGTATTACAAGGTATTGGTGTTGCTGAAATGATCCTCAATTGAGTCAGATTTGCAGTACATTTTTGGCAGTATCCCCTATAACTTCTTCATTTCTCCATGTAACGGTTAGCAACTTTGGAACTATTGCACATATCTAAACTAAACTAAAGTCCAAATTAGTGGTCAATATTTAACAGCTATAATCAAAACCATGGGCTGCAGGGTGGAACAGCAGTAGAGCTGCTGCCTCACTGCACCAGAGAGCTGCCTCAAACCTGACTGTGGTTGCTGTCTGTGCAGAGTTTGTACATTCTCCCTGTGACCACGTGGTTTTTCTCTGGATGCTCTGGTTTCCTGCCACATTCCAAAGACGTGAAACCTTATAGGTTAATTGGAGTGTAAATTGCCCCTAGTGTGTAGAATGCAAAAGTGGGATAACATGGAACTAGTGTGCGGGTGATCAATGGTCTTTGCGGACATGGTAGGTCGAAGGGAATGTTTCCAGGCTGTATCTCTAAACTAAACTAAACAATATCAGCAGAAGGATTTTGACCTCAATTTGCCAGGTGAAAATAGAATCCCACTCCCAATCTGCATTCAATGAAACTGAGGCAAATCGATCAGCTCTCCCTATCCCGATTCAACAATCCGAGGCCTTGAAAGTCAATTATAAGAGCTGAGTGAATAACAATGCAGTTCACACATTCAAAAGAGTGGTGTGGTGGATGTTCCATGTGTGAATATAACTGTTCATCATGTAAATCTCACACTTATGAAATGCTGTGGATATTTAATCTTGAAAGAGTTTAATTACTCCATATTTATATAATGGAGCTCTGCAAGATTCTTGACCTTTTAAATGGCTTAATATAAATACTAAGCAGACTTCAGATATTTGTGTCCCATTTGCTTTAGCATAGAAATCAAACTTGAGCATTTGTCAATTTTCTAAAATAAGAATCATAATCCAAGACTTGAAGTATTCAACATTAGATAAGTTAAAAAAAAAACTTTCAAAGCACAAATCCTTATGTTGAAATATTTATTTTAAGCCAATTATTTTACTCAGATATGTGGTGGAATGTTTTTTTTAATTTCATTAATTGGAAATCTGAAAAGAACGAACTTCCAATATAAATATTGCCACTGAACCAATAAAACGTCCTCAATAAATATTGAATTATAGATTACCCGTGTAAGCATAGTGAACAAGTGCTTTAAGTGCTTCTGGGTCTACGCCCTCCATTTTAATTTCTTCTTGCTTGGCCTCACGTACGTCATTTGTAAACATGGCAGCAAAGTAATCTGAAACAGCGCTGAGAACGAGGCTGTAGACAATGGAAATAACATCAATGTTAAGCAGAACACCTCACAATAAAAATGTAGCACTCATCCTTTTTGTCAACTTAATTGTCCTGAAAGCCATACATTGGTCAAATAAATTGTTACAGATCCATTTAATGCTTTTCTCCAGGTCAGGTTGTCATACCGGGAACTTATGTAACAATTTAGACTCTTTAGACTTTAGAAATACAATGTGGAAACAGGTCCTTCAGCTCAACCGAGTCCGCGCCGACCAGCAATCACCCTGTACACTAGCACTATCTGACACACTGGGGATAATTTACAATTTTACCAAACCCAAATAATCTGCAAACCTGTACATCTTTGGAGTGTGAGAGGAAACCAGAGCACCCGGAGAAAACCCACGTGATCACAGGGAGAACGTACAAACTCCATACAGATAGCACCCATAGTCAGGATCTAACTTGGGTCTCTGGCGCGGTAAGGCAGCAGCTGTACCATTGTACCACTAGATTTGATTTTTACTATTAATTAAACACTATCTTGATTACTAGCAAGGTCGCAATAAATTATTAGTTCAGCAAGATGATACAAAATATTGAAATTTAGATTTGTATTTTGATGATGAAAATCAGCAAGCACGGGTTTAAATTTTGGCAGGAGTTACAAAGGTTTTTTTAACAAAAAAATTAAGACATAAAAGACAATTAATTTTGATCCCCAAAATAGGATTGAACATTGATTAGGCTTTGTTTAAGTATTGACATCCTGAGTTGTAAGCCAAAGCCTTTAATCACCACAATCTGGTATTCTCAAGAATTCAAAACAGATTCTTGGGGGAATTGGCAGTAATGATTTAATATGTAGTTCCTGTTATTCATTTGTGTTCTGGATTTTTATTATAACCGTAGGATATTTAAACAAATCCTATCAGGTGAATATTTGAATACTATAATTCTTATTGGCAGTGCTGTAAGTTATATAATCAAGCCATACACATCAATATTTGAGATGCCTCTTCAAAGTCCACATGCCTATTTCAAATTGGATTTAATACACTTGCTTTTGGCACAGAAGTAACTGAGGAAAAAATTAAGTACATTGATAGATTTTCTTTTGATTCTAATTGTAAGCATTCAGTGTTTTGAATTAGTGGAAAATATAAACCATTTTATTTCTTATCAGCTGAAGGTCCAATGGCAATCCAATGTGACTCCAAAAGGAATACAAGACACACATTCAAGATATACAAGTCCTAAAATGGACGGGAATAAAGCTTGATCTTTACCGATGGGCAGGAATCTTGTGGTTGCCAGCGATTAGCAGAACATCACACAGCTGCTTGTGCTGGAGGTAGTTCTCCATCTTTCGAAATGTTTGCTCTGCGTGATTCATTGACTGGAAGAACTCATCCGAACTACCAGAGCTCATTCTGTTGGAAGAACAGCTATTTAACGACAGCCTGAAGACAAAGGAAAAAAACATTGTGAAACAATGAAAGAAAATCTGGCACCATTCATTTATATTCCAACTGATACGTGCTGCATGGGCTGCATGTTAAGAAACAAACACAAAGCAAAATAAACATCAGAGCGATCTGTATCTCTCTAGGATTGACCGACACTAGATTAATTAAGAAGTAGAAGCGGGCAGCATGGTGGCGCAGCGTTAGAGGTGCTGCTTTACAGCACCAGAGACCTAGGTTTGATCCTGACTGCGAGTGGTATCTATATAGTGTTAGTACATTCTCGCTGTGACCACTTGGGTTTTCTCCTGGTGCTCTGGTTTCCTCCCGCACTCCAAAGACGTACAGGTTTGTAGGTTAATTGGCTTAGGTAAAGATTGTAAATTTTCCCGCGTGGGCATTATAGTGGTAGCCGTAAGGGGTGAATGCTGGTCGGCGCAGACTTGGTGGGCCAAAGGGCCTGTTTCCGTGCTGTATCTCTAAACTAAACTAAAAAAACTAAATGATTAAAAAAATTATTTCCTAAAGCTAATCAGACCTGTCATGGGAAATATAATTCTGCTCTCTCAGTACTGACCGTAAGATTTTTGTTAAAGAATTGTATTAAGCATAGAGAAGAAAATGGAATTAACCAAAAATATCTGCAGATTCAATAAATTTGAAATAAGAACAGTAAATCTTGTATTTTCTGACAAATATTGACTCAACTATCTCTTTGGAAGCTGCTTGACCTGCTGAATATCCTTAACATTTTCAATTTTTATTGAGTCAGTGGAGTTGTTGATCTAATTGAATATGGGTACAGGATTGTGGAACGGAGTAGCCCTCTTTTTGAATTCATATTGCCAAGAACGCAGCACTATTATACGAAAGAAAAATCCCTTGCCATATGTTTCATATGAATAGCAGGCATCCAGAATAACACTTTACCACTTAGCCTGGTAATCACTGAACAACATTATGTTCACTTGATACATTTTTATAATAATAAATCTGATAAATAACGATCTTTTTAAGAGACAAATTATCAACTACAATATAGTTTTGTATCATTTGTTGAAACATGCGATTGATTGCTCTTTTTCATTCAACAAACAACTATTTTTATGCAATATTGGCCCAGCTAGTTTTTCAGAACTTAATTATCAGATTTAAAAAAAAATCATTGAGCCTGTCTGAAACTTCAGGCATAATTGATTAAGTCAAATAACCTTTGTGTATGATCAGAAAATAAGAAGGTCAATCTGTTTGAAAGTGAATGACAATGTAACTTTTCCAACATAACTTTATTATTTTCTATTACATGGATGATCAGTCTTCATCATGTTGAATGGTGGAGCAGACTCAAATTGAATAGCCAACACTTCCTGCTGCTTCAACTATAAAATATGCCTCATTACTCAAGTTATATTTACTTTATCGTTGGATAAGAACTTTGACAGGTAAACAGATCTTTCCAATGCATCGTCTTTCATATTCTCAAAACAATTGTAAAAAATCGATAGCCTGGATTTTGTGGGGACAAAACAGTATTTACTCATATAACTATTAACTTTATAAACAACTGTCAGCACTTTTTGGAGTTCTACTTGTGCACAGATTTCGTGAACTTACAGCCATAGACTGGGGAGACCTATGCAGAACATAAAGAGACCTTTTGGCCCATCATGTCCATGTCAACATTTTTGCCAATCTATTTAAATGTCATTTGCCTACATTCGGACTGTATCCTGTGCCTTACTTATTCAAGTGTCCACTTAAATACCTCTTATGTAGTAATTGTATCGGATTCCACCACCACCTTGGGTAGCATGATCCAGATATCATGCACTCTCTGTGCAAAAAAACATATCCCTCAGATTTCCTTTAAAACAGCCTTCTCTCATCTTAAACCTAAGGCCTTTTATTTTTGATGCCCTTACCATAGGAAAAAAATTTGAGACCTGGTTACCGGGCATAGTGTGTTACTGTAACAGGTTAAAAAGTGCTGGCATTTCTTGGTTCCAAAAACTATCCTGGCGTTTAGCTCTCAATTGTAGATATTTAAGCATTGTATGTGGGAAGCAAAAGTAATAGCTTTCTGTAGCCCATCATCCATCATCTGCCTACACCATATCTGGATGGATCACATACCAACTTCGACTCGCACAAACATAGAATTATTGAGACATAAAACATAGAGTCGACTAAAAGTGGTTGTTTATTTGATGTGCTCTAATGTTGGAATCCAGCAAGGGAAACCACAGTAGTTCCCTGTGCTTCCATTCTAATTTCAATGGAGAAGAATGCAATAAAGAAGGATTGGTTAATGCTGATTATTTTACTTGACTATGTGAGTCCGTGAAAGCATTTTGGGATTTTTCCATTTATTTTTGAAGTCCCTACAACCATCAGGTTATTAAACACTATAACCTCCAAATAAGCTCCAAAATACATAGACTTGAGGGCATTATATTTCTCCTTGCACTATTATTGTTATATATATATTTGTTTGGAACTTTTTTTGTTGTTTATTATGGATTTTACAGAGTACTATGTTTATGTGTCTGTTGTGCTGTTGCAGGTAAGAATTTCATGGTTCTGCTTTGGGACATATGACAGTCAAACACTTATCTTTTGATTACTCTCAAAAGTGAAATATTTAAAAGATGTCAATACTTTAATTGTCTTTTATTGTGCTGTACCAGCAGGTAGTGCCACCTGCAGTTTCTACGAGTGTGCAGTAGCCAAGCCAAATTGCAGAAGGCTCACATTGTTGACTCTCTGCACCTTGAGCTTTGAGGCATGGTCTGAACAATGACCGCACTTTGGGTGGAGCAGTGTGGAGTCACGGCCTTTGAAGCACCTTCTCAATGCCAGCATAGCTGGAGATGCGGCTGTGCTGACTGTGATGTCTCTGATTTTAACGATGCTGACATTCAGTGCTAAAGTTGATGTAATTAATTTTAAAAAGGTTAATTAATAACATACAGACTTATGGGTGATTAAACAGTGAACTGAGGCAAAGTAATTAAAATAGAAACCCAATTTCTCTTTTGGTGCCAAATGTGGTGAATAACGGTTGAGAATCCCAACATGTCTGAGCTTCACTGCAGAAGTCGGCCAGTAAATTCAAAGCTTTCACATTTGAAAACACATCAGTGGAAATGCAGAATATCTGATGCAATGGTTTTAATTAGAATTATCAGTAAAGGATTGGCATTGGTATTACCTTATTTGTGCCACGTGCAACGAAATACAAAGAAAACTTTTGTTTCAAATACTGTTCCAGGCAATTCATACTATACATGAGTACAACTGGAAGTGCAGCATGGTGAGACCTGCTGCAGTAGTTTACGATAGAAGAGTTTTAATAAATGTTGAATGATATTTAATGTTATTGAATGCCCAAAACATTTAGACTTATTTAGCCTTTTTTAATCTGACAGCTTCTATATATCTGGCAGGCAATTTTATGTGGGTGTGGTTTGTTCCCGCAAATCCCACTCCACACCTTACCTTCAACTCTATTTAATTCCCATCATTACAGGGCCTCTCATTGGAAACAGGCCCCTAGGCCCAACTCACACTTGTTTGCTAAGTATGTTAAGGTATAGTGTGCTCTGCGGCGCTAATTTGAAAGATTAAATGGTTCTGACCCACTTTTCCATTGAAGAATTATGCTCTAATATTTTGAACTTTGTTCATTGGTCGACAGTGAGCAAGGTTTGCAAGAACTGCTGATTTGTAGCTGACTATAATTTCTGCCCCATTGACTTAATAAATGAATGACGAAACATTCACTACAAAATACCTGGAATGAAAACAGGAAACCTATCACACTTCATAGTTTAGTTTAATTTAGAGATACAGCGTGGAAACAGCCCCTTCGGCCCACCGAGTCCCAGCCAACCAGCAATCACCCACACACTTGTTCTATCCTACATGCAGTTTACAGAAGCCAATTAACCTGCAACCCTGCACGTCTTTGGAATGTGGAAGGAAACCAGAGCACCCGGAGAAAACCCACACGGTCACTGGGAGAACATACAAACACCATACAGAAAGCACCCAGAGACAGGATCAAATGCAGATCTCTGGCGCTGAAGGGCAGCAACTCTACTGCTGCACCACTGTGCCATCCCATGTCATTCTATTCATATCAATTCTATTAAATTCCCAAATCAAACATTTAACTGAAAAACATTTGTTTCTACATAATGCCTAATGGTTAATGTTCAAAAATATCATCTTTATTTTATTCAATGCATTAAAATGTGAATATAAATTTCAAACAGTGAAATGCATGCCACACTTTTTCAAAGAATCCATAACGTAAGAATTAAATTGGTTTATATTTCCAAGGAGCTGAAAATTGTTGAGTTATTATCATTTTCTGCGCATGGTTTTATTATAGAGCTATACAACATGGAAACAGGTTCTTCAGCCCAACTTATCTGTGCTGACCAAATTTTCTTGTCTGTGTCTCCAAATCTTTCCTATCCATGCACCTATGAGTTTTAACTGTGGTAATTATACCTACAGTACCTCCACTACTTCATCTGGCATCTGGTTCTATTCACACAGTGCATTCTGTGTATAAAATATGCCCTTCAGGTACCAAGTAAATCTTCCGTCTCTCAACTTAAAGATATGATACAAGAAACAAATTTATTAGCTAAGTATGTAAAAACATACAAGGAATTTGATTTGCCATCCAGTCATACCAAAGAAGCAGCAAGGCACACAACTACATAAAAATTAACATAAACATCCCCCACTGCGCACTGTGATGGAAGGCAATAAAGTCTTATCTTCTTCCCTCCTTTTCTCCCGCGGTCGGGCCAGTCGAACCATCCACAGTCTGGCTGCAGGATCGAAACTCCTGCGCCTTGGAGCTCCCGAAGTCGATCCATAACCAAGCGAGTTCCATGATGTTAAGTCCACAGGCACCTGCGGTTGGAGATCCTAAAGTCGATGCCCAGCAAAGGGACCGCCAGCTCCATGATGTTAGGCCGCAGTGCAGATGGAGATGCGACATGGAAAAAGTCGCATCTCTGTCGAGAAAAGAGATAAAGGCTTCCATCGTGTCCCCCAACCCCACCCCCACATAATACAAAACTAAAGATACACTAAAACATACATTTAACAACAAGCTAAAAACAACAAAACAAGAAAAGGACAAGACAGACTGTTAGCGAGGCTGCCATGGTGCCCTATCTCTTAACCTGAGATAGAGTCTGTAGTTATTCACCATATCTATGCCCCATTTACCTTATCTATGTCCCAATTCATTTTAGCTGTCTAAGATGCAGAATTCATATGTAATATCCAACCTTATCGGTTTGCTGAGTTCCTCCAGCACTTTGTTTTTTGTTTCTCAAGATTCCAGCATCTGTCGTTTCTTGTGTTTCTTATTAACATTTTTATTGCAATGGCTAAAGTATTGCAAAACAGTATCTTGAGATGTTGCAGCTGATATTCATAGCTTGTAGAATCCATGATCAACGCATAAGTAATCTTGGCAAGGTGCCATGTGTTTATCACAATTCAACGATATTGTCAAGTTAATTTATGGGCATTTTGTCCCTATTTTGGGTGTACATCCTGTTCCCATTTTCAGCAACCCAAAGTCAGAATTCCGGCATAGGATGGAAATTCTAAAGACATTTAAGTTGTCAGCACTTTCTGGTATATTTATAATTGAAGGCAAACAATATGAGGAAAAAAGAAAACAATGGTTTGAGAATCGTTTATTTCTTGCCTTGAAATCTCAGCAAGCCTTTAAATCTCAATGAACATTTGCTTCTCCAGTGTCATGCTTATCTATTACATCTGTAATGTTATAAATAAACTCAAGTTTTGAGTATTTTTCTTATTAAATGTTGATGTAAGGTAATCATTGCAGCAACAGATTGTAGAGATGCTACCTCACAGTTTTATGGACCCAACATCGATCCTGACCTCCTGAGTTTGCATGCCCTCCCTATGGCCATGTGGGTTTGCCCAAATACTCCTGTTTCCTACCACATCCCAAAGTCAGGCAGAGAGGTTGATGTGGCCCAGTGTAAGTGACAATGGAGCCCAGGGGGAAAGGGGAATAAATGTTGATGGTATGTGAGGGAGAATAGGTGGTAGAAAATGTGGGAGAATGGAATTATGTGATTGCCTTGATAGCCAATTTGGTTGCTGTAGGCCAAATGATCATTTTTACCACAAGGAGAACAATCTGGAACAAGATGAAAGGCACTCTTTCCTGCCTGGGCTACCTTACAATGTATGCTCATTCATCCACTTACACTAATCCTGTTTGAAGGAAAACATGAAATAGTAGAAACTATGAACTGGAAAAGTGTACCTATGAGATTGACAGTAGTGGATGCATTGTGAGATAGCACAGCCTAGAAGGATTGCATTTTTATCCTGCCCCAGAGTGCTCTTGGAAACCATTGGTGAATTAAAAAAATAAGTCAGAGGTGTAAAATTGCCAATAACCTTATCCTTTATTGATTTCCATGCTGATTCCCATTTCAACAAATTAAACCATCTATTAACTACCAGAAGAATTTATTCATATATCACAGTCACAGTTAAGCAGCATTCATTCTGTACATACTGTACTAAAACAAATATAAAAATAAGTAATTACTTGCAAGTTCAAAGCTAAATTTGTACGTTGTTTCTGTGAAATGTTTTGAAAAATTAGTTAATTACTTTGTAGTGCATTTTCACAGTGCAAGTATTTTTAATGCACATGATGTATTTGAACATTGAAATTCACAGTAAGTTCAAAAATATTATTTGCCTCTAAAATCCGAGCACCTTTTGTGTATGAAACAGGTTTTAAACAATATCCTCATTTACACAAAAAAAACGAATTTCCATTCTCCATCTATCCTTGATTTGATAGCTGCTTTTAAACAAAGAAAATTATGAAAATGTTACATTTAATTATTGAGCTTTGTCTTTGGAAATGCTGTACTGCAATGCTGAGATCTCTATATCTTTCCCTGTATCTTTCCCTTTGCTCGATATACTTGAGTTTGGCTACATTGTCTTTGTTTTGTGTTATCTGATTTGATAGAATAACAAGCAAAACAAATCTCTTCAATATACCTTGGTACACGTGACAATAAACCTAAATTTTAATCACGATATTTACCACTTGTTAAAATGAAGCAAATGTAAAATATTTAATCCACTAAGATAAAATTAAAATTTCATCTCAGTAAATGAATTATTTTACTGATATATCTTACATCACCAAATAATTTTAGGTGGTTCTTACTGACACTATGTGAAGCTTTAAAACAAAAGAATAGTCACTAATTGTCACAGCAAACATTAGTGTAAACAGAAAAGATGCATCAACATCGAGCAGCTTTGAATTTATTTTTGATAATTATGACCTTTGTCACATGAATACATTTGGTGATTGGTTTGTAACCTGCTATTTATGCTGTTCCTTTTTAGTGCTAAACTGGCTCCATTTATGTCCTCTCCACTTTTATAATAAATTGCATAATTGTCAGACCTATTGCTATCTGCTTGGATTTTCCACTGATTTTATGTATCTTTGGAGTAGAGTCACTAATGAGTGGGACACTTTACGCAGCAAGTAATTAATTATTCTAACTTGTATTCAGTTAAATTATCAGTATTACATATTAACAGTTTTAACCAGTGTTTTATCTGATAACAATGGAAAGATGATGTGTTGCAGTCTAGCTGAAACCTCTGGACTTTGTTTCGTCTGTCGTATGGAGCACCTTTGTCAGTTCCTGCAAGAGTCCCAGTACTCTGGATGAAGGGAGGCAATGTGGATTTAGAGTAACAGAATCAGGCTAGATGGATGCCCTCTCAAGAATGTTACGATTGCACAAAATAGTGCAGATGAGGAGAAAACATGTCACAATGGTTTCCTGGAGCTATTGCTGCTGCAAATTACTTACTGCATATTGATAGGCCTCATTCTAAAAAAAACTATCAATCATCCAGACTAATGCTAACATTGTTCTGAACGCTAGTACCATGCCAGACATTGTAGAGCTTGGGGGAGGTGATAAAGTTTTTTTAATAGATAATAGCTGGTCGCTTTTTATATTTCTTTGAAAATTCAGGATAATTAGCAGCTTCCACTCTTCAATTTCAATTGCATTTAGCAGAGCAGAGCTGCCATTGTATATTTGTTTATGTGTCTATCCATCTAATTTTTAAGCTTTTTTAATTTACTGCTGAATTTTCAGGCCCACCCAATCGACAACTATTTTTAGCAAATCTTTCTCTAACTGTATAGGAAATTATAGGTTTCTTCCCCTATGAATCTGTGTAATAGAACACTTTGCAGTGCAGATGGGGAAATTGAAATGATTACCTGAACCTATCTAATCCATTCTATCTCCATTCTCCAACACTTTGAGATGCGAAAACAGCCTTTTGTATTACAGGTGATGTATTAATGCTAAAATTATTTCTTGTACATGCGAGTTACAGCTGCATAGAATCACAATGGAAGCAAGGCTTTTTTTAATTTAGTCTATTGTCACATGTAACGAAGTACAGTGAATTTTTTTTTTGTTGCATGCTATCCAGGCAGTGGAAAGACTGTACACGATTATAATCAACTTCTCCACAGTGTTCAGTTACAGGACAAAGGGCATAATGTGTAGTGCAAGATACAGTCTAGTAAAGCCAGATTAAAGGGTAGTCCAAGGATCTCCAATGAGGTAGATGACAGGTCAGGACCTCTCTCTTGATGGTGAAAGCAAACAAGGAACAATACTGCTTTGAGGCATCCTGAGAGCTGCATAAACAGTAACTGTACCATTGGATGCCACAGGTTGCAGAACAAGGTTTGTCATTCTTCCACGAGTCCACATATCTCTATATCAATCTCATCACACTGTGAAATTAGGAATGTGAATTAAAGAGTAATTTAAACACCCTAGTGAACAGGGACGTTGGTTAAAACTTCATTCTTGTATCCCTCCTGTCCTTTTCCCCACCAACATTTAGTGTTGTTGTACTTGACTTCGAAGGTATCACAAAATGCTGGAGTAACTCAGCAGGTCAGGCAGCATCTGGGAGAGAGGAAATGGGTGACATTTCAGGTCGAGACCCTTCTTCAGACTGAAGAACCTGCTGAGTTACTCCAGTATTTTGTGATACCTTCGATTTGTACCAGCATCTGCAATTATTTTCCTACACAACTTGTACTTGATTTCAGTTCATTTCCCATTCCTCTTCCAGGTCAAAGGCAATCAAAACATAATAACCATAACTAGCCTCCTAATGCCTGATGACTCCTAAACGATCTCCAATAGGATATACTAATACATCCTAGCATAGGTATCATTTTACTTTAAGTAAAATGCTCAAGGACATTTTAGAAAACACATCTTGTGTTTGTGAGGCTTTGGCAAATGCTCCATAAAATCTGCAGACATATCAAAGTCCCTCTTCAAACAGCAGTCAGTCAATTCCAATCGGCATGCAAACTGGGAAAGCTGGAAAGCTTTGAATAGTGATCGTAATTCCCATAAACTCTGCCCAGCTGGTCACTGTTAGCAGAGCTTGTTACTCGTATTGCAGACCTGCCAAACATTGCAATGTCTCTAAAGTGCATCAGCAGCCAATTCAATTGTCAGTAAGGAGCCTAATTATCCTTAGTCATTCTTGCATGAGTTTAAAATGCTTTACCAAGTGGGCATCTTGGACAAAATGCAGGTTAGTCAAGCGGAGAAAGTTAAGGTTCTGTCTTGCTGCCTTTGAAGGCTCTTTAGTGTCAATCTACTGGCACAACAGCATGATGACTTGTCCCGACACTAATTAGATAACTGAACAGTTCCTAACAGTCCCAAGACACAGAGCAGTGTAAAATATTGATTATTTTCAGATTGCAAGGTCAAATACTGTTATAAATATGCAAAAAATGATCATTTGCCTACTTCAAAATCTTAAGGCAATTGTTCTGAAAAGGACAACAAATACAGTTGCTATTCTGCCTGATGAATGTATTCATTATTTTGTATGTCAATTTGCAGAATTGCCTTAAAGCTATATTCTGTGTTGCAAAATGAGTCTTCAGTTCACCGCACACCATTCTGGAAATATTATTTGAGTAAGACTGTATGTATATCCGATCACTCTTATGATTGAATCCATGTCTGTTTAAACTCAGAACTATTTAAATACATTCAAATAAAGTGTGGGGGAAAACATTTATCAAGGATATTAAAAAATGCAATGTCTAAATTTTGAAATGTCCACATTTTTTATGTTTCATGATTGCAGGTTTTGAAATCCTATTTTATCCATCAAGCTATGTTCTTAGACACTGAAAAAATTAACTCATTATGCATTGATGATAATGCAAAGATGTAAAGGAAGAAGAAACAGTTTATTTCTTCTTCTGATGCAGAGTTGTGTAAAATTTTGCTCTATCTTCTGAAGCAATCACAACAATCTGTAGAATACTTATTAACCTTGCAACTCCTATTATTCTTCCTTAGCATCTTGGTTTGCGAGAGATACTAATCCCATGGTTCTATCAGCACAGGAGGCATTGTGTTCCATGGACTGTTTGACTTTGTCTCTCCATTCTTATCATTACAGCCTTCAAGTCTGATTTTAATCATATAGTTATCTCATCTTTTTTTTTCCCAAAAGAGTGCGTCAACAAAATCATTAACTGTTTTCTTTATCCTCAGGCCTGTTGGGGTAAATATTCCAATTTTCAGGTTAAACTGAAACTTTCAAATTTTGTCTCTCTCTCATCCAAATGCACACATCAGATTAGATTGAAAATGTTGGTAATCATGAATCTCAGCACAAACTAGATTGGTCTTATGTTTATTTTCATACCTTTTGTATTAGGCAAGGGTGCTCACTGGTAAATGAAAGAGATGCCTTATAATTATTCATGAGCTTTAATGCGAGTGCAAAATTCTCTCCCGATTTTCACTACCATTATGTCACCTTTTGGGGCTTCAGGTGAACATTATTCCTCCATTGTCAAAGAGAGTCATAAAGTCTTACAGTGTGGAAACAGGCCCTTCGGCCCAACCTGACCACATTGGCCAACATGGCCCGTCTACGCTGTCTTACCTACCTGCGTTGGGGCCATATCCCTCTAAACCTGCCCTATCCATGTACCTATCCATGTACCTGTCCAAATGTTTTTTAAACATTGTGATTTGGCCTGGAGGGATTAAAACCATAAGCTTCAGTATTCAATAATGGTACAGAAGTTCAATAATTCGGAAATGGAAGTCCATAGGAAGAATAAAGAAAAGGTATAGGGTATGCAGCTCATTGTAGGTGAGCAGAATGACGAAGCTGCCTGAGTATAGGAGCAAAGAGGTCCTTCTACAGTTGTACCGGGCCCTGGTGAGACCGCACCTGGAGTACTGTGTGCAGTTTTGGTCTCCAAATTTGAGGAAGGATATTCTTGCTATGGAGGGCGTGCAGCGTAGGTTCACTAGATTAATTCCCGGAATGGCGGGACTGTCGTATGTTGAAAGGCTGGAGCGATTGGGCTTGTATACACTGGAATTTAGAAGGATGAGGGGGGATCTTATTGAAACATATAAGATAATTAGGGGATTGGACACATTAGAGGCAGATAACATGTTCCCAATGTTGGGGGAGTCCAGAACAAGGGGCCACAGTTTGAGAATAAGGGGTAGGCCATTTAGAACGGAGATGAGGAAGAACTTTTTCAGTCAGAGGGTGGTGAAGGTGTGGAATTCTCTGCCTCAGAAGGCAGTGGAGGCCAGTTCGTTGGATGCTTTCAAGAGAGAGCTGGATAGAGCTCTTAAGGATAGCGGAGTGAGGGGGTATGGGGAGAAGGCAGGAACGGGGTACTGATTGATAGTGATCAGCCATGATCGCATTGAATGGCGGTGCTGGCTCGAAGGGCTGAATGGCCTACTCCTGCACCTATTGTCTATTGTCTATTGTCTATTGTCTATAAACCTGAGGTGGGCAAAGCGACTGCTGAATTATTTTATGCTTTAAACGATTTTAGCAGAGTGGAAGACAACGTATTCTTCCACTGTCTACAAATTCTGGCCCATTTATAATTCAACATCCAGCAAGTAGTCTGCCTGCACAAAGTTTACCATGGATTTGATTTATCTTCTGAGAGATGGGTTCTGCTTAGAGACAGAAATGTGTTTTATTTAATATTGGTTTGTAGCCACTGGAGGCAAAGTTAATTTTTATTGCACATAACACTATGCCCTTGAAAAGATTGCAATGGGGCTGCTTAAACTTCAGCCTAATCTACCTCATGCAACTGAGTGTCCTGCTAGGCCAAGGCATATTCTAGTTAACAGTTAAGGAATAGTATTGGCAACATTGGGGCAGCGGTACTGTGGCGCAGTGGTAAGGTTGTTGCCTGACAGCGCCAGAGTGCTGGGTTCGTTCTGGAGTAGGGGTGCTGTCTGTATGGAGTTTGTATCGTGTCCCTGTGACCATGTGGGTTTTCTCTGGGTGTTCTGGATTCCTCCCACAATCCAAAGATGTAGAGGATTGCAAGTTAATTCGCTTTGTTAAGTTGTAAATCAGTCCCTCAGATGTAGGATAGTGTTAGTGTAGGGTGCGATCGCTGGTCGGCGCGGACTCGGTCGGCCAAAGGCCCTGTTTTTGCACTGTATCTCCAAAGTCTAAAGTCATCGAGCTGGGATTGCAATGGCATTTCTACTCAGATTTGACTGCATGTACTACAGTAACATTAACATGATTGTAGCAACAGCCCAAAGATAATCATGATCAATACCAGTCTAAACTGACTTCTTTGCGTTGAAGATTAGAGAGAGTGTAGGGAAGATTCACCAGGATATCACCTGGATTGGAGGACCTCCGTTGCATGGAGAGATTGGATAGGCTGGACTTGTTTGCCCTAGAGAGAAAGGTGCTGAGGGGTTATCTGATAGAAATATACAAGATTTTGAGAAGCATTGATTGATAAGGTAGAACATCAAAATCCTTTTCCGACAGTGGGGATATTAAAAACAAGGGTGCAGAGTTTTATGGTGGGAGGTAGGAGTTTTAAAGAGGGGCAATTTTTTTTGCACAAAGAGGTTGATATGTGAAAGATGCTGCCCGAGGAGTTGGTGAAATCGGATGCAAATGCTACGTTTAAGAGGCACTTAGACAGCCACATGTTTACGTAATACATAAAACGAAACAGACTTAATGCGGGGAAAATGGGATTAGTATACATGCGGATAAAAGGTCAGCTTTGAAGGGCCCATTTCCATGTTGTGCAATTATAGGGTTTAATGACTCCATGACAACCTGTGTTCCTTGAACAAGAGCAGCAAGTACTTCTTTCAGCTGCCAGCCATTGATAAACGACAGCAAAAGATAAGGTAAGCAGTAAAATGGAGACACAAAAACAGCAGATTCTGGAACCTTGAGCAAAACACAAAGTGCTGGTGGAATTCAGTGGGTCAGCAACATCTGTGGACAGATAACATTTTGGTTCAGGACCCAACTTCAGACTGTAGAGCTGGCTCAATGTGTAACAAGGAGAGATGAACGGGTCGCCCAGGCTCATGCTGAACTCATAGTTGCAGGAAATTGTCAACCTGATTGCAAGGAAAGATAATGGGATATGATACTGCAAAATGTTCAATTACTTTGCATGCAAGCTCAACATCAGTAGTTGCACATTCTGATCTCATCTCCGACTGCATTTCTAACTACTAGCAGCAGTAAATGCATCACATTCCCACCAGTGTACTGCACCCACCAACAATCTTTAACAATCAGGCATCTATATTCAGTCGTATGAGGAAAGGCCTATGCAAAGACAAGTGCTTTGAGATGCCACCTGTAATTTATCTGTGTCTCCTGCGAAGGTAGAATACTGATACTCATTTGAGTTTGAACTTAGTGTCAGATGTGAGATTATAATTAATGTCAATTGTCCAGTGAGAACTGCTGTCATTTCCCACCAAGCTCCAGGGCAATATAAAGGCAACTTTGGGCACAGTCAGCACCTTTTACAGTTTTATATTCAGTTATGAACATATCTTTAGTCAATAGTCTGGTAGTAAAACCTAATAAGATTATAGTACCACACATCTGCAATAATGTCATTTTTATTTCTATTCATTTGTTTTATTCCACTTGCACTAAAATATGAGTTTTAAAATTGATTTTATTTTACAATTATATCTGTACCTGGTGAAGATTGACCAGTGATAAATTATAAATGCCAGGTATGGAATAATTCAACCTTTCCTTTTTTCTGTACACTGTTGATATTTTACTTTTTCTAAAACGTTTGATTGAATTTGAAACATTTCATTCACTGTCCACCACAGCCTATGTAAAATTCTCTATTCCGACTTATCAAAAGTTTGGGCAGCACAGTGGCGCAGCGGTAGAGTTGCTGGCTTACACCGTCTGAGACCCGGATTCGATCCTGACTATGGGTGCTGCCTGTACGGGGTTTGGAAATTCTCCCTGTGACCTGCGTGGGTTTTCTCCGGGATTTCCGGTTTCATCCCACAATCCAAAGACGTGCAGGTTTGTAGGCTAATTGGCTTCTAAAATTGTAAATTGTCCCTAGTGTGTAGTTAGTGTGTGGGGATTGCTGGTCTGTGCAGACTTGGTGGCCTGAAGGGCCTGTTTCCGAGCTGTATTCCTAAAATTGAAAACTGAAGTTGGCAATGGAAAGATCATAACTGAAATACTCATTCCTAAATTTATTGTCATATATCTTTTAACACAATACTGAAGTCTGCGTTGGAAAATGTCACAGAGAAAAAATGTGAGGATGGCTTCATGGCTGAAAGAAAAGCTATTTGTTTAAAATTCATGAAGCAATCTAGTCTCCACTGTTCATTATTGAAGCGAAACATAGGCATCAATAGGTCAATAAGGACATTAATGAAAAATGCAGTGTTTCTCACAAGGATGCAGCTCCAGATATTTGTAAATCCATCCTCATCTCTGTAGAGGAATTTTTTAATGTGCTATGAATCATTGTAAGTTTCAATATTTTCCAAATTTTATTTTACCACAGGGAGGTGTTTTTGTTTTATGTATATTCAGATTATTGTTGAAGATTCTTGCTCTTTACAATAAAACAAATTCTTTATTTTTGAGTTCATTGATATATTTTGAGAAGGCAATGCTAATCAAAATGTGTTTGTTTCCAGCACAGTAACTAGTTAATATATACTTTAGAGTGTGACAGAATATATTGTATATTTATTTCCCAATAAAAGACCTGTGTTTTGAGCTGACCTAGAATTCTATCAACTAAAATGTATTATTTGAAATGAATGCTTTCTTAGATCGTATGAAGAACAAGTATTGAGCATTTGTGCAGTCAGATTTCAGGTGTAAGAATATAATTGTGGTTAGATTGGTTAATTATGGCTATTGTTTGAAAAAGAGCTATTGTAAAGTTGATTTTCAATTAGTACATGGTGTGGTATATAACAGGCATCAATTTAAAAATCACTGGGTCAGATGTGGATTATTAGCAGTTTGGGAATTCTGCTCTAAATCTATGAAAATCAGCACTGGATTTTGTTTTCAACTTTCTTAAATAGCCTTACACGTTTGAATTCTAAATATTATCAGGTGACCTCCAAAGCAACCTACAGACGAGAATTTTAATTAACAAATAATATTTAGTTGTAAACAGTCAAGGGCAAGAAATTCACTTTGCTTTAGGGTAATGGTAGGTTTAGTTAACTAAATTTTATTTCTAAGTTGTAACTCAAGCAAATTGCAAGCTTGTACCTTATCAGAATTAACCAGTTAATGTCCATCTAGGTTATACTGCCAAATGTTATGTCCCTCTGCAGGAATTACTTATTAGCTTTGGTCTGTTGAAAGATAATGTAGTCAATACAAAAAATATCTACTGCAGAATAAATTCAAGCCTTTGACATTGGGGCAGCATAGTCAATTTTTAAAGAAAGATTCTGGAATACATTGTGATTAACTTCATTACTGAATTATGTGTTCCCCATCCAAATGTGATGGAAGTTTTAGATTATTCTTCAGCAAAAGACAGGATTTAATGATGTGTAACTTTTGAATATGACCTGAAGAACATGCTGAGCATAGGAACAGCATCCGTCACAACAATGTTACCATTTAAATTCACCGTAATTCATCCTTGTAAAATTTAAAAGGAAACAAATCACTAATGTTTTTCTGTATCTTTGCTTTGAAGTGGTTCATACTTCGGAGCCTCTTGAGATGTTTGACGGACTACCAGTATCATGATCAAAACAGGAAAATAAATGAAATGGGACTGAAAAAAACAGGACATAGGGAAAAAAATCTCTTGGCTATGTGACCATATCACCAGTTGAACCATCACCAGTAATGATGAGAACAAACAATATCATGGATGTAATATTAAGCCTTAAACCTTAACATTCTGCCAAGTATTATACATTCTCTTTATTTCCCCTCGACCCAAACTGAAACTTTTGATTGTACACACAATTTGTGTAAATAAAGTCATGCAGAACCATCTATTTTCAATGAATAAGATATATTTAGGCAGTTGATATTTTTTGCTGTAATTTTACAAAAGCATCTGTAAATATGATTACAAATCCTTTTGAGTGAATTATTAAATTTCACACAGTTTTTCCTACGGTAATGGATTCATCTTTAGATTATGTCAAAGTTAAGTTAAGACGGACTGAGCGGAGGTGTTCAGCGAAACGGTCGTCGAGCCTGCGCATGGTCTCGCCGAGGTAGAGGAGTTGACCACATGGAACAGCGGATACAGTCGATGAGGTTGGAGGGGGTGCAAGTGAACCTCTGTCTCACCTAGAAAGACTGTTTCTGTCCATGGATGGAGTCGAGGGGGGAGATAAAGGGACAGGTGTTGCATCTCCTGCGGTTGCAGGGGAAAGTACCTGGGGTGGTTTGGGTGGGAAGGGACGAGTTGACCATGGAGTTTCGGAGGGAACGGTCTCTGCGGAAAGCAGAAAGGGGTGGAGATGGGTAGACGTGGCCAGTAGTGGGATCCCGTTGGTGGGGGCAAAACTGTTGGAGGATTATATGCTGCATACATTGGCTGATGGGGTGGAAGGTGAGACCAGGGGGACTCTGTCCTTGTTACGAATGGGAGGAGGGGGAGCAAGAGAGAAGATGCAGGATATCGAGGAGATCCTAGTGAGAGCCTCATCTATAATGGAAGAGGGGAACACCCATTCCCTAAAGAATGAGGTCATATCCGATCCCCTGGTATTAGATTGGCAATACACAATGTTTGGCACCACCCTCCACAGCACAATTGTATCTTTCAATGCATGTGGACTTCAGTATTAACTACTATTTGTAACAAGCTATCAATTTCTCACATCAGCCACATGACGCATGAAAATCATACACTCCACAACTGAGAGGAGTTCACAAACAGTGGCTCAAACTGAATGAAAAGAGTACATTCAATGAGTTTTTACCGAAGGTTTAATGGAGATTGTTTTCACATGTTTCTTCTACCCTGTGTCTTATGTATGTTGATAACAGCAAATAAAGAACAAATAGCAATTAATAGTTTATTATTTCAACTACGTATTATTTATCTGCTATCCAAAGTTGTGTGCTTTATGTTGACTATTACTCCATTAATTACACTATCACAGGAACACATGCACGGCAGATAATTAAGGAAGGAAATCCAGTGCAAAGCAGTACGTTTTGGAAGGAAACTGGGAAATATTTGCCTCGAAAATTCAATGCTAGTCAGGATTACTAAAAGTGCCACTGAGAGTCCAACTCAGAACCCACACCCATTTTAAGTAGATGTATTTAAGGTCAGGGATGGTTCAGTACTGACGAATGGTAAACAAATTAAGGAGATGGTCTGTTTCACAGGTCAAGTGCTGTGAAAGAAATTAAAACATCGGAAAAAGTGACAAAAATATGAGCATCCACTCCAGAAATCCAGCACCCACTTTAGGCCAAGTGTAGGAAAAGCTAAACTTGCCAACACCCTCAGCATTTGATACAAGGTTCATTCTCACAGTCCACATAAGTTTTATTTGACCTACTTCAAGACAGGTATTGTAATGGTGCATAAAACCACAACACCAAAAGACCAGTCAACAAAACTTGTCTTTAGCTCCAGAGACAAAAGAATATAGGATCACACTCACCCACCCCTCAAAATAGCTTTAAGAATTGCTTTGATGAGAAAGAAAAACTTTGTGTTGATAAGAGTTGTCTTCTCTTGTCTGTCAAATCACAAGATCGTAACATCATAAGTGATAGTAGAATTAGGCCATTCGGCCCATCAAGTCTACTCCGGCCTTCATTCAAGTAATAAGATCACCTTTTGAGGAAAGATTGGAAAAGTCGGGCAAATTATTGAGTCAAGAACCTATTACTTGAGCACCCTGCATCTGACCTTCTTCCAATGTAACATTCTCTCTTTAAATAAGGAGGCCAAAACAGTATACACAAGAATCAGCAGGTGATGGAAACTTGAGCAAAACACATAGTGCTGGGTCAGCCACCATATATAACCATATAACCATATAACAACTACAGCATGGAAACAGGCCTGTCCGGCCCTACCAGTCCACGCCGACCACTCTCCCTGACCTAGTCTCATCTACCTGCACTCAGACCATAACCCTCTAATCCCCTCTTATCCATATACCTATCCAATTTACTCTTAAATAATAAAATCGAGCCAGCCTCCACCACTTCCACCGGAAGCCCATTCCATACAGCCACCACCCTCTGAGTAAAGAAGTTACCCCTCATGTTACCCCTAAACTTTTGTCCCTCAATTCTGAAGCTATGTCCCCTTGTTGGAATCTTCCCCACTCTCAAAGGGAAAAGCCTACCCACGTCAACTCTGTCCGTCCCTCTCAAAATTTTAAAAACCTCTATCAAGTCCCCCCTCAACCTTCTACGCTCCAAAGAATAAAGACCCAACCTGTTCAACCTCTCTCTGTAGCCTAAGTGCTGAAACCCAGGCAACATTCTAGTAAATCTCCTCTGTACCCTCTCCATTTTGTCGACATCCTTCCTATAATTTGGCGACCAGAACTGCACACCATACTCCAGATTCGGCCTCACCAATGCCCTGTACAATTTTAACATTACATCCCAACTTGTATATTCGATGCTCTGATTTATAAAGGTAAGCATACCAAACGCCTTCTTCACCACCCTATCCACATGAGATTCCACCTTCAGGGAACAATGCACAGTTATTCCCAGATCCCTCTGTTCCACTGCATTCCTCAATTCCCTACCATTTACCCTGTACGTCCTATTTTGATTTGTCCTACCAAAATGCAGCACCTCACACTAATCAGCATTAAACTCCATCTGCCATCTTTCAGCCCACCCTTCCAAAAGGCCCAAGTGTCTCTGTAGACTTTGAAACTCTACTTCATTATTAACTACACCACCTATCTTAGTATCATCTGCATATTTACTAATCCAATTTGCCACACCATCATCCAGATCATTAATGTAAATGACAAACAACAGTGGACCCAACACAGATCCTTGGGGTACTCCACTAGACACTGGCCTCCAACCTGACATACAATTGTCAACCATTACCCTCTGGTATCTCCCATTCAGCCATTGTTGAATCCATCTTACAACCTCACTATTAATACCCAACGATTTAACCTTCTTAATCAACCTTCCATGTGGAACCATCTGCCTGAACTGCCGAGTTCCTTCTCCACTTTGTGCTTTGACCAAAATGGCATGCAGTATTGGCAGTGTCTCAGCTGCGATCTTCACATTTGTCACAAGACTTTCTCACATTTGAACTCCATCGCTATTCGAATAAAGGCTAAAGGTTAATATTCTAGTTGTCTTTTTGGTTACTGGCAAAATTACATGCACTTATTACAAGCAACACTCATGAGACACAGCGACATCGTTGAGGCACTAATGCCTCATGCAACAAACACCCAAGAAATTCTTTCGGCAAGAGACTCCAGAACATCTTGTCATGTGTACTCTGCACATTGATATTTTTAACACAACATTAAATTTTTTTATCCCCTATGAATTATTTGGTTGAAGTTACCTGAGAAAAATGCAATGCTGTCAACATTCTCTTTTCTGCTGAGAAGTGCCATCAAAATGATCTGTTGTCATTATGTAAAGCAAGTGGGCTACTCAGAGGAATGAATGGGTTATTATTAAATATCTGGTTAGAGACACAAATTAAGACCAATGAAGAGAGCAAAAACAAAGAAGCATTTGCATGTGACCTCACTCTGGCAATGGAGGAGACCCAGGACAGAAAGATCCCATTCCTACGCAGAGCTTTCTGTCCTGGGTCTCCTCCGTTGCTAGGGTGAGGTTACATGCAAATTGGAGGAACAACACTCACATTCTGCTTGGGTAGCTTACAATCTAACAGTATGAACATTGAATTCTCCAATTTTAAGTAACTAACCTACAAATAATCCCCCTCCCCCAATTTCTCCCCTCTCTCTTCCCTGTGCCTCATCTGGATTTGCACACACTTCTCCCCTTTCCCTCCCCCCCCATCCCTTTCCACATAATCTTTTCTCTCACTTCACAATTCACAACTGTTCTATCCTTAACTCCTTTTCTTTAATCTCTAGCCTTTGTCCATCTACCTGCTTGTCCATCCCCCCCCCCCCTCAGCTGCATTCACCAATCACTTACTTGACTTCCCCTGAGCTCAACTCTCTCTCAGCTTTCTCCTTTCACAACAATCAGTCTGAAGAAGGGTCTCAACCCGAAATGTCACCTATCCATGTTCTCCAGAGATGCTGTCTGACCCTCTGAGTTACTTCAGCACTTTGTGTCTTTTTGTGTAAACCATCATCTGCATTTCCTTGTGTCTGAACTCCATGTTCTGTCTACCCACTGTACCTGTTCACCCTCTTGCTTGCCTACCTCATCCCTGTAAACGAGATTCTGCTTTCACTGTCCTTTGAGGGAAAGAGTTCCAAAGTTACAGGAATGTCTGAGGCCAACATGATGACCTCAAGAAGGAAACCAAAAGTACAGGCTAAAATTGATTAATCATAGCTTATTTTTATAAATTCATTAAGAAGATTGTGACACATTGATTACATTACACAAAACATGTACCACGGCAATAGGTTTTTATTAGGCTTTTACGATCTGCACAGGACACCTCCCATCCTATTTCATATCAATCTATCAGCATACCCTCTTAGATTCAATCTCTTCTGATCACCTGCACCATTGGGCCGTGAGTTCTGTGATCTAAAACATGCGTAAAAAATATCCCAGATTTCCCTTAGATTTGTTTTGATGTTCCAATGATGATGACCCTAGTTCAGTTCCTCCTCACAATTATTAAAAACCTTAAACCCCTCCATAATCTGAGAAATCTCTATAAAATCAGTCCTCAATGATCTCTTCTGGAGAGAAAAAAAAACAGCTTGCTCAGCCTTTCCACACAGGTATAAGCTATTACTTTCAGTATAACCATGAATTTGCATTAGTGTTTCATTGTCCATCTTATATGTCCGGATTGTGTGCAGTGTACAAAGTGTGCATATAACCCACCTCAGTGACCTATTTGTGCCTTTCATGGCCTTATTACACTACACCATTATTTTTTATGATACTTGGTTTATTCTTGGTTCCTCTTTCACCTTCAGAAACCTATAGATTCGGAATGGCTTTGCTTTGAACGATTAGGAACATTAATAAAAATAATTCTAAATTCTTAGCTTGCTTCTTTTGTTCATTTCAATTATTTGCAAAACATTTGGACATTGGTAATTGAAAGGAAACTGTGGTCAGATGGAGAAAGTTTAAGGATTGACTGAGTCACAGTAGAATACTGGAAGGAAATAGTTAATGTGCCAACACTTCAATCTCAAGCTCTTGTGACACTCCATTGTCCAATACAAATGTGTAAACAAATCAAAACTTTAATATTTTTCTTTTTTATTTTCATTGTTGTATTGAAATGCACAGAAAAGATTGACCCACAAATGTTTGCTAATCTACCACATTTGCCTTTGTCAATGGGGAAAAACCAAACTCACTGGCAGTAAATGCAGTTAAGGATATTGACTTGGAAATTTGGTTACAGACCAGTATATTTTCAGCACAGTGCATGAAAATTGATTTTTCCTGGCATGGAGAGTAATTTATTTGACTTCTGGTCAAATTGCACTGTCCTGGAGATTTGACTGGAACCTCTTCCAATGAATTTTCACAGGTTGGCAATTTTCCTTGTCAGGTGTACACATACTGGTGTCTATCCCTGTACATCACTCCATTAAAGTGTTGTTGGGAGAAATTGAGATACATACCTGTTGTTAGGCAGCCACAACCCATCCAGGTTTAAAATCTGCTGCTTGCTTTGATGCACCATGATGCGGTGAACGGATCCCAACACTGCTTTGGGAATCTGACAAGTGGGTTCCCCTGACTATCTGCTTTCCTTTGGATGCCCTTCTCCATCTCCAAAGTACCACCCCCAGTCTCACCCCCAAACTCACCCAACAACTCCCCCTGGCACACCTACTATAAACATCTCTGGTTTAGTTTATTTTAGAGATACAGCAGACCGAGTCCGAGCCGACCAGCGATTCCTGCTCTTTAGCACTACCTTACACACATTAGGGACAATTGTTTAACATTTACACCAAGCCAATTAACCTGCAAACCTGTACGTCTTTGGAGTTTTTGGAGGAAACCGAAGGTCTTGGAGAAAACTCACGTGGACATGGGAAGAACGGACAAACTCCGTACAGACGGCACCCGTGGTCGGGATCAAACCCGGGTCTCTGGCGCTGCATGCGCTGTAAGGCAACGACACTACAGCTGTGTCACCATGCTGCCCCAATGATGGTTCGATGATGATTCTGATCACCTGAATCAATCCCACACCCCACTCACTGCCAAGACTCAACCATCAATCACAGGACCTTGAGTTTGCATCTATTCCCCCAAATGCTAATCTCAGGCCCTAAATTTCTGCTGATTTCACTCTTCTGTTTGTCCCAAGCTTTGCCCCCAATATTGATGACAGGACCCTACCTCACCACCTAGTATACCTGGCCACTGATCATAATTGCCATTCATTGCCCTTTTGTATCTGACACCTGCCTAACATCCTTTTATGATTAAAAAAAACACCTATGTGTTTAACCCAGTCCTACATTTATTTTTAGTTTTATGCATTCTTCATTATACCACAGACAGAGGAAAGACAGTGGAAGCCAACTTCTGGGGCCTTGGTCACTACATAACATAGATGTAATGTTTACATGTTCAAATTTGATCTCTGGTGGTCTGTGTAGAGTTTACATATTTTCCATGTGACCATGTGGGTGCCCTCCGGTTTGCCCTACACCCCAAAGACGAGAAAGTTGGGAGATTAATTGTTTACTGTTAATGGCCCCTAATGTAGATGTGTGACTGAGGTATCAGTGGGGGGTGATGGGCATTGGGTGGAGTCTTGGTTAGAGCGAAATAAGCAGGGTGATGTCTGAGAGAGCTGTAGTTTAAGAATATTACAAACTAGTGTCATGGAGTCATTGGGCGACACATGAGAGTTTGGTCCACTGAGTATGCACTAACCATTAAGTCTCCATCTTTACACCAGTCCTGACCTTATCCATTGCATTCCCTTCACATTCTCATCGACTCCTCCCAGAATCTACCATTCACCAATTGTCCTACAAACCTGCAGATTTCTGGAATATGTGAGGAAACCAGAACAGCTCATACAATCATAGCATTCATAATATCCTTGAAGGTCGTCGTGGACTCTGTAGGCTGAAGGGCCTATTTCCATTTTGTATCTTTAAATCAATCAATTGAACCTCATCCAGTCACCGAGGTGCAAACCCCACCCGAAGGAGCTGTGAGGTAGGGTCTCTGTCATGCCACTGTGCCACTCTATATTTTCAAATGCTGCCCCACAACCTGGGAACTGAGCCACAACTGACTAATGTTCATCGATGTGCACTGATTAACTTCTCAACCTTCATCTCCTGCATATCCAGTAACAGCTGAGATAATACTATTCTGTAAAATGTATTTATAGCCAACATTATAGAACCAAACTCTCCCGTGCTGAAGGACACAGAAACAGTTAATATACATTACTTTAAATTAAGTAAGTTCGGTGTAAACAAGGATTGGAGAGGCATGAAGGAAAATTGGTCAAGGGATGCACTTGCCATTTCTGTTGGGTTTCTCTTATTTAATAGCAATCTTTTGCACTATGAGACTTTATTATTTATCAATCTTAATATTTTACCCAAGGAATTAATTGCTGAGTGCACTGTAATGCAGATATGAGGCCCACAGGACTTTTAGTTAAATCAACCATTAAATATGATACTGCACTTAATCCATCACTCAGTGCATACCATGTGTGGGTCTTAAACCCTTGTGAATCTGCCTCAAATTGCCCATCTGTTCATTTATAACCTTTTTGGCCTCATTAATGATAATTCATTTTCCGTAATCTGTCCAGTTTATTGGATTTTTGTAGAACAAAACATATAGTAGAATATTTTGCTCCAAAATAATGAAGGTATTATTTTGTTGTTGTCTGAAGCCTTTTTAATGTAAACTATTTGCACAGTAATAGAAATATATAGAATTAGAGATCCAAATGGAGTAGTATATTGCAATGTGAATCCATAAAGATAAAAAAACAGATATGATGGTCACTTCAACAATGATTATTTCAGCAATTTTCTACCTAGCTGGTGCGCATGTAGATCTCACGTTTTATATTTCATGTTTCAAAAACATGCAAATACATAATGGTATCCGTGAGCATTCCATATTTAAATTATTATTCAAATTTGTTGAACATATTTATATTTAATAAGCCAAAATATAAATCGGAAATGGAATAAGATTATTAGGTTTGAATCACCTGTTTTGAAAATTGATTTAATTTAGGTTTAGGAATAATAGAAGCTGATAATATCTGAAGGGTGGATTTCCATCTATCTGTAAGACTCCCAGTCAGGAGATTAAGATTCTGATGTTCCAGGAGTATCTTTCTCGGGATGTCCCCAGGCCAATGTTTCCTGCAAATCTCCGAAAAGGACCTTGCACAGGGATTAATTAATTACATTCATCCCTGTCATAGAAATCCTGCAGAAGTCACAAAAGTGACTCGTGCCACAAAGTGCCCAAGCAGATATTTTGATTGGCCGACTTGACCTGAATATACTCAAAGTTAAATCAATTTTCAGTTGCATGCCATGGAAGAAAACAAGTTATGCACTCCAGTCTCTAGGTCAGTGTATAAAGTGCCTTTTACTGGGAATATTATTGTTATTTTTACAAATTTTACAAATTGTTTTTGCAAAATTGAGCTGACTTCTTCCTTGTACAAGGATCATAGTGGTAATACCAAAATGGAACGTACTCTACCACCTCTCTCAAACAAACATATCGACAAACTACACAAAGACATTTGGTGCATAATCAATGGCAGCCTTTTTATTCAATTTAAGAACATAGTATACCGGTGGAAATGGCCAAGTGAATGGAATATCAAGAATTATAAACAATAGACCTTGATAACCGATTCTGTCATTAAAACAAAGGAAGATTAAGAAAATTAGATTTATGCATTCAAAATCTAATAGATCATTCATCAAATCATAAATGCCAGCACAGAGTTTGCTGGCATCATTGATAGAGGAGTGTTGAATATCACTAAGATGCAGAGTGGAAGAACAGGGTGGTAGGTTGATAGTTCGATCAAGATGATAGGATTGTGTGGAGGTTATCTTGGTGGGCTGGAGGAAGCGTAGTATCTTCTCCTGACCCACAGCTGTACAACAATGGAGCTTACTACCTAAATCTATCACATTTTATCTTCTGGAATACCAAAGACTCAAGAGTCCACAAGCTAACAAAATAAACATTCAGTAGCTATAGAAGCACAAAAGCTCCATAAGCATTTTTATGGCCAAAGTTACTCACCTTTGATCAATCGGCACTAAAACCTGGAGTGGTTACGTTGGAGTCAGCTTCACAACTTTTACCTGTACCACTACACCACCCCGTCTGTGCATTGTTCATTCTCTGCACTAGAACATTTATACATTTGAACAGCTCTAAACTGAGTCAAAACAGAGGAAATTATCACTATATGTGATGGAGTAGTTTAACGGTGTGCTGGTACAGAGGGAAACCACTTTACAGAATTGATCAAGACTCCTGAACTGGAATACATGTGCTGGTTTACAGTAAGTAATCATTTTTTTGTTATGTATCATAAATGAATCAGAGTGACTCAATAATACCACGAATGAACACAATAAACACAATAGAACTGTATTACTTGGAAGTTTTATTCTGGTCTCTTTTCCTGTATTTCAACAGTTTCATTAACCAGGGGAATAATTTTGTCATGAGGTTATTGTTCTGTGCATTGTTAAGTGACCATTGGCACACTATAATCAAACATTAACAACATGAATTGTGAAATATAAATTCAGAAAAAAATTGAACTCGAGTTTGGAACAAAACAATAAGACACATGACTGGAAACTTGTGTACAGTCTCCAGCACCAAAAAAAATCCATTATAGCATTGCAGCCTGCTGCCAAATCCAGTTCAATTGAATTTAATTAAGTTGAACTCTGTGCACAGCCATTAGTGACTAAGGAAAGATTACAGTACTTAAAGTTCCGAATTGTCGCCACAACCTGCATAATTGCTATTGTGTTCATCCAATATTGGCATAAGCAACTCAAAATATTGTGGAATTCAAAATGCAAGTTCTTCACAATTGTAGGTCTACAATGTTTTCAATTAATTTTAAATATACTTGTGAAATTCAGTTGCCAATCAATAAACATCTCCAAGAAAATAAAGTTTGCAATCACACACCCTTGCCATTTAATACACAGCCATTTTTAGATGCCCCACTTTCAAAGTCCTGGGGATTAATGATTCGCCAAGAACTTAAGTAAAACAACTACATAAATATTGAAAGACACATAGTGCTGGAGTAACTCAACGGGTTAGGCACCATCTCTGGATAAAATGGATGCAATGTTTCGGGTTAGGACCGTTCTTCAGACTAGTGGGGCAGGGAGGAGGCACCAGCAAGAGAGATGCTGCAGAAATACCCCCGCAGAAGAAATGCAGCCATTAAAAGTAATCTTATCCACACCCTCTCTAGGCTACTTAGAACATGGGCAATGACCATTGACCTTAACACTTTTTCTGACATTCCATTAATATATAAATTAAGAGGAAAGTAGATCATGCAACAAGCAGTCCCCAAGGACATAACCTCACAGTGGGAATTCGTCACCATTGGGAAATACTGCTAATTGCCAATAGCAAGTGTTTGGGGAAACTATAAAATGTAATTCCTTTGGATGCAAGCACACCAAAATCCTTAAAAGCTATTAAATGTGAATTTCATTATACTTTGCTGAAGATCTAACTGGTATACTAATAAAACAGAAAATGCATTTTATAAGTGTATTGAAAGTGAATTTTATTGATTTATAATTAAGTTACTCTGGTGGTGGATAGACATCCAGATTTAAAGTGTGCATTTTTTATCTTAAGCAGATTTTCTGCCATTTCATTCATACCTACAATATATCAATAGACATCTAAAAGAAAATAGTTAACTCAAAAAGTGTTTTGCAAAAGTTTTAAAACACAGAATATTTCCTTAGTTGCTGACAAATTTTACAGTTTTTGATATGCAAATGAATTTCCTTGGAAATGTAAGGATAAATGTTTGTAAAGAATGTGCAAATTTGCCAATAGTCTGCAGTGAAATTGCAATTATATTGAAAAAGGAAACCAGTATTTTGAGTAGAAAGGATTTGCCAAGATCGTGTCAAATATAACATTACTGTAAATTGAAACCCAATCCATGTTTCAGAATGCTTGGCTGTACGACATTAATAGAATAATGTATGAGATACAAAATAACAGCAGGGTACTGTGCTTTAGCTGCAGTACAGATTTATAAAGGTGACACAGAATGGTGTACATTCTGAGATCCTGACGGCAGCTGTAAAGTCTATCTGTAATTGTAATGTTATCAAATCCAGATAGAATTTCATTTTAATACCTGCATGGTTTGAGTTTCATCTTGCTCTTTTTATTGTTATCCATAACAGCATATTTGCCCAATTCTAAAGATCTTGGCTTGGAAATTCAATCATGTTGTGCAATATTTTAATGTGCAACATAAAATAATTTTATTCAGAGTTCAATCGATATAGCTAAATGTGATTGAGTATTTGATGTATACACCGTGCATGTCTATAAATCATGGTACATTCATCCATCCATGTGCTACATATGTGGGCAAACACTGACATGAATCCTGCACTGGGAGCATTGGCAGGGAGTCCAGCAGTGAAGGTTACCAAGGATGAGTTGTCCTTCCTTAAGTAAAATGCTGTTTTCTCTGAGCACTCTTATTGATTCACTTCTTTTCCTGACCCCACTGACAGCCACTATCCTTACAATCTCTTCCACGGGCCCTCGGATATCTTTCTTTTTTTCTCTCTCCAAATAACGAATGAACTTCTTTTTGCTTGCACCGCACTTATCATTGACATGTTTCTAAAGCCTCCATGGTTCTGATTTGCTCAGTGAATCATTATCTACTCCCTTCCCCCACTTGCTGTATTCTCATCTAATTTTTTGTATCTCATATAGTCTGCATTGTCTTCCCTTAGTGTTTTTTTTTTCCATATTTCACTCAGCCATGGGTAATTACACACTCATTTAGGATGACACTTAGTTTTACACTTTCCCTCACCTCCTCTTTCTAGCACAATTATTTATTGGGAAGCTCATTCCCTGCAAGTTTTATAGTGGACAAGCATAGGTGCAGGTATTTCTTTTGAACAAATCCTACTGTTTATTATTTATTTCACCCAATAAATGTTTTGGCCAATGCGTTATCATCATTTTCTATCTCATCCAGTTGAAGTTACCAGTGCCAAGATCTGCAATCTTAGAAACTGAAACACTTACATCTTTGAAGCTAAAATTCAATATGACTACATAATGATCATCTTTGAACATTTTTTCTTTGTTTTTCCATCATTATTTCTTCCTCTTATCAGACTCCTTTGATGAATTTTAAATTCAGGCCTCCCTTTCTTTTGGCTCTGGAATATATTGGTCCAAGGAACTATATTCTATCCATGAAAATAAGTCACTACCTTTCTGGTGAGCTAATCTATGCTTCTCCTTTTATGTATAATCTAAAGATCCCATTAAAATAACTTTTCTTTTATTCCAACCATCATTATTCCCTGAATGAATATATCATGGTAGGTCCACACTTATGGCAGATAAAGGTGGATTCAACATTCAGAATGTGGAAAATAACACAAAGGAATTATGCGTGTGCAGTGCAGGCCACAGCATTATATTTGATGTTTCATTCCCATACTCTGGAAGAACAGTGATATTCAATCTACATTGTTGAATGAAAATATTTTATTTGAAATAATGATTTTCAAACTGGGTCTAAAAATAGATTTCTACTACGATTTAATCAACCAGCATTTCAAAATGCAACCTCATGCAATCCCATTGGTTTTACTTACTATTCTGCAGTGATATTACTGGGACCCAAAGTGTAACATTGGCTCTTGGAAACAATGCATAAAAATATATCAAACAAACATAAAGCAGAAACTGCAAATGCTGGAATAATGTACAGCAGATCAATCAGCACATACAAGAGAAATTAGGATTTCAAATGCACCT
Source organism: Rhinoraja longicauda (assembly GCF_053455715.1). Taxonomy (NCBI): domain Eukaryota; kingdom Metazoa; phylum Chordata; class Chondrichthyes; order Rajiformes; family Arhynchobatidae; genus Rhinoraja; species Rhinoraja longicauda. Next base: position 25,081,277 of record NC_135967.1, read on the forward strand.
GAATTGTCATGACCTGTTAAATCTTTAACATCTAATTTTAACATTAATTTGCCCATTTCATTCAAAATTACAGAATGTCACTGACAGAGGAAACACCCAGCTCCATCCAAAATAACACAGCTCTTTGTTATGGCAATGGCATCTCAGTGCACGTTTATTGTGGTCGGAGTTGTGCTATGAATTCCACAGAAGGATGAAATATCATTTGATCAAGTTTGTAGACACAACAGCAAAGCATGGATGACAGGTGCCTTCCTCTTCGCCCCCCCCCAAAAAAAGAGTTAACATCCCCTGTCCATGACTCAATCCCAGAATGACAGTCAACAACCTCCAGCAATGCAACTTTACAACAATGCAATGCAACTGAATCATTCTACCACAACGAAAGAGCAGTGCTGAACTACTATCCACCTCTTTGATGACCCACGGACTATCCTTGATCGGACTTGCTGGCTTGTACTAAATGTTATTCCCTTATGATGTATCTACACACTGTAAATTGATTGATTGTAATCATGTATTGTCTTTCTGCTGACTGGTTAGCACTCAACAAAAAGCTTCTCACTGTACCTCGATACATGTGACAATAAACTAAACTGAATTGCTCCTCTCTGTACCTTTTGCCAGCTGCCTCTCCCCACCCTTCCAGGATGGAGTCACCAGCCAGATGAAAAGGGAACATTGCCTGGAATTTAGGCCACCACTCCCCATTCTGTGCAGCCTGAGGAAAACTTGAAGAGTAATTCATGGTTATAATTCAGCCTGATGTACAGTTCTATGATTTTCTGCAGCAATATGTCCTCTTTTCTTTATTCTCTCAATGAAACAGTTGTTATGTATTCTTCCCATTGCATTCCATTCCACTCTTTACCTTCACCAAGCATTCATTGAAATTCGAAATATTATGAAGCACTTACACAATTATTCTCACTTGAAACAGTCCTCTCATTTAATGTTCCTACTTATGCTAATGGCATTCAATGCAATGTAAGCATTGGAAATTACGTTATTAGTAAAATAATAATGCAGGTAATGTTATCAGAATAAAATGATGAAGAAGACAATTCTGTTATATTTATAATCACTGGGCAAATAGTTTGCTGGGTGGAGACAATCCAACACCTGTCCTTGGGCCAAAATGCCTCTTCCTAATGTTGCCCTGCATTGGGACTCTGGTTCCCAACCCTGTTATGTGACCCAGTGGAGCAAACGGATTTTTTTCAACGCAACAGCCGGCTGTGCTCATCCAAATTGCTTGATGACTCTGGCCTTTCTGCCAAAATAACTCAAAGATATTTTTCAAATCAGCTTCTTCGCCAGTGTTTTGGTGAGAATAGTTTTGGGTGATGTAAATGAAGTAGAAATAGGTATACATAGTAAAGGAGGATTTTTGTAGTTAGAAGAGCATCTCATGGTTAAATAGATTACAAATAAACTGGTGCAAACTCAATCATTCATTCGAGAGAAGGATGGATACAGCAGCTGGGTATTAAAGCCTAAGGATGAAAATCAATGTCTTTGTTTAGCTGTATGGATTTTCTCCCCTGTTCCTGGATACGAGACAAGTAATTGGACAAAATAAAAACAATGGAGGGATTATATAGCAGTAATCTAGTCATGGGCAATGTCAGCACAATAAGAAACCAACCATATTTTGATGATGACACTGAGGCCTTAATGTTGTATTTAAAAAGGAAGTACGGTGTAAAAGAAAGACCATTGAGTAACTCCAGAGGGAATTGCTTGTCACCAATTAATTAGCCAGGTTGTATATTTTCTCAAAAATTGGTTAGTAATAGTTGATAGAGGAAATAAAATGAAGTGACGGCATCTTCCTGCTGGACAAATTTCTATGATTAACACTTAAATGTAGCATTAGAAACCCCTTCCATTCTATCAGGAGTTTGAATAGTTTGGATTTAATTGTGCAAAACAGAAGCAATTCTTGGTGGTAGATGCGATATCTCTAATTGATAAAGTTATTGGTGCATTTATATATTTTAAGCTACATTCCAAAGACAGTAATGAAAGAAGACTGCATTTTGTCACTGTTTATTTTGGATGATACATTGAACCAAGACTCTCTCAGGTGGAAACAAAGGACATGGAACTATCTGAAGAATATTGAGGTGGTGGATGAGGTCTCCTGGTTTCCTGACTAATATTTATCCCTCAAACAACCAAATCAAAAATAAATCATCACACCTTGTGTTTCATTTCTGATTCTGTGAATTTGCAGTATGTTGATGACTTGCATGAACCCACTTTAAGATAACTTGGTAAAAGATGACTTGTACATGCCGATCCTTTATTTATGATGACTAGCATTAAAATGCAAGTAACTCCCATCTTTCACACCGTTAAAAATTAAAAGGATCATTTGAAGTTACAAAGGTGTATGAAACTACAATTAATAACAATATTGTAACATTCTGCAGAATGATTATTTATCTGTGTACAAATACTTCACAGAAAACAGGATCAATTAATTTTATTGCACTGATCTGGAGTCTAATATATGCAAAAGATTAATAATTCTGGTTTTTTTTGGATTAGGAAACTGTATGTTTAAATATTTTATGATACAATTATGGTAATGGGAGTTAAAACAGCCCATCTATTTGCAGACAGAAGTCACAATAGTGCACTTGGAGCTGTGAAGCAACCATGCTCTTGTTCTAGTGCTGAAAAAAATTACCTTCATCACTGGTACAAACAAGAATCATCCTCTGGCTATGACGTCAATGTGAAGATAGTTGTTCAGTGAACAGAAATCTAGCTAGAACAGAGCATTATCCAGCATAATCATGCAAGACTTATGTTGCATTGCTAATGGTTCTGTAAATGCATTCACACAATGCAATGCCAGAAATCTTTCCCACAGAATTCTAATATTAAGAAGCTGAATTAAAAGATTAGTGCGGCTATCATGCTTTTTTGTCTGAGGTCACCTAAAAAAGTTAATTACTTTCAGGACAACAATGTGCTATTTCAAATTTTCAACTTATGAGAGAAATTATAATAAGATGTAATTTCCCAAATTGATGATATTTGTATATTTTTTGTGCAAAGCACAGCTCAACAAAATGTAAAAATGGAGTCCCTGAGTAATGGTATCATCTTCAATGTTAATAAAAAAATAATGAACTTTTGCACATATGATAGTCTGTCTCTATTGGGTGAATGATAATGACATGCAGCTCTGTTGGGGAACTGCATAATAATATCTCTGAAAGTCAAACATTGAAGATAGACACAGAATGCTGGAGTAACTCAGCGGGACAACCAGCATCTCTGGAGAGAAGGAATGGGTGACGTTTCGGGTCGATACCCTTCTTGATACTAGTATTTTCTATATAAGTACTCTACATTACCTATTGGGACACTAGCACCGTTTTCAAAAGTTACACAGTGTGTTCTTGTATTGTGAGTTTCTCAGAACTGCATTGTGAAGTTTTCCTGTTAAACCCACATGGTGTCTTCTTCAGTGTGCTATTGTTTTGATCTGCTGCTAGTTCCTGCAACTACTGCCATTTAGTTTAGCAGCTGTGACCTTAAAGCCATGTACAAAAATGCCAGCAGCAAATTTCCATAGTGAAGAATGGATTTTGCAATGGGCATCACTGTGACACAGTAGGCAGTATTGCTACCTCACACTTCAGGTACTTAGTTTGATCCTGGCCTCAGATTCCATCTGTAGTGAGTTTGCATGTTCTCCCAATTCCCCTGGCTACTCCGATTTCCTCCCACATCCCAGCGACATGCGGGTTAGTAGGTTAGTTAGCCACTGTAATTACCCCGTGTATACGGATAAAAGGAGAATCAGGGCATGTTGATGAGCATGAGAGAGAGAATAAGATACAACAAGATAATGAGGAAATGGGACATATGGAATTGCTTTTAGCATAGATTTAATGAACTGAATACGCTCCTTAAATGTCACAAAGAAATATAAGAAAATGATAGGAGAGGGTTCAGGAATACTCCCAGAGAGCTAGAGGGACCTTGACTAACTGTTGGAGGACAATACCCCCAGATGGCATGTTCTTCAAGCACGAGTCCATGGAAGTGTTTAGACTTTATGCTTGGTAGAAGATGGCTGTGGTTTGATAGGAGAAAAGGTAGGAGAGTGCAGATTTTGGTGAAGGAAAGGAATGTTATTTGACTGCTGTCCGTTCTGTCCCTTTAAATAATAACGGGAAATTGGGTTGATAAAACTTTTTTGTTCTTATGGCAAATAAAAACGGTCATGTTTCAGACCATTGAATTTGAACATCATGCTGAAACGTAAACCTCAATGTTGTGGTATTTCAATTTATTAAGATTAATTTCAGAGGAATGCCTCATGGACAAAAGAGAATCTACAAAAAAAATCAAGGGTTGAATATTCCAACAAGCACAAAGATATCCAGAAATGTGTGCAATGTTTTTCTGCTCCAGGTTAAATAAAATAGTTCGTTTTTTTTCAAATTTGTGCAATGGAAGTTCCAGACCAGGGTGTGACAAAATGAGATAGACACGAAGTGCTGGAGTAACTCAACAGGTCAGGCAGCATCTCTGAAGAAACAGGATGGGTGACATTTTATGTCGGGACCCTTTTTCAGACTCAAGACTTTGTGTCCGTCTTTGGTATAAACTAGCATCTGCAGTTCTTTGTTTCTACATTGAGACAAACTGAGTTTGATAATACTACAATGCTGGGTGAGAAAGTGAGTTGTGAGGAAGACTGTTTGGAAAGGATTTCTTAAGAAGGGAAATCTGAAAAACTACTGTATGGTTTTGGAGGTAAAGACTCAGCCATTGAGGATGCAAATGAGGAGGTCTCTTTATGCAGACAGCACAAATCTTCGGAATACTTAACCCTGGAGGATAGTGAACGTTCAGTCGCTGAGTATATTAAAGGCCAAGACGGAACTGATAGATTATTGAGCATCTGAAGGATCTGTCTTCACTGAGGAAGATACGCACCATCTCCCAAATGTTCTAGGGGCCGGAGAACCTAGGGTGATGGAGGAACTGAAGGAAATCCACATTAGGCAGGAAATGGTTTTGGGTAGATTGATGGGACTGAAGGCTGATAAATCCCCAGGGCCTGATGGTCTGCATCCCAGGGTACTTAAGGAGGTGGCTCTAGAAATAGTGGAAGCATTGGAGATCATTTTTCAATGTTCTATAGATTCAGGATCAGTTCCTGTGGATTGGAGGATAGCAAATGTTATCCCACTTTTTAAGAAAGGAGGGAGAGAGAAAACGGGTAATTATAGACCAGTTAGTCTGACATCACTGGTGGGGAAGATGCTGGAGTCAATTATAAAAGACGAAATTGCTGAGCATTTGGATAGCAGTAACGGGATCATTCCGAGTCAGCATGGATTTACGAAGGGGAAATCATGCTTGACAAATCTACTGGAATTTTTTGAGGATGTAACTAGGAAAATTGACAGGGGAGAGTTGGTGGATGTGGTATACCTCGACTTTCAGAAAGCCTTCGACAAGGTCCCACATAGGAGATTAGTGGGCAAAATTAGGGCACATGGTATTGGGGGTAGGGTACTGACATGGATAGAAAATTGGTTGACAGACAGAAAGCAAAGAGTGGGGATAAATGGGGCCCTTTCGGAATGGCAGGCAGTGACCAGTGGGGTACCGCAAGGTTCGGTGCTGGGACCCCAGCTATTTACGATATACATTAATGACTTAGACCAAGGGATTAAAAGTACCATTAGCAAATTTGCAGATGATACTAAGCTGGGGGGTAGTGTGAATTGTGAGGAAGATGCAATAAGGCTGCAGGGTGACTTGGACAGGTTGTGTGAGTGGGCGGATACATGGCAGATGCAGTTTAATGTAGATAAGTGTGAGGTTATTCACTTTGGAAGTAAGAATAGAAAGGCAGATTATTATCTGAATGGTGTCAAGTTAGGAGGAGGGGGAGTTCAACGAGATCTGGGTGTCCTAGTGCATCAGTCAATGAAAGGAAGCATGCAGGTACAGCAGGCAGTGAAGAAAGCCAATGGAATGTTGGCCTTCGTAACAAGAGGAGTTGAGTATAGGAGCAAAGAGGTCCTTCTACAGTTGTACCGGGTCCTGGTGAGACCGCACCTGGAGTACTGTGTGCAGTTTTGGTCTCCAAATTTGAGGAAGGATATTCTTGCTATGGAGGGCGTGCAGCGTAGGTTCACTAGGTTAATTCCCGGAATGGCGGGACTGTCATATGTTGAAAGGCTGGAGCGATTGGGCTTGTATACACTGGAATTTAGAAGGATGAGGGGGGATCTTATTGAAACATATAAGATAATTAGGGGATTGGACACATTAGAGGCAGGAAACATGTTCCCAATGTTGGGGGAGTCCAGAACAAGGGGCCACAGTTTAAGAATAAGGGGTAGGCCATTTAGAACGGAGATGAGGAAGAACTTTTTCAGTCAGAGAGTGGTGAAGGTGTGGAATTCTCTGCCTCAGAAGGCAGTGGAGGCCAGTTCGTTGGATGCTTTCAAGAGAGAGCTGGATAGAGCTCTTAAGGATAGCGGAGTGAGGGGGTATGGGGAGAAGGCAGGAACGGGGTACTGATTGAGAGTGATCAGCCATGATTGCATTGAATGGCGGTGCTGGCTCGAAGGGCTGAATGGCCTACTCCTGCACCTATTGTCTATTGTCTATTGTCTATTGATTGAGAGGGAAATGCTGGTGATCTCATGAATGGCAGAATAATCTCAGAGTGCCTTTTGACCCCATCATGCTTTCTTGTGGTATTGTTCTTGGATCTGCACCCAGTCAAAACAGACAGGGTATGCAATACCACAGACATTAGAAATGATCATTTTTAGGATATCTGTAGTCAGAGTGAATTCTCAACATGTGCCTGGAGTATAGCAGTCTTTGTGTAACCTAATCAGTTGCAGATAACATTTTACTCCCTCAGAATGCTGTCTGATGAGTTTCATCATTGTAATTATTCAAGGATCATTATAATGACAAAACCACCAGTCACACAATAGATGTACTTTCAATTACCATTCTTCTCATCCTTCCTAATTAGATGCTTTTGACCATTTGACTAATTTTTTTATCAATAATCTCTTAACAGCTTTCCAAATTTTTCATAATTTACATCAGTATTATTAATATATTCAATTGAATGCCATACCCTGATGAAATGCCTTAACAATCAGAACTTGGATCGATGTTACAATATGCTGCATGGGCAAATTATCAAACAAAATATGCAAAAAAACAGATGAAGAGATAAGACGACAGATAGCCAAGGACTTGGTCAAAGAGATAGCTTTGAAAGGACATTTTAAAGGGTGAAAGAGAAGTGCACTTGGTGGCAAGGTTTCGGGTTGAAATCCCAGGGCACAGAAAGTGACCCACAAGAGATGAAGCTTGAAACAGCAAACATGGAAGAACATGGAGGTTATGGAGAACATGAACCATGGGATGCTTCTTGTGAAATGTGCATTCAAGCTTTTAAATTAAGGGATTGCCAGGCAGGAAACAAATTTAGATCAGCAATTTTAGGGAAATGATGAACGAGTGAGATGGTGCACATTAGAATAGAGACTACCTGTCACAAATATGCACAGAATTTTAACTAAAAAATGAATAACAAAATAGGTATTTAAAAAATCCAGAACCTACATTTTGTCCTGTCAGCATAATTGCATTAGAAAGATGCTGCTGATCCTCTAATAGACTTTGATGTGGATCTACAAAGATGTGTAATTAATCTACTTACTGATATGCTTCAGCGGAAGCTTTGTTGCATAAAATATGTTTAGTCACAGTAAACCCCCTCAACAGCTTGAGCTCTGATATTGTTTGTACTATGCATCTTAACACAAGGTGACATTGTGGAAAGAAATTAGGAGTTAATCTGTTATTGATTTTCTGCTGAATATTCTATATTTATTGAGACTTACATAATGTTTCAGGTGCTAAGTAGGGCTTGCAATTTTCTAAAATATTGCTGCTCATCATTCCGTTGATATTTCTTTGAGGAAAATAATTAAAAGAACGCAATTTACATATCGTTATGTTATAGAAACAGAATGTTGCTCTTTGAAAGATGTTTGATCGATGGTATTGTGTTAAGAGATTACATGCATCTGAGCTTCAATAAATATCATTACAATTGCTTGTCTGTTCTTTCCGTACATATCCAAGCACGAGACGTGTTGTCCACCAAGGGAAAGGGGGAATGGGTGTGCATCCAGGTGGGGAACAGGGTAGAGAAGGGAAAAAAAAGCAGAGTGGGGGGAGGGAGGGTGGGGGGGGGGGGGTTGGGTGAGGAAATGAAGGGGATGTTTGTAGGTTGGTTAAATAAATTGGAAAATTCAATGCCAATGCAAATTGGCTTGTAAGCTACTCGTGGAATATGAGGTGTTGTTTCTCCAGCTTGCATGTGACTCCACTTTAGCACCCATTTCTCCCTTTCTTCTTCTCCCTCTTCTTTCCACCCATAGTCATTCCTCTCGCTTGGCATTTCACAATTTTTTAATCTCAAACATGTTGTCTTTTTACATCTGGCCTTTATCCAACCATCTGCCAATCATTAAAAAAAAAACCTTCACTTGAGTCCACTTATCATTTGCAGGGCTCATGCAGAGCATAGAAATTCATACATTGTTCTTCTTAGCACTGTGCAGATGAAAAACTATTTATTGAGTGGAACATGATTGTAACTATTTCTAGATCAAACCACTGTTTAACTAGATACACAATATGTTTGACTAGATATTTTAGTTTAGTTTAGTTTATTTTAGAAATACAGTGTGGAAACAAGTCCTTCGGTTCAATTCAAGATTCAAGATTCAAGATAGCTTTATTGTCATCCAAATTGGACGAAATTCAGTCACCCACAGTCCAACAACAAAAGCATCAAAATAGGCATTAAAATTACGCAACCCCCAAAACACACAAAAGAAACATCCATCAAGAAAACATCCATCACAGTGAGTCTCCTCCAGTCCTCTCCTCACTGTGATGGAAGGCCACAATGTCTTTTCCCTTCTCCTGCTGTCCTCTCCCGCGGTCAGGTTGTTGTGGTTGCAGGCCGCGCCGGACGGTCCGCAGCGGGCCGAGCCTAAGGCGAGTCGCAGCCGCTCCCGCAGCCTCCGAAGACGGCCGGCTCCGCCGATGATAAGTCCGATCCGGGGCGGGCGAACACGCTGCTGCTGCCGCTGTTGCTGCACGTCGGGGCGGTCGTGGCTCCCGACATTGAAGCCCCCGCCCAGCAGAGAAATATCCCGCGGCCTATCTTAGGCCGCGCCAGACGGTGAAATGTCCGCGACCCAAGCCCCGCGATCCGGGGCGGGCGAACACGCTGCCGCTGCCGGAGCTCCTGATGTCGGCATCCACGCGGCCCGAGCCTAAGGCGAGTCGCAGCTGCTCCCGCAGCCTCAGAAGACGACCGGCTCCGGTGATGGTAAGTCCGGTCCGCGGGCTCTGCGAACCGGAGCCCTGGAGGCCGACAGCTCCAGGAGTTGGGCCGATGGTAGGCCGCAGCAGGAACGGAGACACGGCCCAGAAAATAAAGGTCGGGTCTCCGTTCGGAAGGGACACCTATTTACAATTTTACAGTTCCCCCCTCCCCCCCACATACACACATAGTACACAAACACAAAAACACAACATCACAACTACAATTAAGACAAAAAAAACAACAAAAACACAAAGACAAATGGACCGCAGGTAAGCCGCAGCTGCTATGGCAGCGCCGCCATTTTGGAAGTCTACCATTTGTCTACCCTGACCAACGTTTACCCGGACGGATACCAGTTCAATTCTACACTAGGAACAATTTACAGAAGACAAGTCTTTGGAATGTGGGAGGAAACCGGAGCATCCGGAGAAAACCCATGTGGTCACAGGGAGAACGTACAAAGTCCATATAGACATCCCTCGCAGTCAGAATCAAACCCAGGCCTCTGGCACTGTAAGGCAGCAGCTGTGCCACTGTGCTGCCATTATTAATTGTAAACCAAACCTATGCCAGGTACACACTTTCCATTGCCCATAAAAAGAGAACACATTGCTCTGAGTTGTACCTACCCTGCGAACAACTATGGATAAATAACGCTATTCCCAAAGCACGTTTTAACCTAAAGCTGAAATCTCAAGTGACTGTAAGTCACTTTTTATATCTCTTCCTCTCATCTCACCTCAGTAGTAACCCAATGATATTTTCAACTTTTCCCGTTATTTTTAATGACACAGAAGGCTATTCAGCCCATGGAGTCCACGTCATCTCTCAGAACAATCCCTCAATCTCACCCATATTTCCATGCAACCTATTCTCTCCCATTGGGTGAAATACACATTTTTATACACAATTCATTATTTATGCAAACTTAGTCCAAAATCTGTTGGTCACCTCAGAGCATCATCATGAAGCATTAAAAAATAATATCTTATATTATTTTAAATAATTTAAAAATAGAAGCAGGCTAGAATATAAGCTAGCAGAATGCAAGCTTGTATTTCTGCCTATTGCATGCTGTTAAAAAGTAAATGAATGATCATACCTCAAAATAATGATAAGTAGTCAATGAAGTGCAGCAAGTCATCAATGATAAGTGTGCTATCACATAAAATGCTAACTTGAGTTTGAATCTCCGGCTCAGCTACTTTACAATTTCCAGACAAATTAACAGCAAAGTCAACCATCCAAACTTTAGAGAATTTATATTGAATGTACTTTTAAATTAACTATTTTTGATGGTATTGTAAAGATGCAAGTTTGTGAGATATGAAGATCTGCGAAAGTCCATAAACAAGCTCTGTAAGGTCAAGAAATAAAACTTCCTAATATAAGTCTATTAATGTAGAAATTATTGATTATATCAGTGAACCTCGGTATTAAATAGAATTCTGAAATGAATGCAGGAAATGGATGGAGGAACAAAGTTTACATTTCAATTCTGATGAAAAGTCATCAAAATAAAAAACAAGATTATTTTCCCCTCTGCACTGATGCTGCCTGATCTGTTGAATATTCCCAGCATTTAATTTATTTCACTTGCTTTAACAGATATGGTTAATGCTGAAATTTGTAATGCTTCAAATTTAACAATATTTGATTTGTTATTCAGTTCCTTGGTATCATAACATCTGAGAGGTCATAAAGTTGAAGTGAATGTCCTGTAACCAGGTGGCCTCTCTTTTCTAAGGAGCCCTGCTTATGAGTAAGTTACTGCGTAGGGAGTCAGGATTGTGGACCAAATCAAGTAACAAACTTTAATCCCATCTTGGTAGCAAGGATTTTCAAACTCAAGAATTTAAATAAATCTGGAATTTTAATTAAAAGTAGCTAATATAAATTAAAAGGTGGTAGAGCTACTGCCTTACAGCGCCAGGGACCCAGTTCGATCCTGACTACGGGTGCTGTCTGTACAAAGTTTGTGCGTTCTCCCCTTGACCTGCATGGTTTTTTTTTTTAGATCTTCGGTTTCCTCCCACACTCCAATGATGTACAGGTTTGTAGGTTAATCAGCGTAAATGTAAATAATTGCCCCTAGTGAGTGTAGGGTAGTGTTAATGTGCGGGGATCACTGGTTGGTGTGGACTCAGTGGGCCGAAGGGCCTGTTTCCGCACTACAAACTAAACTAAACTAGTCTCAACAGTAATCTTGAAATTGCTCGGTAGTCATGTATAAATAAACCTCTTTCACAAGTATCCATCAGAAAGAAAATCTGCCATCCTTTTCCAATATGCCTTGAATACAATTCCCGGCCCAACAACCTTGTTGACTCTTAATGTAGGAAAATAACTGCAGATGCTGGTACAAATCGAAGGTAACACAAAATGCTGGAGTAATTCAGCAGGTCAGGCAGCATCTCAGGAAAGAAGGAATGGGTGACGTTTTGGGTCGAGACCCTTCTTCAGACTGACATCAGTCTGAAGAAGGGTCTAGACCTGAAACATCACCCATTCCTTCTCTCCTGAGATGCTGCCTGACCTGCTGAGTTATTCCAGCATTTTGTGATACCTTTGTTGACTCTTAAAATCCTCCTCAGTTCACGGGAATTGGGGATGGACAATAAATGTAGACATTGTCAGCAAAGCCCACAACCTGTCAACGAATAAGTAACATAAAAAATCACCTTGAATCTGAACATGATGTTCCATTTATTTCCGATTGGACAACTATACTTAATCAAATATATTGTGTTTGTTCTGCAAATAAATGTATTTGAGAAGTAAGATTCCCTTTGATTAACAAAGATCCACATAATCCTCCAAAATTTCCACCCCCTCCAACGGAATTCCGCCACTAGTCACATTTTCCCATCTCCACCTTCCGCAGAGACCGTTCCCTCCGCAACTCCCTGGTTAACTTATCCCTTCCCACCCAAACTACCGCTTCCCCAGGTACCTTCCCCTGCAACCGCAGAGGATGCAACACCTATTGCTATACCTCCTCTCTCGACTCGGACCAGGGACCCCGACAGTCCTTTCAGGTTAGGCACAGGTTCACTTGCACCTCCACCAACCTCATCTACTGTATCCGTTGTTCAAGATGTGGACTCCTATACATCAGCGAGACCAAACACAGACTGGACGATCGTTTCGCAGAACACCTTCGCTCAGCCCACGTGAACCAACCTGATCTCCTGGTTGCTAGACACTTTAATTCTCCTTCCCATTCCTACACAGACCTTTCTGTCCTCGGTCTCCTCCATTGTCAGAGTGAGGCTAAACGCAAATTGGGGGAACAGCATCTCATATTTCGCTTGGGCAGCTTACAGCCCAGTGGTATGAATATTGATATCTCTCACTTCAGGTAGCCCCTGCATTCCTTCTCGCTCTATCCCTCCCCCACCCAATTCGCACTAGCTTCTCATTTTCACCCTACAAACAGCTTACAATGGCCTGTTTCCTTTATCGGCATTACTTTTTTGCATATCTTTCATTTATTGTTCTTTATCTCTCCACATCGTCTATATCTCTCATTTCTCTTACCCCTAACCAGTCTGAAGAAGGGTCTCGACCTGAAATGTCACCCATTCCTTCTCTCCAGAGATGCTGCCTGTCCCGCTGAGTTACTGTAGCTTTTTGTGTCTATCTTTGATTTAAACCAGCATCTGCAGTTCCTTCTTATACAAAAGAAGTTACTTGGCCTGTCAAGCAGCTCACCCTCACCAGTGTAAAATAATAAATCTTTGATGATTTGGGCACCACGGTGGCTCAGCGGTAGATTTGCTCCCTTACAGCACCAGAGACCTGGGTTTGATCTTGGTTGCTTCTATGTGGAGTTTATATGTTCTCCCTGTGACCACTTGGGTTTTCTCTGGGGTACACTGACTTGCTCCTACATTCCAAAGATGTGCAGGTTTGTAAGTTAATTGTCTACTATAAATTGTCTCAAGTGTGTAGGATAGAACTAGTGTATGGATGATCGCTGGTCAAAGGGCCTGTTTCCACGCTGTATCTCTTAACCAAACAGAACATACCTGGCTATCAAATGATGCTTTGATTGTTCAATCTCCCCTAGCTCAGCCCTGGAGAGATTGCTAACCAAACTTTATGGCTCAAAGCTGGTTATGCGTTGGAAGTAAAGGTGCAAGATATATTCACTTTCTCCAAATGCTTTATTGCTTGATAATAATAGTACAAGGCACAATTGTCTGCTGAAAGCAGCAGCTACCTGAAATGTAGATTTGTAGAAATGTAATCAGAACAAGAAATAAAAAATAAATCTGGATTTGTATTTGCTGCCACACTATTAAATTGTTGGTTCATCTTTTCAGCTCTTGTCTCATAGCAATAAATAGTGATTCTGTGTGTTGTTCACAACAAATAGAACGTATAAATAAATGAGCTACGGAAAGAGTTAGTAGTAGTGTTACTGCGAACTTTTGAGCAAGGTAACAACTGGTGCAAAGTTCCAGCTTCGATGCACATATGTGTCTGGATTTATATCTGTCCCTGGACCCAGTTTTAAGCTCATGATTACTGTATTCATCACAGTGTTTGAAGTTTCAGATAGAAAGAAACTATTGCAGTATTTACAGAGCATTGTTGCCCTTTATGGAAAAACAAGATTTCCAATTTAAACCTGATGACACAAATATGTACCGGTGCCCCTAGCAAATTCTTTCATTAATTTTAAATTAACCAAGCTTATCTCATATAGCACAGGCAAAGCTGCAGGGAGCTTCTTCCATCATATTACAATGTCCCAAACATTTCATCTTGTTATAGTTCCAATGCCAAGTATTATTTCCAATTCAGTTTAGGATTGAACAGGACAATGAACTCCAACAGAATTATACAATCTCAATTAACTGGAAGCAGCAGGATATTAAGTTTCATATTTAGCTAGTTCATTGATTTGAAAAGTAATATCTCCTGCCCAATGAATTTTGTGAGAACCACTATTATGTTAGGTCTGTGGTGTGAATAAAATGTTGCTGCCAAAAGTAAACTTCATCCAGTATCAGTGAAGGAATGGACTACTATTAATGATATTCACGAATATACATATTGACTCATAGTGAAATGCTGAGATAATGGTATTTGGATATTTTCAAATACTATATATTTTTTTAATACAATTTATCTTTATTAATCTGCAATAAGGAATATAATTTAGGATTGTATAAATCTGGAAAGGGTCATAATCAACTCATAATTTAATTCCAATTCATGTCATATAGAATAAATTAACTAATAGAAACATAACTACATACATCATTTGCAATTCTGAGGCAAATTTTTCAAATGTTTTTTGCTCAATAAAAATCGGTCTACCCTTCTCTATTGAGTTTATTTATTCACACCACAGACCTAACATCAAGTAGTTCTCACAAAATTCATATGGTTGTGCAAAGATGGTAATTAGTTTTTAATAGATCTTTAAGAAGAAGCGTTTTTCATTAAACCTGCAGTTATTGAGGATGTGCTGCTCAGAATCAAGAGAGGGGAAGAAAACAAATGAATGTTTAGTTTAGTTTAGTTCAGTTTAGAGAGTGGAAACAGTCCCATGGGCCCACCAAGTCCACACAAACCACCGATCCCTGTGCACTTGTATTAATAATATCCTACACATTTGGGACAATTTACAATGTACAATTATTAACTGAAGCCAAATTAACCGACAAACTTGTATATCTTTGGAGTGTAGGGGGAAACTGGAGCACCCGGGCAAAACTCACACGGTCATGGACAGAACTTACAAACTCCATACAGACAGTGCGCATAATCAGGATTGAACCCGGGACTTTGGCGCTGTAAGGCAGCAACTCTACCGCTGAGCCACCTTGTCACATAATGATGAATGGTCATTGAATGCATAGTCTTGTCTTTGATTGGACGTTTCCTGTTAATTGGCATGTTGCATTGCTTGGTTCTTGTACTCATAATTTGTCAAGTAAACAATGAGATGATCAACATCAAAATAATGGCAACATGTGAACTGAGAATGTGGACGTCTCTTCATTCATAATTCTTTGGAGAATGGAAGCATACCGAGGAAGGCAGCATACATTGATATCTTGGATTTCCATCTAAGGTGGTAGGATGAAACTGTCTTCCTGACTTCCTGTCATGCACAAAAGTGGTTGCACAGTGGTGCAGCAGTAGAGTCAGGGCCTTACAGGGCAAGGGATCCGGGGTTTGATCCTGACTACAGGTGCTGTCTGTACATTTGTACATTCTCCCTGTGACCATGTGGGTTTTCTCCAGGTCCTCTGGTTTCCACCACATTCCAAAGATGTACAGATTTGTATGTTAATTGTGTTCTGTAAAATTGCTCCTAGAGTATAGGATAGAACTAGTGTAGGGCTGATCGTTGGCCAGTATGGACTCAGTGATCATCAACTTCCGTAGGTCACACAACGGGGAATATGCTCCGATCTTTATCAATGGGGACAGTGTGGAGAGAGTGTCCAGCTTCAAGTTTCTGGGCACTCACATTTCGGAGGACCTCACATGGTCCACTAACACCGCTGCGCTGGTCAAGAAGGTGCAGCAACGACTGTTCTACCTGAGAACACAGAAAAAGTCTGGTCTGCCCCAACAGCTGCTGACGACCTTCTACCGCTGCACCATAGAGTGCATCCTAACGCATGGCATCCCTGTGTGTATCTCAGCTGCACAGAGGCAGAGAGGAGAGCTCTTTAGTGGGTAGTCCATAGAGCTCAGAAGACTATCGGAACACAGCTACCAGCCTTGGAGGGCATCTACAACACACGATGCCTCAGAAGAGCCACCAGCATTCACAAAAACTCCTCACACCCCTGCAATAGTCTGTTCAAACTTCGACCATCGGGCAGACGCTACAAGGCCTTCTACGCCCGCACCGCCAGACTCAGGAACAGCTTCATCCCCAGGGCCATATCTGCTATGAACCGGTCCTGCTGAGCCGGATGGTCACATCGCGAACCAGCACAGACCTACCTGAACTTTATTCTGTTTTAAAACTGTTTCTAATTTTGTTTCATTGGGTTGTCTAAATTTATACTGATTAGCTAATTAATTTATTGCATCATATGGAAGGTGCATTCCCAATCTCGTTGTACCCCTGTACAATGACAATAAAGATATATTGTATTGTATTGTATTGTGGGCCAAAGGGCCTGTTTCCACACCGGATCTCTAAAACTAAAACTGAAACTAAAATGAGGACCTATAGGACATTAAAAAGCAGACGTTATACAATCACATTTCTAGCTTCACATTTCATAGTCTGTATATTGAAAAGGTGACTGGCATGAAGAAAAGTAACGCTTCATTTTTCAATATGTCTGAAGTTCTTTGGAAATGTCTGTCTCTCAACTATTTCAAGCATCTGAAATGTTGTGTTACCCCATAACACTGGTTGGAAAACCCCTGGTTTGCCTTCATATCTCAATGCATCTGTTGTTCCCTATGGATAGTGATGAATGGCTGAAGTTCATTGGACATTATTGCACTGTTTCCAGTTGCCCTTCTTCAATAAGTACGAGACGTTGGCTGCAGAGATAGTGCATACAATGGTTGGAATCTCAAGATATTCCAGATTCTAGAGAGGCCGAAAATGGATTGGAGAATTACAAATGTAGAAAGGAGGAAGAACAGACCATATGAGTCAATAGTCAGGTTAGCCTACCATCCAAGTTTGGAACATGCTCAAATCCATTATTAGAATCAATAGTAGGACATTTCGAAAGTCATCAGACAATCAAGCAGTTACCATTTTTTTTATTGAAATAGAAAAATTGGTTGACAAATCTGCTACACTTCTTTGAGAATGTAACAGGTTGGACAAAGGGAAACTAGTAGATCTGGTGGATTTCTAGAAGGTATTTAATAAAGAGCTACATAAAAGTTTACTGCGTAAGTTACGAAAATTCAGGAGATGGTGGGGGGGGGGGGGGGGTGAATTGATGGGGATAGGCAGTGGCTAACTAACAGAAATCAGAGAGCTTGGATAAATGGGGCTTTTTTAGATTCAGTAATGACTTGTGTTCCAGTAGGATGAAATAACTGAATGCGCCCTAGCCAAATTTGCCTGCAAAGGAATATAAATGGTTAAACATGTACGTGAAAAGTTGGCATTATGGAACATAATATGGGGAATAGAGAGGTGTTATTTACTTTGGAAGAAAGAATGACGATTATTTGAATGGAGTGAGACTACAGAATTTTGTGGTACATGAATATTTGAGCAATCTTAGTACATGAGGCATTTAAAGTTAATATTCAGTTATAAGAAGTAATTGGGATACCAAGTGGAATGTTGCCTTTATTGAAAAGGTTAAATAGTATAATATAGTTCTGAATGTTTGGAGGTTTACAGAGCAGTGGGACCGTACCTGAAATATTGCATGCTGTTTTTGTCTTGATATCTAAGGAAGATTGTGCTTACATTAGAGGAGGTGCATAGACCATTACTCAGGTTGATTCCTAAGATGAAAGGATTGATGCATGAAGAAAGGTTGAGCAATCTGGATCTACACTGATTGAGGCACTGATGAATGAGAAGTGATCTTATTGAAACTTTTATGCCTGTGAGAGTCATTGGCAGGATAGATGCCAAGAGTATGTTCCCCATGGTGAGAGTATCTATAACCTGCAGGATTACTTTCAGAATAAAGGGTCATCAACTTCTGTCAGACGACAGGAAGAATTTCTTCTTTGTCAGAGAGTCATGAATCTTTGGAGTTCTCTACTCCATGAGCTGTGCAGATGGAATCTTTACATCTGCAAAGTCTGACAAATATTAAAACTAGAAGGCAGTGAATGTGATATGGGGAAAGAACAGAAAAGTGGTGATTAAAGTCCAAGAATGGATTGGCCATGATTTTATTGAATGGTGAAACAGGTTTGAAGGAAAATTGGCTCACCCCTGTTCCTGATTTATTTGTTCTTAAGTATGTTCTTACAAAAGGACATCAGGTTTGATATATAAACTGGCTGAATGGCTGAGTGTGGTGTTTGTTTTCATGCTTTGTTTGGAGTTTACCATTTACTATTTCATTTACTGCATTCGCCTTATAGTGGCCCCTGTAGTATAGCCAGAGGGGCCAGAGGGACTTACAGAGATGGGGAGTGGTGTAGGGGCTGGAGGGGGTTACAGAAATAGGGGGAGGAATAGGGGATAGAGGGGACAGTGTTACATGATAGCATGTGCCTATTTACTGATAAATTACCTCCATGTGAAACAAAGTCCACTACCCTCACCTGCAAACCAATATACTGAAGCCATTGGAGACCATGTTTTTGGTAAAGGCCTCTGTGGTTAATTGTGCCACGTTATATTATGACACTTATAATAATAATAATAATAATAATATATTTATTTTATATAGCGCCTTAACACATGCACAAAGCGCTTTACAAATACAATTAACATAGAAACAAACAGACAAACAGACAAACTATCCTGACGGAAAAGCGGTGAATAATCAACGCCAGCGTCCTCTCACGTCAGGGTCCGGCAGTAGACATTAAAGAACACAAGACACACAGATACAATTTTTTACACAAAACAGCCATCACAGTGATTGCTCTAGGCATACCCTCACTGTGATGGAAGGCAAAGTCTTATCTCCTCCTCGTTCTTCTCCCGTGGCGCCACGAGGCGATCGAGGCTCCCAACCCCTTGAAGCCCCCACCGGGCGATGGAAAGTCCCAGGGTCGAGCCGAGCAGGCCGATGAAAGTTCTGAGCCCCCACCGGGCGATGGAAAATGCCGCGGCCGAGCCACGCAGGGCGATGAGAGTCCTGAGCCCCCACCGGGCGATGTAAAGTGCCGCGGCCGAGCCACGCAGGGTGATGAAGGGCCTGCGGGCGGGTTGATCGTGCCTCGTGCTTCGGGGCGGTCGAAGCTGCTGCGGCTGGAGCTCCCAAAAGCCGGTCGCCAGCCAGGGACCTGCGAACTCCAGATGTTGCGGTCTGCAGGGCCCACGGCCGAAGCCTCCGAGATGGTAAGTCCAGGCCCTGCGACCGGAGTCTTCGAGGTCGATCCCAGCTGGAGGCCGCCGACTCCACGATGTTAGGCCGTAGCGCGAACGGAGATACGACACGGTAAAGGTCGCATCTCCGTTGAGGAGGAGATTTTAAAAAAAGGTTTCCCCCAACCCCCCCACCACCCCCCTACATACACAGAATTAAAAATAAAACAAAGCGTACATTTAACATCAACATTGACTAAAAAACACAAAAAAAAACGGAGAGACTGCCGGTGAGCCGCAGCTGCAGAACACAGCCACAGCCACAGCCAACCAGGACACTATAATGTCAACCAGGACACTATAATGTCCTCTGTATGTCACTGGTGGAGACCTTCTTTCGATTTTAGACTTTAGTGCAGAAACTTATCGAGTCCATACTTCGGTTTATCAAGTCCATACCGACCAGCGATTACCTCGTACATAAACACTAACCTACACACTAGGGAGATTTTTTTACCAAAGCCAATTAACCTACAAACCTGTACATCTTTGGAGTGTGAGAACCCAGAAAAAACCCACGCAGTCACAGGGAGAACGTACAAACTCAATTCAGACGGCACCCTGCCTGGGAGGCAGTGTCTCTTCCTGAACGCCAGTGATTTTTGTAAATACAGAACATTTATGCATCCAAAATATGTTTGAATAATCCCTTCACAATTGCCTGCAGTTGAATATGAATATTTTGCTATAAAATTCTTTGCACTACATTGCAGCTATAAATGTATTCATGAGAACTAACAGTACTGCTATATTTGTTAATTTTGTTACTAAGCTCAGTACTATGGTTATCATTGGTGCTTCAGTGAGGCAGGTACATTGCTTTGCAAAGCCGTTTGTTATTCAAACTATCATAATATTTTGTAGATGCGTTTATGTTAATGTCAGATAACTAGTGAGCAGTCCAGCAATCCAGTCACTTACACAAAACTAACTCTTGGTCAAGACATTCTTCCCCTTTATCAATACCAACAGTAGAACCATTCACTGACAACTTACCCTGTTTACGAGCTTAACCAATTTGTTACATGCCTGCCACAGAAGACCTGTATATGTTGCAAATAAGCCAAGAAGAGATGCATCTTATTAAAATTATGAGAGGCATAGAAGCCAAAACAAATACAATGCTAGTATTTATTTCTAGAGGGCTTGTATACAAAAAAAAATGATGTAATGCTGAGGCTCTGTAAGGAGCTGGTCAGACCGAATTTAGAAAATTGTGAGCAATTTTGGGCACCATATCTGAGGAAGGATGTGCTGGATCTGGAGAGGGTCCAGAGGAGGTTTGCAAGAATGATCCGAGGAATGAGTAGGTTAACATATGATGGACAGCTCTGGGCCTGTACTCACTGAAGTGTAGAAGAATGAGGTGGGACCTCATTGAAATGTACAGAATAATGAAAGGCTTGGATAGAGTGGATGTGGAGAGGATGTTTCCACTAGTGAGAGAGTCTAGGACTAGAGGTCATAGCCTCTGAATTAAAGGATGTTCTTTTCGGAAGGAGATAAGGAGGAATTTCTTTAGTTAGAGGGTGGTGAATCTGTGGAATTATTTGCCACAGTAGGCTGTGGAGGCCAAGTAAGTGGATATATTCCAGGCATAGATAGATTCTTGATCAGAACGGGCGTCAGAGGTTATGGGAAGGCAGGAGAATGGGGTTAGGAAGGAGAGCTAGATCAGCTATGATTTAATGGTGGAGTAGACTTGATGGGCCAAATGGCCTAATTCTGCTCCTATCAAATCATCTTATGATCTTATGATAGAATAGACAGTCAGAACCACTTTCCAAGGATGGAAAAATCAAATATTAGGGGGCCTCGTTTTGAGGTGAGGTGGCAAAGTTTAAAGGTGTGTGGTGAAAGAGTTTTACACAGAGGGCCATGAGTGCCAAGAATAAGGCATACATAATAGTCGCATTTAATAGACTTTTGGATAGGCAAATGGATATGCAGGGAATTGAGGAATGTGGATTATGTGTAGGTAGATAAGAGATGGTCTTGGCATCATGTTTCCCACAGATATTATGGGCCGAAGGGCCTGTTCCTGTACTATACTGTGCTATAATCTTATGAAGACCTTCTGATACTCCAAATACTCCACATTGATTTTATTGGCCTCTATTCTATTGGTTACACCTGCAAAATAGTATTTGTACAACTGCCATGTACAATCAATTAAAAGGTTGTTCAACGTTGTCATTGCACCATTTCCCCCCTGCTCTGACTTCAATTGGAGGTGTAAACATTTGCTTGCACATTTTGGAGGCAGTGATCATAATATGATAAGTTTTAATCTACAAATTGAGAGGGAGAAGGGAAAATCGAAAGTGTCAGTATTACAGTATAGCAAAGGGGATTACAGAGGCATGAGGCAGGAGCTGGCCATATTTGACTGGAAGGAGGCCCTGGCGGGGAAGACGGTGGAACAGCAATGGCAGGTATTCCTGGGAATAATGCAGAAGTTGCAGGATCAATTCATCCCAAAGAGGAGGAAAGATTCTAAGGGGAGTAAGAGGCACCCGTGGCTGACAAGGGAAGTCAAGGACAGCATAAAAATAAAAGAGAAGAGGTATAACATAGCAAAGAAGAGCAGGAAGCCAGAGGATTGGGACTCTTTTAAAGAGCAACAGAAGATGACTAAAAAGGCAATAAGGGGAGATTGGCGTGTGGTCACGTGTGGCGGCGCCTAACGGCTGCGGCTCGCTGGCAGTCTGTTTGTCCTTTGTCCTTTTTTTGTTTGTGTGTTGGTGTTGGGGTGTTTTATTTTGGTTGTGTATGTGTGGGGGGGTGTATGTGTGGGGGGGGGGGTGTATGTGGGGGGGGGGTGGGGGAAATCTTTCTTTTTTTAGGTTTCTTCCTCGGGGCGAGGCTTGGCCGCGGGGCCTTCCATCGCCCGATGCGGCTCGGCCGCGGGACTGAACAGTGCCCGAGGCGGCTCGGCCGCGGGGCCTTCCATCGCCCGGCGCGGCTCGGCCGCGGGACTGAACAGTGCCCGGGGCGGCTCGTCCGCGGGGCCTTCCATCACCCGCCGCGGCTCGGCCTCGGGACTGAACAGCGCCCAGTGCGGCCGCGGGGCCTTCCATCGAACGGCGCGGCTCGGCCACGGCACTGAACAGTGCCCGGTGCGGCTCGGCAGTGGGGCCTTCTATCGCCTGGTGCGGCACGGCCGCGGGACTGAACACCGCCCGGCGCGGCTCGGCCGCGGGACTTTCCATCGCCCGGTGCGGCTCGGCCGCGTGGACTTTCCATCTCCTTGCGGGGGCTGTGTGGGTCGGTCGCCTCGGTAGGGGTCGAGTTGTCTGTACGTGGGAGGGGCATGGGGGAAGAGAGAGGGGAAGTTTTTGGCCTCCATCACAGTGAGGGGGTGTTTGGAGTCACTGTGATGGATGTTTGTGTTGGGGTTGTGTCTTGTGTTTTCTGTACTGCTGGCTAAGTAATCTCGTTCTGTACGAATGACAAATAAAGCTATTTTTGGATTTTGGATTTTGGATTTTTTGGATGAGGTACGAGGGTAGGCTAGCCAATAATATAAAGGAGGATAGTAAAAGCTTTTTTAGGTATGTGAAGAGGAAAAAAATGGTTAAGGCAAATGTGGGTCCCTTGAAGACAGAAGCAGGGGAATTTATTATGGGGAACAAGGAAATGGCAGACCAGTTGAACCGATACTTTCGATCTGTCTTCACTAAGGAAGATACAAACAATCTCCCAGATGTTCTAGTGGCCAGAGATCCTAGGGTAACGGAGGAACTGAAGGAAATTCACATTAGGCAGGAAATGGTGCTGGGTAGACTGATGGGACTGAAGGTTGATAAATCCCCAGGGCCTAATGGTCTGCATCCCAGGGTACTTAAGGAGGTGGCTCTAGAAATCGTGGACGCATTGGTGATCATTTTCCAATGTTCTATAGATTCAGGATCAGTTCCTGTGGATTGGAGGGTAGCTAATGTTATCCCACTTTTTAAGAAAGGAGGGAGAGAGAAAATAGGAAATTATAGACCAGTTAGTCTGACATCAGTGGTGGGGAAGATACTGGAGTCAATTATAAAAGACAAAATTGCGAAGCATTTGGATAGCAGTAACAGGATCGTTCCGAGTCAGCATGGATTTACGAAGGGGAAATCATGCATGACTAATCTTCTGGAATTTTTTGAGGATGTAACTAGGAAAATTGACTGGGGAGAGCCTGTGGATGTAGTGTACCTTGACTTTCAGAAAGCCTTCGACAAGGTCCCACGTAGGAGATTTATGGGCAAAATTAGAGCACATGGTATTGGGGGTAGGGTACTGACATGGATAGAATTTGTGAATAAATACCTTCGATTTGTACCAGCATCTGCAGTTATTTTCTTACACTGACATGGATAAAAAATTGGTTGGCAGACAGAAAGCAAAGAGTGGGGATAAATGGGTCCCTTTCAGAATGGCAGGCAGTGACTAGTGGGGTACCGCAAGGCTCGGTGCTGGGACCGCAGCTATTTACAATATACATTAATGACTTGGATGAAGGGATTAAAAGTAACATTAGCAAATTTGCAGATGATACAAAGCTGGGTGACAGTGTGAACTGTGAGGAAGATGCTATGAGGTTGCAGGGTGACTTGGACACGTTGTGTGATTGGGCAGATGCATGGCAGATGCAGTTTAATGCAGATAAGTGTGAGGTTATCCACTTTGATGGTAAGAATAGGAAGGCAGATTATTATCTGAATGGTGTCAAGTTAGGAAAAGGGGACGTACAATGAGATCTGGGTATCCTGGTGCATCAGTCACTGAAAGGAAGCATGCAGGTACATCAGGCAGTGAAGAAAGCCAATGGAATGTTGGCCTTCATAACAAGAGGAGTTGAGTATAGGAGCAAAGAGGTCCTTCTGCAGTTGTACAGGGCCCTAGTGAGACCGCACCTGGAGTACTGTGTGCAGTTTTGGGGTCTCCAAATTTGAGGAAGGATATTCTTGCTATTGAGGGCGTGCATCGTAGGTTTACTAGGTTAATTCCCGGAATGGCGGGACTGTCATATGTTGAAAGACTGGAGCGATTGGACTTGTATTCACTGGAATTTAGAAGGATGAGAGGGGATCTTATTGAAACATATAAGATTATTAAGGGGTTGGATACGTTAGAGGCAGGAAACATGTTCCCAATGTTGGGGGAGTCCAGAACCAGGGGCCACAGTTTAAGAATAAGGGGTAGGCCATTTAGAACGGAGATGAGGAATGGTACAGTCAGAGAGTTGTAAATCTGTGGAATTCTCTGCCTCAGAAGGCAGTGGAGGCTAATTCTCTGAATGCTTTTAGGAGAGAGCTAGATTGAGCTCTTAAGGATAACAGACTCAGGGGGTATGGGGAGAAGGCAGGAACAGGGTACTGATTGAGAATGATCAGCCATGATAACATTGAATGGTGGTGCTGGCTCGAAGGGCTGAATGGCATATTCCTGCACCTATTGTTTATTGTCTATTGTCTATTGCCTCTTGATAGACTCTGGTGATCACTACTCAATCTTTTATCCTGCACTCAAAACAGAAGATGCTGGGAACACTCAGATACTGTGGAATGAGAAACAGATTTAATGTTTCAGGCTGTAGACCTTTCATCTGTTCTGACACCAATCTCCATACATATCAGATGATCACAGCAAGAGACATATCTGTGAATGCTGAAGTACAGTATGATGATCAATCTATTCATGGCATTTGTTATTTTTGCAAATACTTGCATCTACAGGGTTAGTTTTTTTAAAGCGCTAATTAATATGTAGGTAGCTGTTTTTTTTTGCATATGGAGTCATTTATTGTAAATAGGTGTATATAGTTAGATAATACTGGTTTTTGGCTTGGTTTTCTTAGTTGAGCGCTTATCCTGGAGTTATAGCACAAGTACTTTGTGTTTTAATTGTAATTTAACAATCTAGCCCAGCTAATGACTGCTGTGAACAGGGCAGTTGACAACTAGGGAAAGTCCATGTGACAGCTTGGAAAGACAGCTGACAGGAGGGAATAGACCCCACTGGAGCTGTGATGGGTTAGCACCTCATTGCAGCTGTGGCGTAGATTGTGAACAGCCTTGCTACACCCCTAAAAAGCTACGACAAATAAAAGAAAGATACCCCTAGAGTCTGCGAGAGCTGGGGCAGAAGATGACTCACAGGTGGATTACCCGGCCACAGAACACGGAACGGAAAAGACTACAAGTAGGATTAGCGCATCAATGAAGGACAGCGGCTCAGCGGTAGAGGGAAAAAACCTCATGGTCTGTTCTTGTGGTTGGCAGAAAGTAACAACAGCAAAGGGCCTCAGAATACACCAGGGAAGGAAGAAGTGCTTGTTGGAGGGAGTACAGAGAAATTGCATTGAGCAGTACTTCTTGAGAAGTCAGTCAAGTCAGTCGAGTGAAGTCCAGCGACGGGTAGAAAACCACAGTTCGCAGGATAATCATTACCCCTGTAACTGATGAGGAGGGAACAAGCACTGTAGAGGGGGATGTAGGTGATGGTGAGGTTAATCTGCGAGTCAGGGAGAAGACCAGTGGGCTGAAACCTAGAGTTAAATGGCCTAGGGCAAGTGAAAGGAAGAAATAGGAAACTGTTAATATAGATTTGGTAAAGGCGTTACAGTCTGAAAGGAACAGTTGAAAACAAGTTAGATAAGATGGGAGAGTTTATTTATCAATATGGTGCAGACAGGCTTGGTGTTATTGGGAAAAAGAAGGTGCAAGTGGTTAGATCGAGACAATAGAGAGAAATCAAGAGATTAGTGAAGGAGAGGAGACAGTTGAGAAAGCAGTGGAGATAGGCTACAGTTGATGAGAGAGAGGAAATTAATGTTTTGCAAGAAGAGTTAAGAAATCGGTTAGCAATATTAAGGCGGGCAGAACACCTTAGGAGGAAGAGAAAGAAGAAGGTGCGAGTCAGGTCAGCATTTTCTAGGGATCCATTTAAATTTGTTAAAAGAACTTTAGTCAGGAAAAAAGTGGAAAGCTCAAAGCTTCAAAGGAAGAGTAGAGCAATATTTTAAAAAGACATACTCGGATCCAGAAAAGATGAGGGGAAAGGGTTTCCATCCAGATATACCACCTTTAGGAGAGATAGAGTATAAGTTAGATGTTTTGCCACCAAAGTGGAAGGAAGTGGAAGCCATAATAAGGTGTGCAAAGGCTTCTTCGGCCCCAGGTATATACAAGTGCACCTGATGTGCTTAGATTCTTGTGGAGGCTCTTGCGTATAGTTTGGGAGAAGCAGGTTATACCAAGGGTTTGGCATCGAGCAGGGGGAACTTTTATTCCCACGGAGAAGGGGTCTTCAGAGTTATGACAGTTTAGGCCTATATGTCTCCTAAATATAGAAGGCAATATTTTCTTTAGCGTAGTGGCACAGAGGCTGGCAAGTTGTTTAGAAAGGAATACGTTAATAGATACCACAGTGCAGAAAGCAAGAATCCCAGGTTTTGCAGGTTGCTTACAACACATTAGTGTAATATGGCACCAGATTCAGACAGCCAAACTTGGGAGCAGAGATTTGTATGTAGTGTTTTTGGACCTGGCAAATGCGTTTGCATCTGTGCCACATAGTCTTATTTAGAGTGCTTTTGATTTCTTTAGAGTTCCAGGATCAATAGTAAATTTAGTGAAAACATATTTCCAAGATGGCCGAATGTGTTTTCGTACAGTAGACTTTAAAACAGCATGGCAGAGACTAGAGATGGGCATTAATAATAATAATAATAATATATTTATTTTATATAGCGCCTTAACACATGCACAAAGCGCTTTACAAATACAATTAACATAGAGACAAACAGACAAACTATCCTGACGGAAAAGCGGTGAATAATCAACGCCAGCGTCCTCTCACGTCAGGGTCCGGCAGTAGACATTAAAGAACACAAGACACACAGATACAATTTTTTACACAAAACAGCCATCACAGTGATTGCTCCAGGCATACCCTCACTGTGATGGAAGGCAAAGTCTTATCTCCTCCTCGTTCTTCTCCCGTGGCGCCACGAGGCGATCGAGGCTCCCAACCCCTTGAAGCCCCCACCGGGCGATGGAAAGTCCCAGGGTCGAGCCAAGCAGGCCGATGAAAGTCCTGAGCCCCCACCGGGCGATGTAAAGTGCTGCGGCCGGGCCACGCAGGGCGATGAAGGGCCTGCGGGCGGGTTGATCGTGCCTCGTGCTTCGGGGCGGTCGAAGCTGCTACGGCTGGAGCTCCCAAAAGCCGGTCGCCAGCCAGGGACCTGCGAACTCCCGATGTTGCGGTCTGCAGGGCCCACGGCCGAAACCTCCGAGATGGTAAGTCCAGGCCCTGCGACCGGAGTCTTCGAGGTCGATCCCAGCTGGAGGCCGCCGACTCCACGATGTTAGGCCGTAGCGCAAACGGAGATACGACACGGTAAAGGTCGCATCTCCGTTGAGGAGGAGATTTAAAAAAAGGTTTCCCCCAACCCCCCCACCACCCCCCTACATACACAGAATTAAAAATAAAACAAAACGTACATTTAACATCAACAATGACAAAAAACACAAAAAAAAAACGGAGAGACTGCCGGTGAGCCGCAGCTGCAGAACACAGCCACGCCCCCATTATGGCAGGGTACACTATTTCCCCGTTAGCGTTTACAATGGTGATGGAGCTAGTGATTAGAGCATCACGGTGGGTCGTTGGTGGGGAGAGACGGCAGGACGGACTGCGCCTCCTTCCAATCAGGGCCTATATGGATGATATGACCTTGGTGGCCACAACAGTAGCTTGTAAACTTAGTGGCATAACCAGGTATTGAAGTGCATAGCTGCAGCAATTGAGAGGAGGAGAGTACAGGTGAATTCAGTAGGCACCAGGACTGGGAATGTAGCGATTCATTTTGTCCATGAGGGAGTGAAAGGTAAAGGAGGGAAGTTTGCAGACAGGTATGAGTCAGGCCAGTTGCGGGGAGATGCAGGTAGATTTAGGAGGAAAGCTTGGTGTTCCACCCCCCTCTCCCCCACACCTGGCTAATCATGTACCAGTTTCTCCCCTCCCCTCCACCTGCATCCCTTCCAAAGGCTACGCAATTCACAACTTTTCTACCCTCAAGTTTCACAATTCCCAACTCTTTATCCTTTTTGGGCTCACACCTGTCTTTTCCTCTCTGGCCATTGTCCAACAATCTGCCTATCAAAGAAAACCCTTACCGGTGTTCACCTATTACCGGCCATGTTCTGTCCTGCCTCTCATCTGTTCCATTTTTCTTCCCCCCCCCCCCCCCCCCACTGCAATCTGTCTAAAGAAGGTCCTGACCCAAAACGTCATCTATCCATGTTCTCCTGAGATGCTGCCTGACCCACTGAGTGACCCTGGCATTTCATGTCTTTCTCCTGGACCAGATATAAGTTACAGTCAGCAATTAATCTACCAGCAGCTCTTTGGGATGCAGGGGAAACTTGTACAGTTAGAGTGCAAATTCCACGCAGGCAACACTCGAAGTCAGGTCAAACCTAGGTCACTGGAGCTATGAGACAGTGGCATTACATGATGAACAGTCAATTATCTTTCAAATGTCACATAACAGTGGTGACTAACCCCAAAGGTTGCTCATTACCAGCCATGTCTAAGAATTAGAGACATGTACACATTTGGGAAAGCTAAACCGATGGAGGAAATTAGTGTGTAATGACCATGTACAATTGTTAGTGGGTGATTATGCGCTTTAACTTTGAAGTGGCAGGCAGTGTGATGCAAATATGTATAGGATTACATAAATAAGACATGGTCAAATGACAGAATGGTGTTATCATGTGGATGTATGCTGCAAGCATCATTTGCAGTGAGTTTGAATAAGCATCTTATTTGAACTCCTGTGTCACTGAAATTGTTATTGCCCATTGAATTTACTAGAACTACAACAGTATCCTTGGTTCATTTTAAGATACTTTACAGTCCATAATTCAGAACAATGATTTGACAGAAGAAAATTATTTCCAGCAACAAGTTTTTCATCTGATCAAGGCACATCCAATTTTAAACCATGTTCTTCCACTCAGTTACTGGCATCTCTGGAGATTTACTATTCACTCATATTGTGAGGATCCGTTAACTGTACAGTCTCACATGAACCACTGATCAATAATTTGCTAAATCCATAGTTGATATATTTTGCCCTCTTAAATTATAGAAGAACATTCATGCAGAAATCAATGGATTTGTTTATCTGTAGTTATTATTAATTAAATAACTATAAGCATTGAATTACTGATCTAAAATTAAATGTAGCAATTCTCATCAGTAGTTTTAATAAAATGTTAATATTCTAAGACTAAACTTTGCTACACAAAGATAATTTGAGTTTAATCCTTGTGAATTGCATTACTTACTGTTCACACTGTAGATTATTTAATGAGTTCCTGGAAATATTTATCTTTGCTCAGTGTATTTGCACTTCATAGAGTTTAAAATGAAGCAAAAAGGAATAGTCACTCATTGCACAGAGTGCAGCATTTGGGTTAATCGCAGATAGACTGTAATGTCCTTTAAAGATTAAATAAACTTAGTTCGATTTAGTTTAGAGATGCAGCATGGAAACAGGCCCTTCGGCCCATCGAGTCTGCACCAACCAGCAATCCCCGTCCACTAGCACTATCCCACACATTAGGGACAATTTTACCAAAGTCAATTAACCTACAAACCTGTATGTCTTTGGAATGTGGGAGTAAACCAGAGCACCTGGAGAAAACCCATGCAGTCATGGGGAGAATGTACAAACTCCGTACAGACAGCACCTGTAGTCAGGATAGAATCTGGGTCTCTGGTGCTGTAAGGCAGTAGCTCTGCCACCGTGCCGCCCTTCATGATGCTCTGTGATGCATTGCAGCCCCGAATATAACCCATTTACTAACTACTAGCATCTTTCAGTTAAGGTATTCCTTTTAGTTCTAAGCAGCTGTGGGTCCAGTTTTCTTCCATAATGACACTCCTAACAATGGCAGTAACTCAAAGATGGAGTCAATGGCTTGCTCACATGGTCAGTATCAGAGGTTTGCAGTGATTTCCCAGGCTGGTGACCCATTGAGGGGGAGAAGGGGTTTCAGTAACTCATCGACCCATTTCACTAAAGGCTATTGGACAGTGACCAGAAATCTCTTAACCAGGAGGCGCTGAGGCTGGTTGTAATCTGCAGTGGGATCAACTAACCAGCAATGGCAAAGAACATTGAATATTCAATCCTTCTTGGTAAAATTCTGCAAGTGAATCTAAACACGCTGAACATGGAGAGAGTGATTTTGTTCCATTTTTAATACTAGAATTAGTTCCTTTTGAATCTGCTGGCAGCCTCTCCTTACTGCTAATGTCCACTTTGAAAATGGACACTTCTAATTCACCTTTTTGTGACAGGATTGACAGCTTTCTTTCAGGAATAAATACACATGATAAAGAGCTGATAGGCATTTGCTGTAAATCAGAGCACCTTTTAAGTTTCATCTTGGCTTCACCCGGTTTTATTAACTATATTCCGACTTGTGACATCATGATCTCAATCTTACCAAATGCATGTGACTAGAAGAAAGAGCCAATGGGAGTTAATTAAAGCTGGACCTTTGCTTTAAGACTGAGGAATCAAATCACATATTCATTTATACAACATCTGTTACATAACCTCCATTTTTTATTTTGATATTCATTGTCTTCCCTCACAAACTGGTTATACCTTGAGATCTATACAAAATGCAAAAGGCTAATCTGATTTGAATTACTAAACATGCTCTCTTCACAAATTTGAATAATACTCTCTGTGAAACACAATCAAACGTCATTCTGTCATAAGCTGCACATTAAAATATCCGAGGCATTAAATCCTTCCAACTGTTACTAATGAAACATTATTTATCTATTTCCAAGTCCTCTACTCTACAATATATAATCTGGAAAATGCCTCCTGGCATTGAACTGAAAGTAACAACTCCTAAAGACAACCTTTGATGATACAGCATATTATTTATTATCTCACTTTAAGTATTCTAAATAGCTATTTACTCTTCTCTGTTTAACAGGTTTATCATAATTTAGCCCGTAACAAATACTTCTGTCTCAGCTTTTACTAAATCATTGATCTTTTAATGACCGCAAGACTTGACTTTTCAATATTCTTCCATTATCCACCCTTTATAAACTGAATGAGAATGCTACTGCCTCTATGTTAATCTACATCATCTTCCATTCATGCATTGGCTGTGAGTCAAGAGTCAATTGAACAATTCCATTCTTACTTGCAGCTGCTTAACAAACCTGTAAACACAGGTAATATGTAATGATTTGTTTTAAATTCAATAAATTAATAACCGTAATTCTAGTGCGCAAAAGCCCCAAGTTCCCAATGCAACCATAAACAGTCAATATTCAGGTAGTACCTCCCTTTTTAAATCCTCCACAAGCTACTGGACTGTAAGCATTTTCAGCCTTCAAATCTGCAAGATCTTTTGCATGACCTAAAATTTATTTTTCCAAGTTTAGTATTCATCCCATCAACTACCAGGATTCTAAGCTCTAGTGTTTCGTCCCCAAATCCTCTGCTTCTATATCTCTTAAAAAAATGTCCTCACACCATGCCTCCTTGACCAGTTTTTTTAAAATCATCTGGCCTAAGCACTATATGCCTTCATCATAAATTATGATTGATAACACCCATGTGAGCACATTAAATATCTAATTACATTAAAGATGCTAAATAAGTGTGTTATTCATATAACAGTTCCTATAGTTGTTCATATAACAGTTCTTATGTTATTCATATAACAGTTCTTATGTATCTCACTACATGATTTAAATGTTGATATGTTTGTTTTGTTAACTGTTCAAAATAAACAGAGTTTAAATAAACTTATCACATTCAGGTAGCCTGTTGCTTTAAGAAAAAATATTCTATGTTTGAAAAATGTTGCCACAGGAGTGGGCAATTTTAACATTCAAGGCTATGCTGCAGCTGCTTGATGAGAATACAGTTTACACACCTACATGTTTCACCCACCTTATCATTCGTATTCACACATCATTCCATTTGATTATAAGACCTTTTTGCTTGTGGGTGTTGTGATTACCTTCAGTGTGGGTGGAAAGTGTTTGTTGGGGGTGAAATTAGCATACACTTGCAATTTGACCATTTAAAATCAAACTTTCAGCCCCGATCAATTTTTAAAAAGAAACGTGTTCTCCCATAATGTACAATCAAAGCTGTGAACTCGGTGTGTCAGGGCTGCAGGCTCTTAGCTGCAAAGCAATTGGGGATATAGGTTAAAGGAACCATTTGCTTTCTTTTTTGACCCATGCCTTGCTGCTCAATCAAATTTCTCCCTTTACTTTTTTGCAATAACCTTAAAAATATTTAAGGCCAAACAGAAGAAATGCTTCATGAGAAACATTAGGTCAGATCATGCTGACTTTTGCCAAGGGCTCAATTTGTGCATTCACTCTGTTTCTGAACTTCAGATTGAACCTAGTGAGGGTGCCCAGTCTTGCTGGGTTTCCCAGCATCGTGGCATGTGGTGGAATCGCATCTCCAACCCTGTTCCTGGTTCAGGATCCAAGACCCTACTGATTTCACTGGGCATCATAGGGCAAGCATTTAGAGGATTAAAGGGAAAGGTAAGTTAATTCCTTTAAAATCTGCTTAAATGTTCTAATCAGTTCTGCGTGTTTTATGTTTTCAGTTTAATTAAAAGGTTTTGTGTTATAAAATGTAAATGTTAGAGATGTTCTTGAAATCAATGTCAAATTTTGCAATGCTAAAATCCAGCATACTGGCTGTCAGTGGCATCGAACGTATTTCAGAGTACAACTTTAGATAGTTCCTCTGTCCCTCCCGTCCCCTCCTCCTTCCCAGATCTCCCTCTATCTTCCTGTCTCCACCTATATCCTTCCTTTGCCACACCCCCCTGACATCAGTCTGAAGAAGGGTCTCGACCCGAAACGTCACCCATTCCTTCTCTCCCGAGATGCTGCCTGACCTGCTGAGTTACTCCAGCATTTTGTGAATAAATACCTTCGATTTGTACCAGCATCTGCAGTTATCTTCTTATACTATGTATTTCAGAGTGGGGTCTCCTCACTGCACCAAGTGGCCCTGTTGCTGACGAATGAGAAGGTCAGCAAAAAAATGTCTACTGCATCCAGCCAAGTTGTGTGTAAGCAAAAATAGACCTTGGGCATTGCATTGTTGTTGGTGTGGTGAGCCAGCATGATCTGGTCCAATGAACCCACGTGCCAAAGTAAGTCAAAAAAATGTTTATTATCCTGAACAATACACTTTGTTTTCCTTGCACTAGGTATGTTGAATATCCATTGGAGTTCCCCAGTGGTGTAGATGGAGATGCTTTATAAATGATCAATTAAATGACTGACTAGATTGAGAGACTGCGTGGGCATTTCCTATTCTTTCGTTTGAAAGTGGATTATCAGGTGTGTTTTAATTAAGATTGGAACATCAACATGTGCAAATCAATATTGCCTTCTGCACTGCGAAGAGTGAGAGCAAGAGGCACGTTGAGGGTGGTGGAAATGTCGGAGAATGATGTGTTGGATGTGGAGGCTGGTGGGGTGAAAGGTAAGGACCAGGATAACTCTACCCCATGTTTGGCTGTGAGGAGGAAAGAGTGAGAGCCCTGAAGTACATCAACGGTGACTTCCATTTCAGCCAAGCCATTGAGGAAATTACATTGTCTTGGGTTGCTTCCCAAAAATTGCATTCATCGAACAACAGAATAGATTGCTTGCCTATGGTTTTAGAACAGCTCGAAGCAGAGAGTTTGGCACTGAGGCATGGGAAATCGAAATAGAATGAAACCTATAAAGTGAGATAAAAAAATAAAATAATGTTATGCTGGTGACACACTCATATCTCCATCTGAAAACAATTTTCTGTCATTAAAACAGGCCCTTCAATCCCCAAGCTGTGCTGAATATGATGCCTTGTTAAATTAATTTCCTCTGCCTGCACATGATTCATGTTCCTCCATTCAATACATATTCATGTGCCTACCTAAAAGCTTCCTAAACACCATTAACTGCCTCCAGAACCACCTCTGGCAGCTCATTCCAGGCACCCAGCGCTCTCTGTGTAAAAATCCTCCCCCACACATCTTTAAACTTTGCCCCTTTCACCTTAAAGCTATGTCCTCGAGTCTTTGACATTTCCACCTTGGAAAGTACTCCATCTGTACCTCCCATAATGTTATAGTCTTATATTAGGTTTCTCCTCAACCTCTGTCATTCCAGAGTAAACAATCCAAGTATGTCCACCATCTCCTTGTAGCTGATACCCTCATGAAAGCAGCATTCTAGTAAACCTTTCCTGCACCCTCTGCAAAGCCTCCACATCCTTCCTGTAATGTGACCAGAACTGCACACAATACTCAAAATGCAGCCTAACCCAAGTCTTATGAAGCTACGTCTTGACTTCCTATTTCTTATACTCAATGCCCTGACAAATGAAGACAAGATTATTAAATGCATTTTTCACCACACTATCTCCTTGTGTTGCCAGAGCAGAGAGCTGTAGACTTGGAACCCAAGGTCAATGCTGAAAGGGGTCTTGCCATGAACTATATACTTTCCCCTTGCATTCAACCTCCCAAAGTGCAACACCTCACACCTGTTCGGCAAATTCTATCTGCCATTTCTCTGCCCATTTTCTGTAGCTGAACAATATCCCACTGTATTATTTGACAACCTCCCTCACTGTCTGCAACTCTTGGTGTCATGTACAAACTTACTAACCAATCCGTATACACTTACGTCCAGGTCATTTATACTCCAAAGACGTACAGGTATGTAGGTTAATTGGCTGGGTAAATGTAAAAAAAAAAAAAAAAAAAAAAAATTGTCCCTAGTGGGTGTAGGATGGTGTTAATGTACGGGGATCGCTGGGCGGCACGGACTTGGTGGGCCGAAAAGGCCTGTTTCCGGCTGTATATATATGATGATGATGATGATGATTTATATATATATGACTTTCCTCTGGGTGTTCTTGTTTCCTCCCTACATCCCAAATACATGCAGGTTTATAGGTTAATTGGACTCTGTAGATTGCCCCAAATGTTTAGGGAGTAGTTATGAAAGTGGGATAACATAGAAATAGTGCAAATGGGTGATCAGCATGGACTTGGTGAGCCAAAGAAACTGTTTCCATGCTGTACTTTTCAATCAATTAAATCAAAATTACAAACAAAAGAGGCCCTGACACAGATCACTGCAGAACTCCACTGGTCACAGACCTCCAGCCAGAATAACACCCTTCCACAACAACCCTCTGTCTTCTATAAGTAAGGCAGTTCTGAATCCATGTGACCAACTCACTGTGAACCCCATATATCTTATTCTTTTTGGTGACTTATCAAATGTCTTACTGCAATCCACCTAGACATCTTTGATCACCTTTGTCACCTTCTCAAAAACCTTGATCAAGTACGTAAGACATCACCCGTTTGGTACAAAACCCTCTGATTGCTTTTAATTAACCATTCCCTTCCAAATCAGAGTAAATCCTATCCCAAAGAATCCTCTCCAACAGCTACCCTACCACTGACATGAGCCTCATCAGCCTATAATGATTCCCTAAATTCTCTCACTTCCCTTCTTAAACAAAGGAGCAACACTGTCAACTTTCCAATTCTCTGGAATGGAACCTATGGCTAGAGAGGATGCAAAAATCTTTATCAAGGCCCCTCCAATTTCCTCTCTTGCCTCTCTTAATAATCTGGAATAGATCCCATCAGGCTCTGGGAATGTATCCACTTCAATGCTCTTCAAGATCCCCAATAATTACCTCCTTTTTGATCACAAATTACCTTGCATCGTAATCTAATCTATGCACTAATCTTAATACTTGTCAGACTCAGTCAGAGAAGAATTGTGTAAGAAGGGCAGGGTGGTAGACCCAGAGGTTCTTAATTGTTGTTGTTGTATGATGGATTAATTATATCGCTATTAGTATGCTTCCTGCCCAATAATATCCATCAAAAATATGTCAACATGTGAAAGTAAGTCAATAATCTACATTGAAAACTTGGGAAACAATTGTCTGCTTCTCTTTTAACATCCATAGAAGTCGTTTAGTAACTAGATATTTTCAGCTTTATTCATCACGTTAAATGCCATCTGCCTCAAAATTAAAAGGTGCCTGGATGGGGGCAGTTAACAGTGTGTTTACAACAGAGAAACAATGTGTTTGATTAAAGCTCATTGCTGAAAAGTTGAGTCAAGTAAAACCCAAGGTGTCACCTCATGGCTTTCCCTTGCACATCAGATAAGTGTGGGATTGGGCTCGTGTCCAGGGTGGCATAGACTAGTATAGCACAGAGATGAGTATAGATCTGGGGACAATGATTGAAGGGGAGGGGGGGGGGGGGGGGTTATTGGATACAATCAGTAATTAAGTAGATGGGTTGGGCTGAGTGGATGCAAGAGGGATGAGTCTGAGAGTTAGCGAGGAGACGGAGAGAAGTAAATGTGAGGAGTCAGCGGGAGGATTTGAATCAGTAATCATAGAAGGCAGTGGATGGTTGAGGGTGTTGGGGGTAGGAATGCAAACTGGAATCAATAGATAGTGGACATGGTCAGTTGGGGGGGGGGGAAGAGTTGGCTCTGCAGATTGATGGATGGGAATATAATCAAGATAATAGATCAGTGGGTAGATGGAAGGGTTGGTTGATCACAACAGTCTCATGCTTAGGGGCTGTGGCAAGTGATTGCCCAAGACACTGGCAGGTAAATGCAATACTTAAAGGGCACCAAGCTGAGGAGCATTACCAGCACCCAACCGCGACTTACACTGGCAGGTCTAAGTTACCCTGAAGCAGCCTTTACAATCCTGATCAGCATATTCACATATCATCGATAATGGAAATTATTCCTGAATATACTCGAACTGAGAATAAAATGTGACAAACCTGCCAAGAAATATTATTTGCAATTTTCAGGTTTGATGTTTAATGAATGGGGGGGGTTTCTGTCAGTGGCTTCCTGTGTAAAACCCTCTCCCATTCTTTGGCTACTGATTGTTTTCCTCCTCTACTCCCGACAATATTTTCTTCTCTCCAAGTACAACTGCCTGCCTGCCCTCGGGCCAGAGTCATTACTCAAACAGCAGCAGGCTGCAGCAACTCCTGCTTCCGTGTTGCCTCCTTGCCTTTGGGTTGCTGTTCCCACTGCTCTTCCTGATGGCAAAGAGTATGCTATGTGTGAATTCAGAATCAGAGCACTAAATAACCGATAACCAATGCCAGCATATTTGCTGCCCCGTCTCAGCTTGCGGTTTATCACCTGTGAGGCAACGATTGGAATCACGAGCCATTCACCACAGTAAGTCTGTGCCGGGTTTAAGGCTCCGCATGTGTCTGTTCTCACGTTACTTACTTCATCTCACCTTCTGCTCCTTCCTCCAGCTAATACTTATCTAGCCTCCCTTTCAATGTTATTTACATCAGCCACTCCACGTGGTACCGAGTCCCCTACTCTCACAGTATGTTATAAGTTTTGTTTTCGCACTTAGGTCAGGTGTTTCCACATAAGGGAGAGAAGGAAAAAAAACACTTAAAATTCTTTTTAGTAAAGTGCCAAAAATAAAGCTTTGAATAAACACGAGTTTGACACGTTTTAAATATAACCCAGAATAAATTATTTATCTGTTCTGCTGACTGCAGTGAACACAGACTGTCAAAGTGTGCCTGAGCGGTCGAAACAAAACTCTCATCAATCAGCCTATGGAGTTGCAGCGCATACTTGCCCATTTTACCAAGGTGTGAAAAACATGTGATTGCTGACAAATGATCCACAGGAGTGAGAACCGCTCACCAGAATGTGCAATAATGTACTCGTAGCTGATCAGTTATACTGACAGGAGGCAAAGCACAGGAAATATATTCGAGCTTTGCAGCAAATACTGGGCATAATCATCCCTACGCAATGGATTTATCTGTAAAACAAGTGTTGCAAACAATATTGCTGTCTTCATTATCCCCCCCACAACAGATTCCTACCTCTCTCCAGACTCATCTGTGAGATCGCCACTGTCCGCTTCCCGTGTTTCTTTGTTTTCTTTTTCTTCTTCTTTAAGTGAGTCCTTTGGTGCTGGGATTTTAGAGAGCCCTTCGTTCTCCGGTGTGCGTGAAACTGTATTCAGCTGATGGCATGGCTGACTGTCGGGTCTGTTGTAAACTGGCCCTGGTACAGGTGCCAGTAAACTGCTGATCGGGCTGCTGTTTTTCCTGAGCCCACTTCTGTCCCGAGAGTGGCTTTTCAACCTGTTCTGACCACGGTGTTCAAATCCCTCCTGCTGGAGGCAGCCCGTGTTTCCAGAAGAGCCCTGCGAAGGGTGGCTGAACCATTTCCATCTCATTCTCAGAATTTGCTTCATGTCAAACTCCTTCCTCCCGGATACGGGCATCATTGTCCAAGAGAATTTTAAACTTGTAAATGGAAGCGAGCTTCCTCTAATTCCTGCTCCACGCCTCTGCACCGAATCCTTTCAGTGGAGGAACCAAAAAGAACAAACCTTTCTTGTCTGAGCAGCAGTACACAGTACTGCTTGCACTCGCAGCAAACACTAAGCTGCTGCTAACTGTGTAGGTGGGCTAG
The DNA here is from genome assembly GCF_053455715.1 of Rhinoraja longicauda. Lineage (NCBI taxonomy): Eukaryota > Metazoa > Chordata > Chondrichthyes > Rajiformes > Arhynchobatidae > Rhinoraja > Rhinoraja longicauda. Next base: position 25,120,309 of record NC_135967.1, read on the forward strand.
CATTCTGACAGGATGATGAGGTCAGCCCTTAAACGAGTAAATCAGATTAACACAGGAAGACAGCTACCGAAACTCCAAACAGCAGCTGGTCTTACATGCAGTTGAATACAGACGTACTGACACTGTCCTTTGCCTAGCAAGATCCCATCTGCTTTTCAGAAATACGAGCCGTAACATTAGATCCAGGAAGCCATACAATGAAATACTGGGCTTGGGATTCCCGGGAAAAGTAAATGCAGCCAGCGAATATTGCCATCCTTTTTTTTTACATGACAGTCACATTCCCTCACGAAAAGACTGAATCAACAACAAAGCATTTTTTCCCCCAGTCTGACTGTAATGGTCCCTTGACTTGCCCTGTCACTTTCTTTACTGGAAAGAGGTTCAAAAGGCTAGTGTCAAGCCCTGCCACACACTAAACAGCAGTTCAAAGTGGTGAGAGAGAACGGTCTAAGTCAATTATGTTGTTTTGTGGTGTGATTAAATTAGGGCAAAGGCTGTTTAAATTTCACAGGAGTGCCATTGATCTTGCACAGTTTCTCCGTATGATGTACGATGTGGCGGGATCACTGAATGTAAGTGTTAGCTCTTTTTTATTTAAAAATAGCTGAAGATGTAATATCTCCCGATGCAGAAAATCACTTTTGATTCATGGCTTCCCTTGTATTTTGTCAGCAATAAAATAAATCCCAAAGGGCAACTTTATTTTAATGCCTCTGGTCTTGTTGTAATCAGAGGGATGAAAAAGAGGCAATTTTACTCCAAAGTGCCGATGGGTAAAACCCTCAGTAAAACCATCTATTAAAATAAAGTCCCACGTTCAGGAAGCGGCAAGAATGTGTCCACCCACACTACAAAAACTGGCTGCCATTCATTTTTGAGATCAGAAAATTATACACTTTCATTTATGGGTACATTTTTACCCCAGCTATATTGCAAAAAGAAAATTAGATTCAATCTTTCTCAATTTATCATGACAGGATGTTGTACAATTTATAAATCGCCCAGTTTGGTCTTCTTTTATACAGTGACGCAAGTACACTAAAGGATGCAATCAAAACAGCGCTGAGTTTGTGATTCCTCGAAAAATAGCACACACTGGAGAAAAGCCACCAATTTACTCAGCCCAAGGGAGGTGATTTTTGAGGGCTCTTTCAGGCATTAAGGAGCCTCTGAAGTGCAATAGCTTGAGTATTGAGCAGACTGACCTGCCTTCAGTCCAATTATCAACTTTGTAGATAAGTTGAAGTTGCCTGGAAGATCGTTGTAGGACTGATTGCCACTTAAATAGTCTGCTCGCATTCAGTAATGAGGCCCGCTTGTTGCTCCGCACGTCTCCCAAAAGTGATCAGTTGATTTGAAGTAAGCACATGGTTGCTGGGGATTTGTGCAATTCTTAAATGCGTTTCCACCTTGCTGCTGGAGATTTTAAAAAGACTTCGACAAACAGGTGAGACACCACATCAAGCGTTCAACACCTTCGTGACGGCAATTGTTCTGAAATTCTTGAGGGACTATAATTGAACCGCATACAAGCTGTGGTCATCCACCTCAATGGACAGTTAATGTGTCAACTGGAAGAACAGCGTGTGGGCCTTTGGCATCTTGCCTGGGGGCTGAGGGAGGGCTGGAGGAGATCATGTGGCTAGTTGTAGCTGCTCCAACTGCTGCAAGGGAGGGGGGATCAGGAAATCAAGCGGCACTCCTTGCCCCTGCACGTGTATACAATCTTCTTTGGATCTCACCAGGATTACTGGAGGCGAGTCTGAGAATCTGCACAACCTTTACCACATGAGCCATTCCAAGTCTGTGGCTCATCCTCTTTAATCCTCCTTTGAATGGAAGTGGATACATAGGACCCATGTATAGCTCTGCAAAAACATTACTTTTACTTTATGCAATAAACTTGCAGGTATTTGCTTTAGTAGTGTCAGACAGATTCAAATTGTGGTATTCAGCAATTTGAAAAAAAAATAATGCTTAAACCCAACTGTCAAAAAGGCATGTCTTACTATACAGTGATCTGGAATGCTCAATGGAAATGTGTGATCATGATGTCAATTGATTTATGTATCAATGGTAGTGCCATTTTCAAACTCAGCAATTTACCAACAGTCCTCTTAAGAGGCACATGTTCAGCAGCTGAAGAATTGAGAGGGATGGTACTCTGTTTACTGGTTAGTTGCAAACCTGGAAATGTTTGCTGCTTTCTTCAGTTGTTCCAAGTTGCAGAAGCCTTCAGCAAATGGGTTGGTAGGCACTCAGTCATTCAATATGTGCATCACTTCACAAACCATGCATTGCATCTTCAGCGGCCATGGGAGGCCTCAATTGTTCAGCACTGAACTTAATCAGTCTTTCCAGGTGAGACAGAGGTTCACCTGCACCTCCTCCAACCTCATCTATTGCATCCGCTGCTCTAGATGTCAACTTCTTTACATCGGCGAAACCAAACGCAGGCTCGGCGATCACTTCGCTCAACACCTTCGCTCAGACCGCCTTAACCAACCTGATCTCCTGGTGGCTGAGCACTTCAACTCCCCCTCCCACTCCCAGTCCGACCTTTTTGTCATGGGCCTCTTCCAGTGCCATAGTGAGGCCCACCGGAAATTGCAGGAACAGCATCTCATATTTCGCCTGGGCAGCTTGCAGCCCAGCGGTATGAACATTGACCTCCAACTTTAGATAGTTCCTTTGTCCCTCTCTTCCCCTCCCCTTCCCAGATCTCCCACTGTCTTCCTGTCTCCACCTATATCCTTCCTTTGTCCCGCCCCCCTGACATCAGTCTGAAGAAGGGTCTCGACCCGAAACGTCACCCATTCCTTCTCTCCTGAGATGCTGTCTGACCTTCGATTTGTACCTAAATACCTTTGATTTGTACCAGCATCTGCAGTTATTTTCTTACACTTAATCACCAGGCAGTCATTAACAATATGTAACATGGTTTGTGTTCTGCCATTGTCACAACATGGATTGTTGCAGCCTCCAGTAGAGGTTGGCAGCTTTCAGACTTTACCCAGTCTGACAATATTCAGCAAAGTCCACTGGCAGTGTGGCAAGTGAGAAGATCCACATTCCTCTGCTATTTGTAACTATTTTGTACTTATATTTTGCCTAAATAACCTTTTGATCCCTGTCCCCACCTTCATTCACCTTGACTATCACCCCTTTTGCCATTTAATCACACCTGCCTTCCATTCTTTCACACTTTCCTTTGCTCTGCTCTTTGCTCTTAAAACTTGTTCCAACCAGTTCTGATAAACGTTCCAACCAGTTCTGATAAACGATCAATGACTTGATACATTAACACTGTTTCATTCTTTGCAGTTTCTGTCTGACTTCCTTCATATTTCCAGCATTTTCTGTTTTTACTCACACTTTCATCTCTCTCAGCAGAGACTGATAGACTAACTTTGTTAGCATTGAAAGTGTGCCTGTGGTGAAGGATGACATTAACTGCACATACATTACTTCATGCTTCTTGCGTGATAAGTCTGCCTTATTACCAAACCCACAGCTATTCTGCTCCTTCTGTGACAACATCCAGTGAGTCATGTAGTTCAATCCTTTGTATTCTGACAGCAGAAATTATGCCTTTATTCTGTGGCATATCTTGTATGTAAGTGACGCAAGGCAAGCTGTGGATTGATACTGGTGTGTTTGCTAATGCACATATGTGCAAGATGCAGGCAGTGAAAGTCATGCCAGCATGCAAAACTAATGGAGAAGACCATTGTCCTCTCACAACAACACCTCTGGTACCTCATTACATTGGAAGAGCTGTACGTTTCCAAGCAGTGTGTGGGTATCGTGATTCACGTTAGTCTGTGCACTATATAACTTCACCAGTATTGGATGGCACCAGTTTTCAACCCACTGTACAGCAAGCAGCTGGAGAAAGATTACAAAGTAGAGTAGTAAGAGGCGAGGAAAGGAAAACAAATGGTCTAAACTCTGTTCTGCTTAGACAGACCATAAAAAAAGTCATTCGAAGCTCATAACCAGTCAATGTAACTTATGTTTTCCATTAAACCCCTCACTTCCCTTGCATGGCATTCCTTTAATCATAATGCCATTTTCCTTTGCAAGATAAACATTCCACACTGGATTTACGTATGTTATGGCAAAAGCCACATCAATCCAATAGATCACCCCATATACTCAATTGGTGCCTGTCTTTTGTGTGGCTGTTCCAAATACATTGCACCCATTGAATGCAACCCAAATGTGTCTGCTGACTTTCAGTGAAGGAGGGTGCAAAAGGATTGAAAGGGCAGCACCACATGGCCCTGGAACACAATTGTGCCAAACCACCGGCAGTCCTCTGCACAGAAACTCAGGACCTTCAGGACAGTCATCTCAGCACCATTCCCTCTCCTGCCGAGCAGAAGACACAAAAGTTTGAAAGTACATACTACCAGATTCAAGAACAGCTTCTTCCTGCTGTTATCAGACTCGTATACCTCTCATATACTAAGGATATATTCCAATCTTCCATTCTACCTTGCTGCTGGTCTTGCAGTTTTTTTAAATCTGTATTTTTTCGGTAGCTTTAACATTGTATTAGAACATCGAACATTGAACAGAACAACACAGGAACAGGCCCTTCAATCTGCGATAGGCACAAAAAGTTGAAGTAACTCAGTGGGTCAGACTGAGAAAAGGAATAGGTGAAGTTTTGGATTGAGATCCTTCTTCAGACCACGATGTCTGTGTCAAACATGATGCAAGTTAAATTAATATCCAATGCCTGCTTGTGATCCATATCCCTCCACTCCCTGCAATATCTATATGCCGATATTCTGCACTCTGTTTCCTTTCTGTTTTTGCACTACCTGTTGTACTGATGGGAAGTATGATTGCACTCGTGTACAATATGATCTCCTTGGATATACAATTTTTTATCACAATATCTCGGTATTTGTGACAGTAATAAAGCAGTACTAATGCCAGTCGAGGCAGGCCAACTGTCAGCGTGCGGCAAGCGCACAGTTGAGGAGAGGAATAATGAATATAATCTTCTTGATATAGAACAGTCTGTTCATGTTCCTCACTTTGGCTCCTGCTGGGATGGAGCAACAGCCATCCTAACAACCTGCCAGAGGATAGGTTTTGAGCCTGCCATGACAACTTCAAGTCTCTTTGCATTTTATAATTGATGGCAGCTGTGAGATGTTCGATACTTGCTGTCTGTGCTCCAATGGAGGCTGAAACATCACCCCTTAGACACTGTAGGCTGACTGGGTGGGCGAGTGTGCACATGGAAATTCATTGCTTCAAAGACAATCCAAGGCTCTGCATAAAACCCGGCTGGGTCCACTGTGCTCCATGATATTGACAACACCTTCCCACAGGTCAGCAATGCAGAGGCATTTCATTGTAAGTACTAACCAGCCCCCTTCTGAAGCTTGCATCATGAAAGTCCTCACAAATCTCTGCAGCAGAACTCTGCACAACCTTATTGCCTTAAGAGTTAAAATACATTTCATCTAATCTTGGCTCTGCCCTGATTGTGGCCCATTTGTGTTAAATATTTCCTCATGTCCAAATCCTTCCTCTGTGCTATAACTTCTTTGACATGTGGTGTTATTGCTTGCTCTGGTGGTTGACATGTGAATGTGTTTTGACGTGTTTGATTATTATTGTCATGTTTAATGTAGTTTGAAGATACAGCATGGAAACAGGCCCTTCGGCCCATGGAGTCCACGCTGACCAATGGTCACCTGTACACTAGTTCTATCCTACAAATTATGGACAATTTACAGAAGCCAATTAACCTAAAATGCTGCACATCTTTGGAATGTGGTAGGATACTGGTGAACATGGAGAAAACCAAGCAGTCACAAGGAGAACGTACAAAGTCCATACCGACAGCACCTGTTGTCAGGATTGATCCTGGGTCTGTGGTGCTGTAAGGCAGCAACTCTACTGCTGCACCACTGTGCCCCCTTAATAAAAAACACTTGCTGTTCATCTACTGTCAGGCCACATTGCATCTATCCAGATCTCAATAATGAGAAAGAGTCCAGCGTCAGTTTGTGATATGCATGTTTATATTACAACAGATAGTGGATTGAGTGTTGGGTGAAGTGGGAGCAAGAGGATTCACATTGGATGTTTCTACAGTCTCACCAACACCCACCTCCAATAATAGAAACATAGACATAGAAAATAGGTGCAGGAGGAGGCTATTCGGCCCTTCGCGCCAGCACCGCCATTCATTGTGATCATGGCTGATCGTCCACAATCAATAACCCGTGCCTGCCTTCTCCCCATATTCCTTGATTCCACTAGCCCCTCGGCCAACATCATTTCCTCCACACTGGAGGGTGAACATCCAAACAAACCTGACCCTGCATCTGCTTTGCCTGCAAGTGGTAGGGGGTGTCTGTAAAGTGTTTGTATGACATGGCTGTCATGGTTGAATAGTTGAAATAGTTGAATGGTTGAAAGTCTGAAGAAGGGTCTCGACCCGAAATATCACCCATCCTTTCTCTCCAGAGATGCTGCCTGTCCTACTGAGTTACTCCAATATTTTGTGTCTACGTATGTTTGAATAGTTGGCAAGTTGTGGGAGGTGTGCGTGAGACTTAAAATAGTGCTGTGTGTGAGAGTGAAATGAACCCCTGAACATTGGATATGAACCTTGGTTCATATCATGTTGGTAGGTGACTGGTAAGGGTACAGATAATTGAGCTTTCCTTGCAGCTAATGATGTCTTTGGAGAATGTTTAAGGATGCATTCACTGATCTTAACAGTCAGGTTATGTCACTGAAATCCAGGTCCTCTGGGTTTGACCCCACTCATTGACATTCATGGCTCTTTGTCCTGACTGCATGTGCCCAGGTGGGTGGCATCTTGCACAGTGGAAATACAGGATTGGATTCCTTGTTCACACATCCTCCATCTATGGTTCCTGTGCAGCATCTCAAAGTCCCTTGAGCCCACCCCCATCCTCATTGTACCATTGTTGAATGTTTCCTTTGACAACTTTACTTCTTGCCTAACCAGGGTTATGTCGGTTAGTGGTTAACTTATTAAAACACAGACAATAGACAATAGACAATAGGTGCAGGAGTAGGCCTTTCGGCCCTTCGAGCCAGCACCGCCATTCAATGTGATCATGGCTGATCATTCTCAATCAGTACCCCGTTCCTGCTTTCTCCCCATACCCCCTGACTCCGCTATCCTTAAGAGCTCTATCTAGGTCTCTCTTTGAAACTCATACTTTTAAAACACAGAGTCTCTTTGCAACAACATTATTTCAGCCAATGAGTTGGTTGTGCAAGCAAACTGTTGATTGTAAACAGAATCATCAGTTCATAAATTCATAGGCGATAGGACCAGAAATAGGCCATTCGGCCCATTCTAGTCTACTCCTCCATTCAATTGTGGCTGATCTATCTCTCCCTCTCAACCCCATTCTCCTGCCTTCTCCCCATAATCCCTGACACCCGTACTAATCACAAATCTCTATCTCTGCCTTAAAAATATCCATTAACTTGGCATCTACATCCTTCTGTGGCAATGAATTCCACAGATTCACCACAGACTATAGATATTCCTCCCCCTCTCCTTCCTAAAGGAACAGCCTTTTATTCTGAGGCTATGACCTCTGGTCCTAGATTCTCTCACTAGTGGAAACATCCTCTCCACATCCACTCTATCCAAGCCTTTCACTATTAAGTTTCAATGAGGTCCCCCCTCATCCACTTAGAGTCCTTTTAAAGGACAGAAAATAGAAACCTATCCCAGAAACTATGCCAACTTCTCCCGATAAAGGCAAAAATATTTCTACAGAAGAATACAGAGAGTAGAAGGTAGATACGCACAATGTTTATGTCTTTTAAATGGCAGATGCTGGGAATCTATACTGAAGCAAAAATTGCTGAAAACATTCAGCAGGTCAGGTAACATCAGTGAAAAAAAAAACCATAATCAACCTATCAAAATTAAAATTTTCATTAGAATTGGCAAAGAAAGGAAAGTCAGCTTTAGTTTTCACATATTCCATGTATAAATATATATTAAGTTATTTACAGCAGTGCAGTCATAATTGTCAGGCATCGTTTCCTATCTTTTCCATTTTGGTCGAGTATATTGTCATTAAATATAAATAGTGACATATGTTTCAGACAGAGCTGATACAAAGCCCAGCTATCATAAATAAATCTATATTTCTTATTTTTGTCCTCTTTCAGTTAGATTGACATCATGCCCTCACTATTGCAGCACCACTTTCCCATCAAAGGTATCCAAACAGCTTCAAAGAACACCCGCATCCTTAACTTATACGTCAAAAGACTATGATATTTTTATGGAAAAAAAAGTTAAATATTAAAAGAGAAAACAAGTTAATTGCAATAAATAGAGGATGGATTATTACAAGGATTCCTCACAGGAAAAGCCTCTTAAAAGAATATACGTTATATCAGTCAAGCTTGACCTATCAATCCATTATAAACTATATGAAACAAGATGATAGATAACACAGTTACTGCATTGATCATAATCGTTATATTTGTCCTACATGTGTACAAACTCGATGCCATCCATCAGTTCACGTACCTCGGCTCCACCATCACCGACAACCTCTTCTTGGGCACAGAGATTGACAAGAGGATCGGGAAGGCAGCCACAACTCTCGCTCGCCTCACAACTTGAGTGTGAACCAACCCAAAGCTGACAGTGAAGACAAAGATATCAGTCAACAACGCCTGTTTCAACAGCATGCTGCTGTACGGCAGTGAAACATGAACTACATATGCCAGACTGGAGAGAAGACTCAACACCTTCCACCTTAGAGGCATCCGCCGTATCTTGGGTATATCCTGGGAAGACTGAGTATCCAACGCCAAGATTCTGTCTCGCGCTGGCCTTCCCAGTATGTACACTCTACTCAGGCAGTGCAGGCTGTGGTGGCTGGGCCATGTCCACCGCATGGAGGATGGCTGTATTCCAAAAGACATCCTCTATGGAGAGTTGACATCTGGGAGGAGAACCATCGGCTGCCCCCAGCTACGTTACAAGGATGTCTGCAAGAGAGATATGAAGGCGCTCGACTTTGATGTGGAGTCCTGGGAGAGCCTTGCAGCTGACCGTACAAGATGGAGAGGTACCCTGAACCAACATCTCAAAACAGGGGAAGAGAAACTGATGAACGCAGCGGCAGACAAGCGGGAACACAGAAAGGAATGCAGCAATTTCAACAAACCAGAGACCACACACAAATGTGACCTTTGTGGCAGAGACTGTCACCCCCGCATTGGTCTCTTCAGCCACAAGCGACGCTGCTCTAGCTGAGGTTTGGAGCAAGCAGCCAACAACAAGGATACATCACCCATGGTCAGCCATGACTGAGGGGGGCCTACCACATGTGCTCTAATGTCCAACGTTTGTATTAGAAACACATTGTACCGAGACTTACTTTTGGTTTCTTCTTTTGCCCTAAATGTCAACATGGTGTCTGATGTGGAGATCCACGACACATTTTTAAACATGGAATAAAACTCAAAGTAATATTCAAAAATGCAGTTTGAAGAGGAGTCTGAGTGACAGGTTGTGGTGTGTTGTGAGATCTGCTTGTTGATTCACTGTGCTCCAGAATTAAAAATCCAACCTGCACTTTGTTTTATCTGTAAACAAAAAGGACCTTGTGATTTTGGAGCCGCTCTAATGCTTATGAAGAGGCAAATGGTCATCCAATTGCTCTGAACTTTGGGAGTTGTTTTTCTAAACAAGATTATCATATCTGAGTGTTGATTTGAAAGGTCGCATTCTTCAACTTACTATGTGGCTTAGTCCACATTACCACTGGTGTGCCACTTCCTGCCTTTGTTTATGTCTGGATTTTGATTACAGGAAATTTATTTACTTCTGCTGGTGTCACTTGAAGCAGCCAACGGGGTGGGGGGGGGGGGGGGTGGGAAACAGTTTAAACTGATTTAGAGGGATTCCTACATTTGAAAGAGAAAGCCCACTCATGAAAAAACAAGCACTTTTATGTAACTTCACCTCAGGTGCACAAATGCACCTAAATTGTCCCAGGATTCACCTTGTCAGGTACAGCCAGGCTCACTGTCAAGAAGAGGCCTGTCTCCACTATTTCAAACAGAGCAGAGACATATAAACTCCCTGAATCAAAACTCCCAGCAACTCATAATCAAATCAGTGTGACAAACTGACGAGTGCACTGAATAAGTAAAGGAGGCTTTTGTTTGTAAAGATCAACATATTTATCATTTTCTCTGTGGAGCTGGAGATTCAGATCACTTTGTTGAGTTCAAAATCAAAATTGTGCCAGAAAGCTAAAATGAAATGAGAAAATGATTGGGTATGTTAGAAAGTATCATTGGCAGGAGATTTCTGAAGAAAGTGCTGCATAAATGCTGCCTGGCAGCTTAAGATTTTTTTTTTTAAAGCCTACGCTGAGGATGTGCATTAAATTATAATTATTTGCTGAGTTAATTCAAATATTACACATTTCACTGAATAATTCTCCATTCGGATTTGTTTTCAATTATTCAATTTGAACGTAATTGCCATTTTTAAGAAAACTATCTCATTGCCTATGTAAAGCTCAGGTCTGCCAATTTTGTCAGTAACACCTATGTAGGATGATGTATTGTTTGCTCTGTTGAGTATATGCCATATGGTGATCAATATGGCAACAGTTCACATGCCTGCAGATCAAAGTTAAATTCGTGGAATTCTTGCCATCTGGTAGGGAGTAAAAGTTATGTTTCTGAATTTAGAGAAGAAACAAATCTTTCTGCCCATGCCCTGCAATGCTTTTGGTTGAGCATATCTCTTGCGCCGACCATCATTATATAGAAAAATAGAAACATAGAAAATAGTTCAGGAGTAGGCCATTCAACCCTTCGAGCCAGCACTGCTATTCAATACGATCATGGCTGATCATCCAAGATCTGTACTCCGTTCAGGCTTTCTCCCCATATCCCTTGATTCCATTAGCTCTAAGAGCTGTATCTCCTGAATACATCCAGTGAATTGACCTTCACTGCCTTCTGTGGCAGAGAATTCCACAGATTCACAACCCTCTGGGTGAAAAAGTTTTTCATCATCGCAGTCCAAAATGGCCTACCCCTTATTCTTAAATCGTGACCCCTGGTACTGGACTCCCGCAACATCGGGAACATTTTTCCTGCATATATATATATATATATATATATATATATATATAAATATATATATAAAAATATATATAAATAGAAATATATATATATATATATATATATAATATATATAGATATATATAGATATATATATAGGAAAATAACTGCAGATGCAGGTTCAAATCGAAGGTAGAAACAAAATGCTGGAGTAACTCAGCGGGTCAGGCAGCATCTCAGGAGAGCAGAAATGGGTGACATTTCGGGTCGAGACCCTTCTTCAGGCTGATGGAGGGTCTTGACCCGAAACATCACTCATTCCTTCTCTCCTGAGATGCTGCCTGACCCTCTGAGTTACTCCAGCATTTTGTGTCTACCATACATATATATATTTTTGCCTTGATGCTTTGCTCGCAATTAACAACACGATATACAGTAATCAATTAAGAATAAAACATAATAATTTAAACATGTAAGGGATTAAATAAAATACCAGACCAAAAGAAGGCTACAGACTTTTGGTTTTTGAGTAGAGTTACTGCCTGTGGAAAAAAGCTGTTTTTATGTCTGGCTGTGGCTGCTTTGGCAGTCCGGAGTCCCCTTCCAGAGGGAAGTGTTTCAAAGAGTGGCCAGGGTGAGAGGTGTCAGAAATGATCTTGCCCGCTCGCTTCCTGGACCTTGCAGTGTACATTTCGTTGATGGGGCGAAGGTTGCAGCCAACAACCTTCTCAGCTGTTCGAACGATTCGTCACAGCCTCCGGATGTCATGCTTGGCGGCTGAGCCAAACCAGACCATGATGGAGAAGGTGAGGACAGACTCTATGATGGCAGTATAAAACTGGGCCATCATTGCCTATGGCAGATTGTGTTTCCTCAGCTGCCGTAGGAAGATTCCTCCATAAGTTCTTGCAGAGCAAATGGATTTGATTCAAACAGAGTTGACAGGATGCATTGGGTTTGTTCTACTTTCAAAGCTTATAGGAAATTATTTTTACTAGAATTCAGATCTGTTGCATATGGTATCAGTTGACATAACATCTGTATGATCATAAAAAGGCAAAAAGTACTGGAGTAACTGAGTGGGTCAGGCAGCTTCTCTGTAGGACAGGAATAGGTGACTTTTTGTGTCGGGACTCTTCTTCAGACTGATTGTCGTGGGAGAGAAAACTGCAAGGGAGGTGGGGGCAGGACAAAGTCAGGCAAGTAACAGATCAGCACAGGTGAGGGGGGTTGATTGGCTGACGGTTAAACAATGGCCAGAGGTGAATTGGCAAAAGGCTGTGAGATAAGAAGATAAGGCGAGAAGATGCATGAAATGTGAAGGCAGAAATCCAGATGGGCCAATGGGAAGAGAAGAAGGAAGAAGGGTGGAAAATGTTTGTTGGGAAATGTTTGTGGGGAGAATTCAATATTCATGATGTTTATTTATAAGCTACCCAAGTGGAATATGAGGTACTGTCCTTATCCCACAATCAGTCTGAAGAAGGCACCCAACTATAAATGTCACCTATTTGGGTCCTCCAGAGATGCTGCCTAACCCATTGAATTACTCCAGCACTTTGTGTATTTTTTTGTAAAGCAGCATCTACAGTTCCTTGTGTCTACATCTGTGATTATTATTGTTTATTTTATTTATTATCCGGTGGTCCTAGGTTTTTTTTCAGGCAGATGAGACTCGTCAGCTTGGGAAGGCAGTCCATCTAGGAGAGGGAAAGCTCTGATCTAAAACCTCCACTGCCTTGTGGCCATATCCAGTCATGGAAAAGGCTCCAGGAGTAAACCTCAAGAAAATCCGGAGTCGGAGTCCCGAAGGCAGTTTGTCATTGTCTACAACCTCGTTCTGGCAGCTCCTGCGACAGCGCTAGTGCCAAACTGTAACGGCTCTGTTGTTCCTTTGGATCAATCAGCGACATGGAGAGGGTGGACGTGCTGCAAGGGCAACAGCCTGTCCTTCATATGACATTGCCCAGGCTTGCATCCGACCACACATCACTGCAAACCTAAGAGGGTCCTGTTTTCAGATTTAGATTCAGGTCGTTGAAGTATTTATTTGGTGAAGAAGGAGGTTGAAAGTTCAACACAGATTGAGCAACAGTAACATGCAATAGCTTTGCGAGAACATGCGTTTCAGGAATGTTAATTTTAAACAAAGGTAGAAATAACTGTGCGGGATGTAATTTTGGTGCAAAGTATTTAACAAGTTTACGCACTACATTTTACTATTTAACTGTCTTTAAACCTAAAGTAAATTGGATCGTGTTTGGCTAAAGAATACTCCTGCATGTACAATAGACAGGTATTTGCATGGTGAAACAATTGTTACTCCTTTTGTGTTGTGATATCATTGGAGAATATCCACTAGTCACAATTCACTCCTACACATATCACAAATAAAACCAGATAAATACAGGAATATACAAAATCTGGTGTGTACTTTCAGTATTTTTAGATTTTTACCATAATTATTTTAAAAGAATTGTAGCTTGCAAGAATGTATACCAATTACCACTCCCTTTACACTTTTTACATATAATTTAACGAGTTCCTTAATCTAGGAATGATTAGCTTGGACTTCTGAACCAGCCTCCAAATGTCATTAAAGGGGTGTCAAACGGTATATTAACAATCTGAAATTGTGATTTTATTGCAGCATTTTTAAATAGGCATGTAGCTATTCAGGAGATGGAGGGCTATGGATCGCATGTAGGCAGAGCAGATTAGTTTAATTTACCATCCATTTTTGCATGGGCATTATGGGCCGAAGGGCATGTTCCTGTGCTGTACTGTTCTATGTTCTATGTAATATACACACTGAGGATGATTTTAATGGTAGCAACATAGAGAGAATATTCTCCACCAACTATCTAGGATGTCCTGAAACTCCTCCCTGCACACCTGAAAGAGCAAAAAACAAAACAAATTCCTGAAGGGGCTGAGTTGAGGCAAAAGGATAGTTGATGTATTTCATGTTCATCATGCATCGAGACTGAGTTAATGGGTAGATAGATGAAGAGGTAAGAGGGAGAGGTGAGGCATGAACTGAGAAGCGAAAGGTAGATCCAGCTGAGGTGGATTGATGGGTATGTGAAGTTAGGTGGGGGAGTGCGAAGTGAAAATAGTGACAGAGGGTGGCAGATTCCGACATACTGAGTTACTCGAGTAATTTGTTTGTTGTTCCAGACTTCAGCTATATAATTGTTTGTGTCTCCATACCTGAAAGAGCAGCCCATTAATAACATCAGCATTCATTATTCAGACAACTGGCAACATTTGTACTCCATGAGAAAAGTGCTTCAGCTAAGAAGTAAATTTAAAAGGAAAATGAAATAATTGCTATTATCTTTTCGATGTGTTGACGCTGGATTCACTCTGCACTTCGCTAAAACAGATACCTCTCCTGAGTCATATCACTTCCCTATCTTCACTAGCTTCTCATTCTCTGGAGAAATACCACTTCACCACATTGCACAGGTCAGCTTATTTTGTCGAACTGCCCATTGCAGTGAGTTACAAACTGGAATCAGCACGGCGTTCATGAGCAGAACACAAATATACTGAGCCAAGGAGAAAGATCCACTTTGCCTTAACCATACAACACAATTGATTAGTGCTGATTAGTGTCTTTTTTACATTTAGTCTTAGTCTTACCTTGGTCTTTGTATTTTTAGTTTATTCCACTCCAATATTTTTTAATGTACACATAATTTACAGTGCCCTCCATAATGTTTGAGACAAAGACCCATCATTTATTTATTTACCTCTGTATTCCACAATTTGAGACGTTTCGGGTTGAGACCCATCTTCAGACTGAGGGTCAGGGGAGATGAAGTCACAGAGATAAGGAAGTGTAAGAGATCATAAGAGATGCAGATCACACAAAGAATGGTGGGTGTATGGAACAAGTTGCCAGAGGAGGTAGTTGAGACAGGGACTATCTCAATGTTTAAGAAACAGACAGGCACATGGATAGGACAGGTTTGGAGGGATATGGACCAAGCTCGGGTAGGTGTGACTAGTGTAGCTGGGACATGTTCGCCAGTGTGGGCAAGTTGGGCTGAAGGGCCTGTTTCCATACTGTATCACTCTATGACTCTATGACTCTATCAAGGAAAATGTAGAATAGATCATTGTTAGTTAGGAGAAAGTGACAACAATGCAAACAGATAAAATGTAATGAGGGAGAGTCAGACTGGTCGGAGAACTGGGAAGGGAGAGGGATAGAGAGGGAAAACAAGGGTTACTTGAAGTTAGAGAAATTAATATTCATACCACTGGGGTGTAAAATGTCCAAGTATGTGTGTACATGTAGTTATGTGTTAATCAAACTTATTCTACATTCAACTAGGTAGAGATTTGTTTCCATTTCAAAATTGTTATTAAAATAAGTCAGGCTCATTTGTTAAATGATAACTGAAGTGCAAGAAAATTTAAAAGGAATTGCATTCCCATCCAAGTAAACAACATATAAATAGAAAAAGCTTCAGAATTATGGGCTCTAATCATTTAATGATTTAAGGAAGCAGTCAGCATGTACCTCGGTACATCCATTACCATTAGGGTTCAGTCAATTTCAACTGTTATTGCTATGTTTTCTGTCTGATTTGTTCGCTGTTTTTCTGCTCTTGACTGAACAACAGTGTTCAAGCTGCCTAGTGTGGTCTGTAATGGCCAATTTCCTGATTCAACCAAGCCCCTGGAAAGTCCCCGATGTTTACTCTCCAGTAATAATGGCATTTATAGTAGCCACCTATAATTTACGTATAGTGCAGGTTGATGGTAGAATTGTCAGGAATAGGGAGAATAAATTACAGAGAAAGTTGTTGGGAAAATAATGTAGCCATGTGAGCTACTATAGGCTGGATGGGCAGCAAGGCCTTCAATATTTCATATGGAAAATGGATGCACCATGTCTTCATTGTGAATGTGTTTTACCTATGCTTGCACAGCGTGCACAGAGGAATGCTTCCTCTGCTGTTGAATATTGCCGTTCAGTTACTTAAGATAACAAGATGCAGATCTGAGGTCCTCATGTTATACTCTGACTGGTATTAAGTTAAAGGATTTGGAAAAAAGATGTTGATAAAGATTCTAAAATTCATCTTTGGGCTGGGTGAATGAGTGATGAGAGTTGCCATTCTGGACTGTGACCCAATGGTTTCCTTTGGAAAGGAGCACATTCACATTTTGAGTGAGAATAGAACTGATGCTTCACTGATTGACGATTGGGCTCTAGCATGAGGAATGGCAAGCTGCCAGAAGATTAACTGGTGCCATTTACACATGCAGCTTCGGTGAAGTGATGAGGATAAAATTGGAGGTGACAAGAAAAAGAATGGCAAAATTAGTCAATTGTTTTGCGTATTTAAGCTGTCTGACGCAACACCATGGTCATTTTTCACTTTTTTCCTTCTGTCACTGAAGAGTGATAAGCATGTTTTGCATGTAAGATGGTTACATCCCAAGGCTCCAGAAAGTTATTTTATACCTTCACTGATTATTATGTTGTGTCAGTTATGTCAGTAGTTATGTCGGTAGTTTATGTGAACAATTTTGTGTATGTTGCTCTTTTGAAAATATGTTCTCCAATATATGTTCAGGATATCCACTGTAAGCAATCAAAGATCAGATTCTCCACAATGGATTATAAACTACCTCATAACATTCTGTAGCCTTTATAAGCATTTGAACTCGTGGTGATTTCCCCAGTTCAAATTCTAGCTTCAGGGAAAAACAATACTCAGAGATTGAGAATCTGCTAACCAAACATAATATCTTAGTGCGTCTTATTTTCCAAATCCCTTTCCCCTTCAAGCAAAGGTCAGGAAAATCATTTGGCTCATCAATTAGCCCATATGGAATATCTATTGTAATAATTGCTCTGGAAACATCAAAAGTGAATTGTTTTCATGACATGAAAAATAAGATGGTGGCGTATCATTATTGATCAAAACATTTCGAGAAGCATTATTTCTTGTTGGTTGAATTGCCCAACCATGAATCAATAGATTTTCTCTGAAGCTAATATTTGAACAGACAAAATGGCAAGCTGAGCTCATATATTAGATAAGCTAACTTGACTCTATGTTTTTTAGGATTTCTATTGCTTTTTTAAAATGGAAAGCTGGGTTTGCATCTGCTGTAAATGAAAGCATTTTGGAATATGTCAACAAAATGGGAGACAACATTGTCCTTCTATTCATGTCTGGACAGATTGATGCAGTAATAACATTGTTTAAAGTTTAAACCTATACGCCTGCTCTGTATATATATATATTTTTTTTAAAGACACAATATGCTGGAGTACTTCAGCGGGTCAGGCAGTATCATGAGAGGACATCAGTGGGTGATGGTTCAGGTCGGGACCCTTCTTCAGATTGATTGTAGTAGGGGAGAGAAAACTGGAAGAGAGGTCGGAGTGGGACAAAGCCAAATGATAGATGGATGCAGGTGAAGATCTGTTTGGCAGATGATTGGACAAATACCAGAGGTGAAAAGGCAGAAGGCTGTGAGATGAGGATGAAATTTAAAGCCAGAGGAAGGGATGGAGTTAGAAACATAGAAACGTAGAAAAGGCCCTTCGAGCCAGCACTGCCATTCAAAATGATCATGGCTGATCATCCAGAATCAGTACCCCGTTCCTGCTTTCTCCCCACATCCCTTGATTCCATTAGCCTGTAAGATTTGAGAAGTTTTCCCTCATTTGGAAAGCAACACCAAACCAAAGAGCTGCAGTTTGGACATTTTAAACGAGAGACTGGGGCTGATAAAGGATGTCACAATCCGTGGGTCCTAAAATGGCCGCAGGACCTCGTGACCAGCCACAAAAAGTAAAAACCTTACAACCCAGTCTCTAGGTTTCTGCAAAGCCACGGCCAGAACAAAGGATGGGTATTGGCCATGCAGAAACCTACGAAACCAGGTCGGAGTCCAGACACTGGGGCGCTGACATCAGCATACTCACAATGCCCCAAGCCGACCTAAACAGTTCATCTCGGTGAGGGGGCACAATAGCCCATAGAAAACTACCTGGTAGGTGATGGGAAACCAGTTAACACCCATCACCTCACAACGAAATACCAATTAACACCGTCTGGCCATCCCCGGTATCCCCGAACATAAGCGCAGATCAGAAGAAAACTCATACATATCTTTTTGAACAAAGAGATTCCAAGATCTGGCGGGAGATAGGACGGGTCAGAAATAGTATAACTGGCCACTACTTTTGGGTGAAAAAGTTAAGTCAACTGAAGTCAAGAAGAGAGTCAGAAGGAAGTCAAACGAATGCAGGAGGAAGAAACGACAGGCAAGAAGAACGGATGCAAGAGAGAGGAACAGGCACGCAACTCGAGAAGAAATACTGCAAAACGAACAGCCAGTAACCCCAGTAATAGCCCCATGGTGAGTATGTACTCCAAATCCTACATATCCTGGACATAGTTTAGTGTAGAGGGGAGGGTGGTTGTGAATAAACGTTGGGTGTGTATTAAAATATGTGTTGGTCAATGTTGCGATGCGTCGTACGTTCCCCGTCTTACAGTCGTGTATATGTCTTGTAGAACTGTGTGATTAAGAATTCAGCGAAAAAGGTATTCGGGTATATGTCCTGTGGAACTGTGTGTGTTTAATGATTCATAGTTATAAGTATTCGTGTGATTCGGTACGTGTTTAATAGGTATGTCATATAGCAATGTATAAATATTCATGGACAATAGTCCCAAGCGCTGAATAAAAGCCTTTTTCATTTAAACCCTGGTTTTCAAATCTGGTCTGGTTGAATTTTTCTGCACTATAAGAGCTCCTGCAACTAAGTCCAGTGTCTAGAACCGTAAGGGGTGAGTGGGTCGAACCACTCACGGGGAACCAGTGTGCACGGCCTGGTCAAGGGATCAGAGCAAGGCATGGGGACCTTAGGTCGGGCGAAAGCTCGGCGCAGAAACCCCTTACAGCCCTAAGAACTATATCCAACTCTCTCTTGAATACATACAGTGAATTGGCGTCCACTGCCTTCGATGGCAGAGAATTCCACAGATTCACAACTCTCCGGCTGAAAAAGTTTTTTTAACCTCGTAGTCTAAAATGGCCTATCCCCTTATTCTTAAACTGTGACCTCTGGTTCTGGACCCCCAACATCTGGAATATTTTTCTTGCATCTAGCCTGTCCAATCCCTTAAGAATGTTCCTATAAGATCGCCTCTCATCCTTCTAAATTCCAGTGAATATAAGTCCAGTCGATCCATTATTTTATCATATGTCAGTCCCGTCATCCTGGGAATTAACCTTGTGAACCTACGCTGCACTCCCTCAATAGCAAGAATGTCCTTCCTCAAACTAGGAGACCAAAACTGCACACAATACGCCAGGTGCGGTCTCACCAGGGCCCTGTACAACTGCAGTAGGACCTCCTTGCTCCTATACTCAAATCCACTCGCTATGAAGGCCAACATGCCATTTGCTTTCTTCACTGCCTGCTGTACCTGCATGCTTACTTTCAGTGACTGATGTACAAGGACACCCAGGTCTCATTAACACCTCCCCTTTTCTTAATCTGACACCATTCAGATAATAATCTGCCTTCTTGTTCTTGTTACCAAAGTGAATAACCTCACATTTATCCACATTATACTGCATCTGCCATGCATCTGCCCACTTACCCAACCTACTCAAATCACCCTGCAGCCTCATATCATCATCCTCACAGCTCACACTGCCACTCAGCTTTGTGTCATCCGTGAACTTGGAGATGTTACATTTAATTCCTTTGTCTAAATCGTTAATATATATTGTAAATAACTGGGGTCCCAGCACTGAACCTTGCGGCACCCCACTAGTCACCCAGAGAGTTGTGAATTTGTGGAATTCTCTGCCACAGAAGGCAGTAGAGGCCAATTCACTGGATGAATTTAAAAGAGTTAGATAGAGCTGTAAGGGCTGGCGGAATCAAGGGATATGGGGAGAAGGCAGGCACGGATTACTGATTGTGGATGATCAGCCATGGTCCCAATGACTGGTGGAACTGGTTTGAAGGGCCAAATGGCCTCCTCCTGCACCGATTTTCTGTTTCTATGTTTCCTAATCTTTGCTTCCTGCCTGCCAAACAGTTCTCTATCCATGTCAATACCCTACCCCCAATACCATGTGCTCTAATTTTGCACACTAATCTCTTGTGTGGGACCTTGTCAAAGGACATGAAAGTCCAGATACACCACATCCACTAGCTCTCCCTTATCCATTCTAATAGTTACATCCTCAAAAAATTCCAGAAAATTAGTCAAGCATAATTTCCTCTTCATAAATGCATGCTGATTTTGACCGATCCAGTCACTGCCTTCCAAATGCGCTGCTATTGCATCTTTAATAATCAACTCAAGCATCTTCCCCACTATCGATGTCAGGCTAACTGGTCTATAATTCCCTGTTTTCTCTCTCCCTCCTTTTTTAAAACGTGGGGTTACATTAGTTACCCTCTAGTCCACAGGAACTGATCCATAGAACATCGGAAAGTGATCACCAATGCATCCAAGATTTCTCGGGCCACCTCCTTGAGTACTCTGGGATGCAGACCATCAGGCCCTGGGGATTTATCTGCCAATGGTTTACCTAACACCAAAGGAGAACTGTTGCAAGAAGCTGAGGATTGAATGTAGGTATCTGAAATCCTGTTTGGGCCCAAACTGGGAGGCCTGGAGATTCAGCTGAGTAAATATTGTTACTGCAATCAGTAGATTTGCATGAGTAAGCATACTTCCTTACATTGGATTCTAGGGCATCCAACAAACAGTCAGTAAATCTGGCTGTCTGACTTTAGGATAATTAGTTTATTTTTTAATCAATAAAGATTTATTTATTTTGCCACAAACATTTACTGTGCTAATAATTGAAGAAGAATTGATGTGTGGTGGCAGTGATGTTGGACATGATAGTTTGAAACAACTCTCACTTCAATTAGGATATCAGGAAGGTGGTCATGTGATTTGGAAGTCGATCTATGTTGGCTTTCGGAAAAGCTTTTGTGTCACTGAAGCTTGCAAACTAAATGACAGTAATGTTGCAGAAAACTGGATGATATTCAAGCTTGCTTGGCAGAATTGTACAGTAGTGATGGAGATGGACCAGAAACCTTAATGAGCCCAGGTATAACTGTGATACAGGTAGGGTGCATGCCTGGACTGGGACAAAGATAGGGATAAGCACAAACTAATACCTGTGCTGGGGAAAGTCCCATGTATTTGCATCCTGCTTGAGCAGTATCAACAGGAAAGGGCAAGATCCTAGAATCGTATGATCAGTACAGAATGGCATTGTGTAATCTCACCTAATGGTATGAGCTCCATGAAATTATGTCAGAAGAAACCGTGAGGGACAGATTTCTATTTGGAATTGCAGATTTTAGAGTGCAGGAAAGGTTGTTTTGAAAAGCAAACATTTGAAAAGCAACAAGAAAACAGATGTGATTTTCATGCAGCAGAAAATTGTAACCTCAACCTAACTTAACAAGTCAACAAAAGAGAATGAACGGAATACATAAACAAAAGGATATCTCCACACGAGAGATTGAAGTTATACTGTACGTTTAGCCCAAAGAAACCCCAGGTCATGGGAGCGTTGGAACAACAGGAGGAAACACGAGTTCCACAGAAGAGAAATTGGTTGCTGCTCCTGGGAACATGTGAGAAGTGCAGACAGAACAATTATTTTGCCAAGCAAAGTCATGGAAAATAATCATTTGAACATAGGAGGACAATGGTAAAAAAAAAACAGGGACAAAAATTAATGTTGCAAGTGAGCTTGGGCGATGCGTAGTGCTGAGCAATTACATTAGAGTCAGGCGATCATCTGAGATTTCATAAGGAAGCCCAAACGTAATGTGATTCCACTTCACATATACAGGAAAACAGCAAAAAATGTTTTTAAACATGCCTATGCAGAACCACTTAATCTTGTGATTAGAGCTTATTCTCCAATTAAGGGGAAGGTACAAGAATCGATTCAGTGTGTTGACTATAAATGTGAGTTGGACTGTAAGTATAGAACATTGAACACAGAACAGTACAGCACAGAAATGGGCTCTTCGGCTCACATTGTTTGTGCCAAACATGATAACTAGCTGAACTGATCTTGTGTGCCTGAAAGTGGTCCATGTCCCTCCATCCCCTGCATATCCATGTGCTTGTCTTTAGACCTTAGAGATACAGTGCGGAAACAGACTCTTCAGCCCACCGAGTCCACGCCGACCAACGATCTACACCAGCACTATCCTACACACTAGGAGCAATTTGCAATTTACAGAAGCCAATTGCCCTACAAACCTGTACATCTATGGAGTGGGGAGGAAACAGGAGCACAGAGAAAATCCACACAGTCACAGGGAGAATGTACAAACTCCATACAGATAGCACCCATAGTCAGGATCGAACTGGGTCTCTAGTACTTTAGGTTGCAACTCTACCGCTGCTCCACTGTGCTGCCCGTAATCTAATTGCCTCTTAAACATCACTATCATATCCACCACCACCCCTGGCAGTGTGTTCCAGGATCCCACCACTCACTATGTAAAAAGACTTACCCCACATATCTCCATTAAACTTCCCCACTCTCACCATATAGCTATGCCATCTAGTGTTGGACATTTACAACCTGGGAAAAAGGTGTGACTAACTACCCTATCTATGTTTTTCATAATTTTATATACTTCTATCAAATCTCCCGACGTCTAAGAGAAAGCAATCCAAATCTATCCAACCTCTCCCTGTAGATGAAACCCTCTAATCCAGGCATCATTCTGGTAAACCTCCTCTGCACCCTCTGCAAAGCTTCTACATCTTTCCTGTAAAAGGGCGAACAGAACTGCACACAATACTCCAATTGTGGTCGATCCAATAAAGACGCAAATATGTTTATATGATCACTGCTGGGCATAAAGACATGCTTGAGAATAGATATTGTTAAGTAAAATGATAATAATGTAATTAATAAAATACCACCAGTTGGATTTCTATTATATGCCTTCAATGATAATAAGAATGGCAAGCACTAGATCCCAAGCAACATGTTTATTTTCACATGCCAGTGGTGTTAAGATATAAACTGAAAAATGCATTACATGATGTGATTGAAAAAGATACTCTGGCTCCAGATCCAACCCCACAATCGTGCATCTGTTTGACAATAGCAATAATCAACATATATGTTGATATGTTAAGTCTGCGTGTACCACCAGACTTAAGAACAGTTCCTACCATCAGGCCATCAGGCTTCGGAACTAATAAACACATTTCAAATCATATATGTTGATTATTTTTAATATTGTCTTTTTACCTATTTTTAATATTGTCTTTTTTTACCTTACTAATGTCATTTAATAAAAAAAATCTTATTTATCCTTGGAATACTACTGCTGAGGTGACCCGTTGTCTTGTCAAATACATTTCATTGTACTGTTGACCCTGTGCCAACCTACATATGACAAATTTAAAAAAATACATCATTTATTATTATTTATTATTATCTAAGAAATGTGGATTGTTGCATGTATATTTAAATCTTTAAAAACTTGAATAAAGTTATTGAAAGGGAAAATTATTCATTGCCAATCATACAAAGTGCAGCAATTTTTTTTGAAGTTTCTATTATTCTAGATGTTTAAAATGGGTATTAGACGATGAGCTCAGAGGAGCAGTCATTAGATTTAATTATTCTCCTTTTTGCAGGAGGCGTATGGTGTTTCGGATCAGCTCTGTGTCAGAACTTTTCTAAAGGAAAGTGCATGTGTGGGTAGAGGAAATTCTGGGAATTGAAGCCATCGCTGATGTTTCTAAGCCCTGAGGTTTGACAGGAAAGCTGGAATAAATCATTCAAAACCATTGTAGGCATTTTGATGCATGACTTCCAAAATTCAGTGACCGCGGAGAAAAGTGAAATGACGTAAAGTGAAGCTTCACAGGCGGGAAGTTGCTTTAACGGGTGTTGCTGCAGGTCAAAGGTTTTGTGCAGATCAGCCTAAGTCTAGTATGATAACATTAATGGATGTGCAAGGATCTAACATTTGCTGGGACAAGCACAATGTCTGAATATGTTTTTTCTTCATCCATCAGGCATAGGAAATCCACCCCTATTACAGAAAGATGTATAGTGGTTCTGGGGGAAATCCCATGATATGGTGCTGAAGAAGTGTAAAGATGCAGTGACTGGTACATTAGTTCCTAGATGCCATAATTTAAAGGGATAACATCACAAAGTAGTGCATCTATTTTTTTTGGACAGGACAACAATATTATAGGAAGGACAGCCAATTGGCTACAAATCAAAGTTATTAGAGATGAAGCAGCGATGAAATTCGTACAAAACGAGAAGGGATCCTTAAGAAATATGTTTGCCTCTGACATGTGTGAACCATATATCTATGCACGGGACATTATGAATATTAAACAAATCAATGGAAACAGTCGTTTTCAAACCAATAAATAATGCCATTAAGATACTTCAATGAATGCTGTCGAGATAACAAATATGTAGAGTCATAAAGATCTACAGCACTGAAACAGGCCCTTTGTCCCATCTTGTTAATGCTGGCATAGTAGGCTATACCCATTGCCTTGCATTTGTCCCATAAACTTCTAAAACATTCCTATTCATATATCTGTCCAAACATCTTTTAAACATTGTAATTGTGTCAGCTTCTATAGCTTCCTCTGGCAGCTCATTCCAGATATGGACTACCCTCTGAGTGAAATGTTGCCACTGAGGTCCTTCGTAAATCTTTCCATCTCACCTTAATCCTCCATCCCTAGTTTTAGAATCCTCTACCCATGGAAAAAGATGGTGAACGTTCACTGTTGATCTTGCATACCTCAATAAGGTCACCATTTAGCCTCCTACCTGTTGTACTTCGTGGTCCGGTACCTGTTGTACCTTTGTTGTGACTCTGGAAGGACCACGAGTACACATGTTTAAGATGTTGTCATGGTGGAGCTTAACTCCAGGCTGTTATTCCAAGGCCGCCTGGATCCAGAGTGACCGCCTAATCACACCAATCACTTATATACACAGGCATATAAAGTAGTCCTTGGATACACAAAGTAGTCTCAGCAATATCACAACCTCTAAAAAAAAAAACTCCAAGCCTATCCAACCTCTCCCTATAACTCAAGCCTGCAAGCTCAGGTAACATCCTGGCAAATATTTTCTGAAGCCTATCCAACTTAATGACATCCTTCCTATGGCTGGGCAATCAGAATTGCACATAGAACTTCAAGCGTGGTCTCAACTGATGACTTGTATTCCGATGTACTAACTTAGTACTCGGAACCCTCCCAATGAAGACAAGTGGGGCAAAGGCCTTCTTCACCACGTTATCCACCTAATTTGCTACATTCAGGGTATCGCACACCTGTACTCCCAGATATCTATGTTCCACAACTCTCTAGGACTCTAACATTCAAATTGTTAACCAAAAGGGCATATTTGTTTTGGGGGGAATGGTAACAGTAGATCCCTGCACTATCTGCTTATTCCTTTAACTTTCCTAGTGGTCACCCATCTACTTTCTGTCTACCATAGCTACCACCTCACTGTGACTCTTATCCATGGAGCCTTCCATCTAATGGACAATCCTAATGTTGTCCATCTCCTCTGCGCAGTCAGTCAGGAATGCAACTGAATGCACTTTAAACATATATAGTGCTCAGAGACATTGGAGGTTTCTCTTACTTTGCTCATCCTGTAGAAGGAACATTCTTTGTGCCTTAACTACCTTTCCTGCTACACTAAGACCCAGGAAGAAGGTTGCAAAACAAAAATCCTTACCTTACCCCCTGCTCAGCCTCCCCAATTGAAGCCTCTCTCGCCAATGCCTCAACACTTACCCTCAAATTACCAGTAACGAGGATGCCAAAGATGGTACTGTAAATATTCTGTATCCATCGAAGCTGAGTAGCTATGATTTTACACAGGAGCTGGAAGAAGTTGATCAATTCCAGGTGAAGATTAACATTTTACTGGAACAGTTCAATCATCCAGTTGCAGATGATCAGTTCAGATACAATGAAAGTTGTTACGTAGCATGGGCAGCCTAAGGTCACGTCAGCTGTGCCTGAATTCCTCTATCCACGCTTTGATTTTCAAGGCGAATTAAAGGTGAAATCCAATATTCAAATGGCAACAATTTGTGATGCCAAATGCATTTATGTAAGCAATTAATGTTGCTCCTCCACACATTGGCACAGAAGTTTCTATTTGTGCAGCCTAAGGTTGTCTCTGTTGGCTGAGCATGACATCTGAGCTTAAATTGTATATTTCAAACTGTGATATTTGTTTGGCATATCAAAGCTCACCGAGTAAGAAATCTTTACTTCAGCTTGATGTTGTGGGTAGGCTGCAGGGGAGATTACATTGCTGTCTAGTACTTGTAGTGCGGGTTACCAAATTATTTTATTTAAATGATCAGACGCGGTTTGACATTATTTTGAAAAAATTCAAAAAATGTTTTGGTAGATTTGGCATCCTAGTTACTGATAAAAGGCCACAAACTGCTTTTGTCGAATGTGCAATATTTGAAAAAGCATGGAGTTTCAGATGCATAATATCATTATCTTTATAACCATAATCAAATGATAAATCTGAAAATGCTGTCAAAACTGGTCAGTGACTTTTCACTAAACATAAGGAGGTTGATAAATCTGTGCAACCTGCTTTGTTTAAATTTCTGTAATGCACCAAGTGAAGCAGTAGCAACATGCCCTACACTAGAACTACGGGATGCAAACCTTTACTTTCTGCTGCAGATTCCATGAATTTTCTGCGAGGAAAGATACACATGCACTGATTGAAATGATAAAAGGCCTGTGGTTGAAACGCACGTTCCTGTGGTTCTCTGAACTGTCTATCATCCCCAAAGCAAAATACTAATGCTAAAGGAACAGTAGCAAATCCTGAGAGTCATGTTTGGTAGATCTGGAAGGCAATGTCAACTGCCACTGACAGAAAGACTGTTCTTTTAGTGCCTGTTGTGATTGTTTGCTTGCTTCAGTTGAAGTTGTTTTTGTCAGAGAGGATGTGAAGATGCATATAACTTCACTGAACAAGTATTGTAATGATCAATGAGGTTACACAAGTATGTTTGCATTCATTTCCACACACCCTAATTCCATCCTGTCACCCCCTCCCCCCCCTCCCCCGCTCCTTTTGTCCAGTCCCTTCCCACCTATAACTGAGACGCCTCATATGCCCTTTAATTCTTCAATAACTTTCAATTTCTAGCCTCCATTGAATCATTTTTACTATGGACATTCAGTCCCTTTACATTTAAATCCCCCATTGGGAAGGTCTCAAAGTCTTCCAGTTCTTCCTTGAACAAAGGCCCAATCTATTTCCCTCTACTAACACTCTTCTCCACCTGACAGAACTTGTCCTCACTCCCAACAACTTCACTTTTGACTCCCCTCACTTTTTCCAAGTTAGAGGTACAGCCATGGGAACTCACATGGGCCCCAGCTCTGCCTGCCTTTATATTGGTTACATTGAACAGTCCTTGTTCTAAATGTACATTGGCACCATCCCCCAACTCTTTCTCTGTGACATCGAGACTGCTTCCTGCACCTGTGCAGAAAACCTTGCTTATATTAACTTCACCACTAACGTCTACCATGCCCTTAAATTTGTCTGCCCATTCTTGATCTCTCCATCTCCATCACTGGGGACAGATCAACTAACAACTACTGCAAGCCTACTGACTCCCACAGTTACCTGGACTGCATTTCCTTCCACCCTGCCTCTTGCAAAGACGCTATTCCTTACTCACAATTCTACCGTCTCCACTGCACCTTTTCCCAAGACGAGCCTTTCCACTCAAGCACATCTCAGATGTCCTCTTTCTTTTGAAAATGTGGTTTCCCCACCCCTGCTGTCATAGATCGATCTCTGTGTCCCATGGTTCTGCTCCTAACCCCCCCCCCCCAGATGGAACAAGGATAGAGTCCCCCGATCGTCACCTTTCACTCCACCAGTCTCAGCTTCTAAACACATCATCCTCCAATATTTCTACCGCCTCCAGTGTGATCCCACCACTAGCCACATCTTCCCAACTCTACCCCTTTCCACTGTCCACGGAAACCGTTCCCTCTGCAGCTCCTTGGTTCACTCATTCCATCCCACCAAACCACCTATTCCCCAGGTATTGTCCCATGCAAATGCAGGAGATAATACACCTGGACCTAATATGTCCTCCTTCGCCTCCATCCAGGGACTCCAGCAGACCTTCCAGGTGAGACAGAGATTCACATGCAACTCCTCTAACATCATCTACAGTTCCCAGTATTCCAGATGTGGTCTCCTGTACATCGTTGACCAAGCGTAGACTCAGCAACCATTTCGATGATTACTTGCTCACAAAATGCTGGAGTAACTCAGCAGGTCAGGCAGCATCTCAGGAGAGAAGGAATGGGTGACGTTTTGAGTCGAGACTCTTCTTCAGACTGATGTCAGGGGGACGGGACAAAGGAAGGATATAGGTGGAGACAGGAAGATAGAGGGAGAACTGGGAAGGGGGAGAGGAAGAGAGGGACAGAGGAACTATCTGAAGTTGGAGAAGTCAATGTTCATGCTGCCCAAGCGGAATATGAGGTGCTGTTCCTCCAATTTCCGGTGGGCCTCACTGTGGCACTTGCGCTCGGTCCACTAAGGCCTGTCTGCCTGTGGCAGGGATCAGAGCATAATATAAACAGATTACGTGAATATGCTAATATCTTACAAATGGCATTTAATATGGGAAAATGGGAAATTTCCCATTTCAGCAGGAAAATGCTCAGGCAACTTAGTTAGCATGAATTAGTTGGGCCAAAGGGCCTGTTTCCATGCTGTATAATTGTGACTGAATGACTAAAAGTAAAAAATTGATTAATTAACTATGAAAGATAATGAGTTCTGAGATGAAGAGAGATCTGAGTATTCCAGGCGCAAGGATTTTCAGTGTACAAAGTAGTATTTGTTGATAGGGAATTGAATACTAGATAAGGGATGCTGTGCTTCATGTTTAGAGTATTGCTAACTCCACAATTGGAGTACTGTGTATACTGTGTATAAGGAAGGATGATAATAATTCATAGTTCAGAGAAAGTTTACCTGGAATTGGAGATTGGCTTATGAGGAAAGATTGGCCTTGTATTTCCCTGAGTTCAGAAGAGTGAGAAGGGACTAGAATGATACATACAGGATCCTCAGGGGTCCCAGTGGCTGCCTCCTGCACCTAAGTTGCTCACATGTACCATGATAAATGTTATCAGAGGCTTGCTTTGTTTAAGACTTTCTTTTATTCCATTTTTAGGAGCTTCTTGAGATTGAAATACCGTTGGAAGAAATGTAACATTAAAATATTGATTGAGATGCCTTCAAGTGTTGTAACTATAACTGTTCTTTATGGATAGGTATTAAAGAAATCAAATCCACAATTCCATGCTGTTGGCAGGATTAATAATGACATTTCCAGTTTTTTTAAAAAGTCCGCTGCAGGACATTAATATTTCAGAGGAATTAATTGTGTTATGAACCAATAATGAATGAAAGAATGAAATATGTCAGCAATCTTGTCTAATTATTAACAGCCCTGCCATCCTACTTCTACGTTGTGTCTTTATTTTCCGGTTAATGAAATATTTAGTTGAAAATGATAAACCGATGCAGCGATCAAGAAGGCTCATCAGTGTGTTTATTTTCTTAGGCATCTGAGAAGATTCAGCATGTTCACCAGGATTTTTTCAAACCTCGACAGATGTGCGATTGAAAATTCTTTGACAAGGAGCATTTCAGTCTGGTATGTCAACTGCTCTGTCCTTGACTGCTTGAACCCACAGAGAGTAATGAACATAATCCTGTCCATCACTGGCTTGTCACTTCCTTCCATCCAGTCCATCTTCATGAAACATTGTATCAGGAAGGCTGGAACTATCATGAAGGATGCCTTGCAAGCCTTTTCTCTCTTCTACCTTCTGGAAGAAGATACAGGAGCTTAAAAGCCTGGGTGTTCAGACTTAAGAACAGCTTCTTCCCCATGACTATTAAACACCTGAATTAATCATATGACATATGATGAAAGAATGGATCGACTGGGCTCATATTCACTTGTATTTTGAAGGATGAGAGGGGATCATATAGACATATAAAATTCTTAGGGGATTGGACAGGCTAGATGCAGGAAAAATGTTCCCGATGCAGGGGGAGTCCAGAACCAGGGGTCACAGTTTAAGAATAAGGGGTAGGCCATTTAGGACTGAGATGAGGAAAATCTTTTTCACCCAGATAATTGTGAAACTGTGGAATTCTCTGCCACAGAAGACAGTGGAGGCGAATTCTCTGGATGTATTCAAGAGAGAGTTAGATATAGCTCTTAGGGCTAACGGAATCAAGGGAAATGGGGAGAAAGCAGGAACGGGGTACTGATTTTGGATGATTAGCCATGATCATATTGAATGGCGGTGCTGACTCGAAGGGCCGAATGGTCTACTCCTGCACCTATTTTCTTTATTTCTATATTTCTATGTTTCTATGTTTCCATCACATCTGATGAAGGGTCTCAACCCAAAACGTCACCTTTTCTCCAGAGATGTTGCCGGACCAGCTGAATTACTCCAGCATTTTGTGTCTATCTCTTTTCACACAGCCTTCCCGAAGGTACTGCCATGTTCTCATATCCATAACTCTACCTCATTCAATTACTTTGTTATTGCACTTCAGTTTGTTTTTTTTGCACCACTTTAGAGTGCACTGCAATCTTGCACTCGTTTTTATTTTTGTATCGATCATTACCACGTACACTGTTTACTCTGTGAGCTTCATGTGAACAAGGAATTTCATTCCACCCTGGTGCAAATTAACCTGAATCCGAAATTAAAACGTCACCCATTCCTTCTCTCCTGAGATGCTGCCTGACCCGCTGAGTTACTTCAGCATTTTGTGATACCTTCGCTTTGAACAGTTAAAGATTACAGCTAAAGAGTATACATTCAGCATTTTTATTCTGAGCTAGACAATTCATTTTTTTCCCAATTTAGATTTTCTTACACATTTCAACAATATTTCCTCACTTTGTTCATTTTATTAGCTAGTGCTCGAAACCTGGAATTAATTTCGTAACAATGTTTTACCTTGACCTGCTTTGAAGTATTGCATCCTGCATTTTTAGTTTTGACCTGTCTGCGGTTTATCAGTGCAGTGCTTCTTCTCATCTACAAATCATTCCACGATTTCCTCCTGCCTTACATCTCATCCTGCACGTTTTGTTATTCAAACTCTCATTTAATATGCCTTCTCCATCCCTCCACTTGACCTTCAGAGACAGCTATCAGCGGCCTGGTTTCCACAAATTGGGATTCTCTGCCTAAACTCCCAGCTCATTAACAACGCGAGCGCTTTTCCAAAAAGGCTATCAATATAGAAGAATGTTCCAAAGCATTTCAGAGCACTATCAAATCCTAGAAATGAATGTCAAATTAAAGAAGAAAATATTGGGCTTGAACTTGTACCCAGTGCTCGCTACTAATTTATTTAGGATCCATTTACCATTTGCAAAGCATTCTGTAATATATTCCTGTACCATGGGGGATATTAGTTAATGCATAATCCCTCTTGTTGTAATCACTTCAAGTTTCTGACAGGCGATGTGGCTTTTTCACCAGGATGGTGGTCTTCCAACAGCACTTCATGTTTATCTCAGTGCATAAACAAAGCATTGTCATTAAGATTAAATTGGCCTTCACATGTGTGACTGATGTAGTCACACCACACCCTCACTTCATCACTGGGTGTCTACTTAAAACAAGATAAAATATAATTTCAAAGTATTGCACTGTTAATGCTACTGCCAGCATTGGTGAAAATGTTCTTTGATTTATATAAATCTCTTTTATGACTGGGAGTAAACTGATGCCTTAAAAATGTCTCTTAGCAATCTAATAGCAAACTTTTAGGAATATTCTTCTGCTGAAAATTTGAGAATGTTGTTGGTAACCATCAAATCATGATCATTAAATCATCAGACCATAATTATTGGTGAAAGGTTGGATATATCACGGTCGATAGGATTTGCAAAGTAAATATGTGTTCATGGAATAAATTATTTCTCGTCATTAAAGCAACGTTAACAGCAACCATCCTTTCTCACTGCTGCCACTTCCCCCACCATGCCCTCCCCTCATTCATAGCCATCAAACTGATAGTGAAGCCTTATTTTACTCTTAAGTTCCTTTTATCTCAAACTATCATTAACAGCTGAGGTTATTTTATCCAGTCTATTCAAAATGATTTTTTGTAAGGTGGAACATTACCTTTTGTCTCCACACAAAAAGCCCTCTTCCATTGCCAGTGAGTGAAGGTAAAGGAATAAATCATCTTTAACATAGACAATACAGTGCACTGGAATTTAATCAAAATGAAACTAATTATCCTTTAACTTAAATCTTGCAGATGTCTCTCGTTGTATTGAAATAGCTTTACTGCTCAGATCTTCTGGTCCTTGCCATCTTTTCAGGCAATTAGAATTTAGTGCAATAATGGTTATCACTCAGAACTGGCTTCCAGACATCCGAGATTAACTCTACCTATTTTCTGTTTTTTTAATATATATTCCTACTGATTCAACTAAAGTTAAACCTTTTCAAGTCAGTCCCTGATCCAACAATATCTGCCTGCTCACTTTCTTGTCCTGATATCTGCATTCATTTCAGATGTCAGGATTGCATTTCTGAGGTCTGGATTTAGAAGCTATTCAACTAATCTCTCGGGTGATCCATCACCTTTTCTTTTCGAACTGACAATCCTCTTCATTCATGACACCCTTCTGCCGTACAAGAATCAGTATAACCCTTGGAAATGTATCTGAAACCTTTGCCTATTGCTGGTTCACTGTGATATGCTTGCCATAAGATAAATTAGTAACTAATTGGGCTTGAATACATTATTTCAGAGAGCTTCAAAAAATGTTAACACATTTGCACACATGCTGCAAATAGTTTCCTGAAAATGCAAATAGTTTGATTTGGTTGTAGCACAACATCTACTCATTTACTATATTTAATATAGCAAAGTATCCCCACGGAGATTCAGTAGCATTATCAAATCAATTCATACAAGGAGGTTTATCTCCATTCTCAACAGAGGTTGATCACTATGCAACAAAGCCAAAGACAAGGCTGGCCATGAGGAGAATAAAAGAAATTTGCAGATGCAGGGAATCTGAAATAAAAATAGAAAAGGCTGGGTAAACTCAGTAGGTCCAGAGATGTCTGCCCATCGGACTAGAGACAAGAGGTACCATGTTCAGGAACAATTCTTGAACCAACCTGCATGTTACTAATCCTACCTCAGTAACAGAACACTATGGACCACCTCTTGCTCTCCTATGGACTTGTTTATAATTGTGCATTTTTTCACTAATGTCTTGTCTTTTTGATGCAGTCTTTATCCTTTCATTGCCATGTAGAATTTACGTGTAATTTATCTGTAATTTACATTTTTTGATGTTCTCACAGTCCATGTGGTGAGTCTCGTACAAGCAAGATTTTGAATGTGCCCGTACCGCCCTGTACATGTGCATATAATAATAAACTCAACTTGACTTGAGTTGACATAAGTATCAGGCAATGACCATCTCCCACAAGGGGAGCTTAATTACTTGCCCGTGGTGTTCAATGTCATTACCATCACCAGATACCCACCATCAATATCCCAGAGGGAGTTGGGCTCACTATTGACAAGGCATATAAATACTATGGCTCCAAGTATAGCTCAGCGGCCAGGTATTCTGGTACAGACCTTCCAGAGTTGATACACCAAACCCTCTCAGACATCATCTAGACCCAAGTCAAGATTTGCATAGAATACTCTCCACTTTCCTATCTGAATATCATTTCAATAGAAATCACGAAACTTGAGAACATCAGGTACTTGACTGACATCCTATCTTCCACCTCCTCCACCACTACTGCAAAGTGGTGGCAGTGGGTGTTGTCTGCAAAATGCTTTGCAGTTACTCACCTAACCTATTTCAACAGGACCTCCTAAACCCATGATAATCAAGAACAAGGATAAGGTCAGAAAATGTAAAAAAGTACTACAGCATTTTAATTTCACCTCGAAACACACCCCAAAATATTGCTTTGACATTCCTCAATCCCAATCCTGGAGTCCCTACCAAACAGCATATGGGAGTACCTTCACTAGAAGCCTGGAACAGTTTGGGAAAGCAGCTCACCATTACCATCAGCAGTACACTGGTTTTAGAAATGGGTGAAAAATCATCACTTTGTAGAGGTGCTGTTATCCTGTAAATGAATAAAGTTACAAAAATTTGACGGAGTTGAATTTTAAAGCATATTGTAATGGAAGAGAGAAAGATAGAAAGATTAGGGAATTGGGGAATGTTTTCCAGAATTTACGACAGCCTGCTGGATTGCCAATGATGAGACATTCACAATCCACATCTCACAAGATGAAGAAGCTAGAGGTAGGCAGATGTTATGGATAGTGGAGATTACAGATGAAGCAAGGCCCTGGACTGAACTAAAAACAAGGATGAACATTTCAAAAACAAGTCATTTGTGAACCAGCGGTCAGTGAGCACACAAAGAATGGATAACTGGGGTACAGTGCAAGTTAGGATATAGACATCAAAGTTTAGGATGAGTTTAAGTTTGGATGAAGATGGGATCATTGCTTGGGGTAGGTTGGAATTCTCAAATCCAGACAAAATAAAGACATGGATGGGGTTTCAGCAGCAAATGATATGAAACAAGTTAAAGTCAGGCAGTTTGTGAAGGAGAAAATAGATGGCCTTTGTGTTATTGTGCACATGTGGTCAGGAGCTCAAGTCAGAGTAAACAACACCAACCACTTTCTGCTTGGAGATAACAGTATGATTCAGCCTCATGGGACAGCAATCAGAAGCAGGAGTGGAGTTGGTGGCCAAGCAGTTCACTTCATAGAACAGATCCAAAGGTAATACTTTGGTCTCCCAAGGTTTATTTGGATGGAATTTCTGTTCAGGTAGTTTAACAATTTATCAACAGTGAAGGAAAGGAGAAAGGTGATGATGCTTCAGAACTGGCTGTTGTCAACATACGTGTGGATCCACTTATCTACCAATCATCTCGCTCAATTGCATCCACCTATCACTTGCCAAGCCTGGCCCCCATCCCCACCTTTCATTCCAGCTATGTCCCCCCCACTCCATCAGTCTGAAGAAAGGTCCCAACTTTGAAATGTCTTCTGTCCATTCGCTCCACAGATGCTGCCTTGCCTGATAAATTGTTCCAGCCTTTCATTGTTTGCTCAAGATTCCAGCATCTGCAGTTCTTTGTGTCTCTGTGTGTGGAACTTGATGTGTTTTGAGATGACATTACGTGAAGTAAAAGGACAGGTTACCTGATGCTGTCAGGCAAGCTGCATGCTGGACAGAGGGTGCAGTGATGCTATTTGATGGTAGAACTGACATCCAATAATCTGTGCCCATGTAGGGTCTTGACCCGAAACATTGACAGCTCCTCTCTTCTGACTGATGCTGCTCGATCATCTGAGCTCCCCCTGCAGTTTGTCCTTTTGCTCCAATAATTTGTTGTTCACTGGATAGGCGTAAGGACCAGGCAGGTGGCATTCCCAGGTTTTAAGTTTGTCTCAGATTTCCTGGTGTGACCTATCCTTTCTCCATTCTTTGATCCAATACAAGCCACTGGTAAATGATTTGCAATGGACCATTGTAAGAAAGTATTCACTTTGAGAAATTCCACTGGGGAAAAAAAACCTCTTGGGCAGCACAGTGACACAGCAGTAGAGTTGCTGCCTCACAGCGCCAGATACCCAGATTTGATCCTGACTACAGGTGCTGGCTGTACAGAGTTTGTACATTCTCCCTGTGACCGCTTGGGGTTTATCTGGGTGCTCCGGTTTCCTCCCACATTCCAAAGACGTGCAGGTTTGTGGGTTAATTGGTTTCTGTATATTGCCCCTAGTATGTAGAATAGAACTAGTGCATGGGTGATCAATAGTTGACATGGACTCAGTGGGTCGAAGGGCCTGTTTCCACATTGTAAACTAAACTAAATTAGACTAAAAACTATTGGTGAAGTTAATGGGACTATAAAGCATAAAGTCCCACTAGAATTGCCAGCTCTGATCCCAGCAGATTCCAGTCTGGCCCTGCAATACTGAAGGAATCTCTAATGAAATTGTACCCGTGTACTGTGACGGGCAAAGTGTGCCATCCTGTAACCTAGAACACTCTCCCTCAACAAGCTGATGACATTCTGACAAAATCAAAACTATATATTATGAATCTTTTGTAATAGAAGGGCAGTAAAGTGCAAATCTGGGTAAATTGATTTTGGACAAGGAACAGCATCTCGTTGAATAGTATGACTGATTTGAGAGACTGAGAGGCCTTCTTTAGATTCAACGTTTTTTAAAAGAAATCTGCATAGACCCAGTGGCTGATTATATTTCCTAATGGCAGGGAGAGGCAAAGATGAAGCCTAGGGAACTAGATGAAATGGAAACAGTAGTTCGTGCAACAACACCACATCATTAACTTGCAACACCTACCCTTAGTCATGGAGAAACCAATTACTGAGAAGCAGATCTGTCAGAATGATGAAAACCTGTGCTTCTGCAGCACAATATATACAGTAAAAAAAACTTGGGTTTTACATTGTCAGAATGGTGTCAGTAATAACAGGCATTTGTTAGAACACGTTGCACTTGTGTTTAATGTAACCACGACAAATTTAACAACCGGCAGCCTTGTCTGAGCAGCATTGCCAAGTTCTAAGGAGTATATGTTTAAAATATTTAAGACACAGATGAGCAGGTTAGTTTTATTTAAGTAGGCAGGAATCAGCTTGGAAAAACCTAACAAAATTTCAGAATATAAATATCTTCTGCAGGTGTTCTAAGAAAAATACATTTTCCAACTGTTCATCAGCTGCTGGAGTATGTGATAGTGTTTCTGCTTGTAATGCTAGCAAGAGTAGCTTTAAATTCACAACAAAATTCTAACAACTTGTGCAAACTTCAGTAATCCCTTAGAATCATTTTGCTGCATTGCAGATATATCTGTAAGCTGTACATGACAGACTGCTGTTTTTTGTAAATGAATCATTGATATGTTCTTCCTCTTTTTCAAAGAAATAGCTTATAAATATGGATAACCTCAAACGTGCCTATGTATTTTCAAAAATACTCATTTGAGAACACAAAATAATAAATGCAGCATTAAATAAGAATCAAATGTTTTGGAATAATATTGATGCAGCTACATTGATGCAGTTTGTTGAAGGATAGAAATCCCAGATCTTAGTTAAATTTGCAAAATACATATTAATATCTAGTTAAAGAGATGAATGTGTTGTGCAATTATATATATATCCAGAGGTTTTTCACAGACATCTGACCAATAATTAAACCAATATTTTCAAAACAGGATAAATTGAACAAATGACTTTTAACTGACATGCAATGGATTTAAAAATCAGCTCTATGGATTATTTTAATTCCATTTTTACTGTAGTTAACAAGTTATATCATGTCTTTAACTTATCAATGTATATCATGTCTTTACCTTAGGGCACTTTACAGGAGTATTGTTGAATAAAATGTTATATTGGCAATTCAATAAGATTGATTTTAGGGCAGGTTTGGGCAAAGGAGTAGGTTTTACCTGAGGGTAGAAAGAAAGACAAAGAGGTTACTTCCAGGTAAATAATAGCTGCCAGCAATTGAACAATTAATATTCAAGGGAGCAGAAATGGAGGTCTGGCTGCCTCTCTGAGGTTTTTAGGTCTGAATTTCACAGGGTTAAGGAGGGATAAGATCCTGAATTTTCAAGGTAACAAACGTAGAGTCACAAGCTGAAACAAGACAGAATGAGGTGATGTTTTGCAAAGAGAAATCTTCATAATAGAATAAACATGTTACGAGAGACTCATCTCAGATCAAATGTGACGGTTAGTTGCAAATGTCCTGCTCCGGTTCAAGACAAGCACAAGGGAGAGTAATAGAGTTGGTGCTATGTCAACTGCATCTGTTGTATCATCTGAAGGTCAAAGCTTCCGAATATTTACTTGGGGGAAATTTCTTCTTGAACAATTCCTGGGTGTCTGTTCAGCATTGGAGGTAATTATTTTCAAAATCAAAGTGACACATACCAGCAGTTACATTACTGACAGAGCCTTCATTGCTAGCTATCCTCAACCATTTCAGAACACCAAATTTGGGGCTTAATGTAGGGGGAGGCTGTTTAATAACTCAGAGGATATAATCTTGAGCATAACTTCATTACAATCCCAAAACTGAACTCAGTATATCTTTTGGACTTCCTAATGCATGTCCAACATATTGGTCTTCATGCGTACACATTGAGAGTGCTTATTATCCCTTCTCTGGACTTAAACCATAAGCAAACATAAAGAGAACTCTCTCTGGGCAAGAAAACTAGAGATGAATCATCTAGACCTCAAACATTTATAGAACCATTGAACCATATTGCACTGAAACAGGCTCTTCAGTCTAACTCATAATACACAATATTAATATAATTGAGAAGAAACCAGAACGTGTGCCGAATATTTGGCATGTACATAAATAATGTTGCATCAGAATGTATTATTGTATGGATGATCGTTGCTCTGCATGGTGGGCGAAGGGCCTGTTTCCACGCTGTATTTCCAAAACTAAAACTGGCGATTAACTAGTGTTCTGTAGTTTAACATAATCTCTGCTTTTGTACATCATGCCTCTGATTATGAATCCTAAAATCAATCCACAGTTGTTCTTCTCAAGGTTGTTTAGCCTTACTTGCCATATTTACCCTCACATTACCAGTACAGTGCCCTCCATAATGTTTGGGACAAACACCCATCATTTATTTATTTGCCTCTGAACTCCACAATTTGAGATTCGTAATAGAAAAAATCACATGTGGTTAAAGTGCACTTTCAGATTTTAATAAAGGCCATTTTTATACCTTTTGGTATCATCATGTAGAAATTACAGTAGTGTTTATACATAGTCCCCCCAATTCAGGGCACCATAATGTTTGGGACACAGCAATGTCATGTAAATGAAAGTAGTCATGTTTAGTATTTTGTTGCATATCCTTTGCATGCAATGACTGCTTGAAGTCTGTGATTCATGGACCTCACCAGTTGCTGGGTGTCTTCTCAGGTAATGCTCTGCCAGGTCTGTATTGCAACCATCTTTAGCTTATGCTTGTTTTGGGGGCTAGTCCCCTTCAGTTTTCTCTTCAGCATATAAAAGGCATGCTCAATTGGGTTCAGATCAGGTGATTGACTTGGCCATTCAAGAATTGACCATTTTTCAGCTTTGAAAAACTCCTTTGTTGCTTGAGCAGTATGTTTAAGATTATTGTCTTGCTGTAGAATGAACCGCTGGCCAATGAGTTTTGAGGCTTTTGTTTGAACCTGAGCAGATAGGATGTGTCTACACTTCAGAATTCATTACACTACTACCATCAGCAGTTGTATCATCAATGAAGATAAGTGAGCCAGAACCTTCAGCAGACATACATGCCCAGGCTATAACACCCCCACCACCGTGTTTCACAGATGAGATGGTGTGCTTTGGATCTTGGGCAGTTCCTTCTCTCCTCCATACTTTGCTCTTGCCATCACTCTGATATAAGTTAATCTTCGACTCATCTGTCCACAAGACCTTTTTCCAGAACTGTGGTTGTTCTTTTGAGTACTTCTTGGCAAACTGTAACCTGACCTTCCTATTTTTGCGGCTAACCAGTGGTTTGTCAGACAGGTGTTTAGGGATTGTTCTTTATTATAGAGATAATTCTTCTGTCATCAGCTGTGGAGGTCTTCCTTGGCCTGCCAGTCCCTTTGCGATTAGTAAGCTCACCCGTGCTCTCTTTCTTCTTAATGATGTTCCAAACAGTTGATTTTGGCAAGCCTAAGGTTTGGCTGATGTCTCTAACAGTTTTATTCTTGTTTCTCAGTCTCATAATGGCTTTTTTGACTTTCATTAGCACAACTTTGGTCCTCATGTTGATAAACAGCAATAAAAGTTTCTTAAGGTGCAGGAAAAACTGGAGGAAAGACTAGTTTCATAGAGCTCTCTTATACCTGCATTAAGGAAGCATTTAAACACACCTGAGCAATTACAAACACCTGTGAAGCAATGTGTCCCAAACATTATGGTACCCTGAAATGGGGGGATTATGTATAAACACAGCTGTAATTTCTGCATGGCGAAACCAAAATGTATAAAAATGCCCTTTAATAACATGTGACAATGTGCACTTTAACCACATGTGATTTTTTTTCTATTACAAAACTCAAATTGTGGAGTACAGAGACAAATAAATAAATGATGGGTCTTTGTCCCAAACATTATGGAGGGCATTGTAATTCCTGAGTATTGAGTACATTCAGCCACATACTCCCATTCACAATGCAAGGTATTTAGAATCCCCTGCCACTGTATGTTGTTTCTTTTTTTTTTTTTCCTAATCAGATGTGC
The DNA here is from genome assembly GCF_053455715.1 of Rhinoraja longicauda. Taxonomy (NCBI): domain Eukaryota; kingdom Metazoa; phylum Chordata; class Chondrichthyes; order Rajiformes; family Arhynchobatidae; genus Rhinoraja; species Rhinoraja longicauda. The sequence goes on from NC_135967.1 coordinate 25,160,962, forward strand.
AGCACTTTGGTCAACGTGGGTTGTTTTTAAATGTGCTATACAAATAAAATTGACTTGACTTGACTTGACTTGACTATCTTACCTTGGCAGCTGTAGTCTGCAATACTGGATGTTCAAGATAATTACACATCTCTTACTGGATGTAGGAGTAATTTTTCCATATGTTATCTAACAGTGTTTCTAGCAATATGAAAGGTCAACTACATTCCTCTAAAACAATATGACCACAATAAGGGGCCTCATGGGTGTTTTTAAATTAATTTGGAGGAAAGCAAAATCAAAATCAGCAAACTTGGTAATTTGTTTGACGTATTGGCTCTGCTTGGGACCAAATGTATTTCAGTGCATAAAAGTGCTGAAGGATTGCTTTTATATGGAAGAGTGTATATCAAATGATACAATGTGTAGGAAAATAACTGCAGATGCTGGTTCAAATTGAAGGTAGACAGACATAATGGACAGACAACTTTTCGAGTTGGGACCCTTGTTCAGATTGTTGGTTTAGAGGAGAGATAGAAGGTAGAAAGAGGTGAGGTAAAGGGAAGGGGCAAAGGTGGATCATCATAGAAGGGTGGATCCAGGTCAGCAGATGATCCATGCGAAGGGAGAAGGGTGGAAATTGTAACTAACATTGGTCTTGATAAGTGGAGAAGATAAATTTGTGGTATCTGATAAGAAAGGACGAAAATATGGAACCAGAGGGAGGGGTGTTGGGGAGAAGGGATTGGAGTTGTGGGGAGGGAGAAATGAGGAACCCCATGTAGGGAGGGGTGCGCGATGAGTAGATGGAGGAGGGGAAGGAACTGGATGCTGAGGGTGGGGGAAGTGGAAAGCAAGATGCCCACAAGGTGTAAGGGAAAGTTGGGTAAATGAGAGCGAGATAGGGTTGGGGAATTGGAGAATTCAGCATTCATGCCATAGATAGGTTGTAGCTATTCATGCTGAATACGAGGTGTTTTCTCTTTCAGTCTGTGTGTGGTTTCACTCTGGCAGTGGAGAAGGCCTTTTATCATTTTAATTGGCTACTTCTCTTTCTTCGTGATAGAAAGGCATTTTGACATGTACTTGGTTTGGAAATGTGCAGAGGAATATGTGCCTAATGTGGGTAAATGGGATTGGTGTATATAGCCATCACAGTTGGAATGGACGAGATGGGCCGATGGGACGCATTCCTCTGCTGAATAATTATATGATTCTGTGAATATTGGAAGTGTAAACCTTGAAAAGGTTGCAAATGTAGATAGATGCTATGCGCTTGAAGGATTTATAAATGAGAGGAAATATTTTGCATTTGGTGCTTGCGGACCAGGGGGCCAATTGGCATCAAAATGACAGAAGGCATGAAACTTAGTTTGGGATACATCGTGGACAATGGTAAAAAGATTAGTTAACACTGAGTGGAAAATGGAGAAGTCCACGAGTAAAACCTGATGTAACTCAGACATGGAAATTGTTTTCACTCCAATATGAACGAGTATATTGCCCAGCGGTGGGCATTGTTGCAGGAAATGTGGATAGGCTGTGAAATTGGAAATAAACTTTGGTTAAATGCAACACAGGCACTATGCATCCCATTGTTGTTCACAAGTGAAATGGTTGTGAATCTGTGGAATTCTCTGCCACAGAAGGCAGTGGAGTCCGATTCACTCAATGTTTTCAAGAGAAAGATAGATATAGCTCTTAGGGCTAATGGAATCAAGGGTTATGGGGGAAAATCAGGAACGGGGAACTGATTTTGGATGATCAGCCATGATCATATTGAATGGCGGTGCTGGCTCGAAGGACCGAATGGCCTATTCCTGCACCTATTTTCTATGTTTCTATATTTCTATGTTTCCACACTTACTGGCAGAATACCTTTTACAGCTTTGGTACAATTTATCCCAGTCCTTCAGCAAAAGAGCTTGCAGCGTGATTGTTATCACAAGCAAGGGTTGCAGACATAGTCCTGGCATACCAAACTATGGTGAAGTGATTGATGCACATAGGTTTAAATTTTATTATTAAGCTGTGGTTACTTGCAAAAGCTTTTATGAGCCACAAGCAGAAAGAAAAGGTGCTGGAAAAGTGCCACTCTACCACATTCGCCTAGAAACACATTGGTGTGGTCATGGGCCAGACAAAACAAACATCAGGAGATCACCTATAGCATACCCACACCCCCATCCCTCACCACCCCCCCCCCCCCCCCCCAATAAAATGAATAGCCTTTTTCCTCCATGTCTTCCTTCTTTATCCTAATGTTGACCCATTCTCTACATAAGAAAAAAAAAGAAAAAAAAATTATTTGAGGAAGATGGAATATTTATTTTGGTCAGAGGAGAATCTTCTCATTTATCCATCAAACTGCAGTGTTGCTACATTGAATTATTAAAATGCTTGGGCTAATATTTACAACAAACCTTTCATTTGACGCTGTCATCATTGCAACGGCAAAACCACTTTGATCTAACTACAATAAACTTTCACTGAAGCTGAAGGTAGACAAAAAATGCTGGAGTAACTCATCGGGCCGGGCCGCATCTCTGGAGAGAAGGAATGGGTGACGTTTCGGGTCAAGACCCTTCTTCAGACTGATGTCAGGGGAGGAGGAGGTACATAAATAAGGAAGTGTAGGGTGTGAAAACAGGATAAAGGGAATGGAGATCAAAGAAAATGTAGAACAATCATTGTTAGTTGGGAGGTAACAACAAAGCAAACAGAGATAAAATGTAGTCAGAGACTAGATTTAGACGATTTTTTAGGTGACTACAGGCGAGTAGGCTGTCGCCACATGGTCGCCGGGGTGTCGCCTATATGGTCGTGAGTAGTCTCCAAAGAGTCGTAACGTCTTTCCGGTCGCCGCTGGATTTTCAGAATGTTGAAAATCTTTCAGCGACAGTGAGTTTGATGCCAGTGAGCATAGCTTGACATCTCCTGATGTAGGTGAAGGTTCTAGGTTGTCGGCCAGGTGAAGTAGGTTGTCGCCGGTGCTGACTTCGGTGAATTGCATTGGCGACTACCTACGTCAACCCACATCAACCGGCAATAGGTACCGGCATCAAAACCGGAGGCCAAAATGATGTGAATTGTCTTCAGTTGTCTTCATTTGTTGCCGACAGGGTCATAGCTTGTTGTAGCTTGTTGCGGGAGGGTGTAGGTTGACTTCAGTTGTTGTAGGTGGTCACCTGTGTGGTCATAGGTTGTCGTAGATGCAGTCGTAGGTGGACGTCCTACTTGCGACGATTGGGTCGCCGATTATCGATAGCTTGCAGTAATTTGACGTCGACTAGGTGGTAGGTTGTTGTAGCTTGTCTTAGACATTGCCGTAGGGGGTTCAGTGGCCGTTTTTTCAGCGACCTGCTATGACTATGACAGTCACCGGCAATCATCTAAAAAATCGCCTAAGTGGGACAGGCCCTTAAGACTGGTTGGAGTATTGGAAAGGGGGAGGGATGGAGAGAAAGAGAAAGCAAGGGTTACTTGAACTTAGAGAAGTCAATTTTCATACCGCTGGGGTATAAGCTGCCCAAGTGAAATATGAGGTGCTGTTCCTCCAATTTGCGCTGGGCCCACTCTGACAATGGAGGAGGCCCAGGACAGAAAGGTCAGTGTGGGAATGGGAGGGGGAGTTAGAGTGTTTAGCACTCCCTCGCCCCTGAAGAAGGGTGCCAAAACATCACCCATTCCGTCTCTCCCAGTCCCACTGAGTTACTCCAGCATTTTGTGTATATTTTCGGTTTAAACCAGCATCTGCAGTTCCTTCCTACACATTTCACTGAAGCTGACTGACTTTGCAGCACAGATCACTTATTAGTGGCCATGTGATGAAGAAGAATTAACAGCCACATTTTATTGTGGAGCAATTGCTGACGCAGCTAATACACCATCCATTTACATCGTATGGAAAATTTGATTGCAAGAAATGTCTCTTCAGAAGATTGCTTGAGTGCTTCATAAAACTACAGTCTAATGAGAGTGTAAAATCCTTTGGGGCATGCAATAGTGCAGTACTAAGATAAATGCAAATTCAGAATAGGAGGAAGCTTGCTCCACCCTTGAGTCAGATCATGACACATGTATTACACAAAAAGGTTGAATTAATGTATAATGTTTTCAAATGAATGTAAAAGATGGATGTGAAGCAGTGGGCCTTAATAGAACAATGACAATTCAATTATAAAATTATATCAGTTCAGTTGAGAATCATATCAATTAAACTCCAGTTAAATGTGGTTGAATAGTCAAAAAAATTACATGACATCTGGTGGGAAAAGATTATATAGAATAGAAGATGATGTGAATTTAAGGGAGAGTTCCTCCATTTAAAATGCCTTTAAACTTGACTGTTTGGGTTTTTATTCACATTAATTCTAAAAGTGTCCAATATCTCTAGGATAGGGCATGAACTAGATTTGCTGTTGAAATAGCAGCAATTGCTGCATCTTCCAGTGTCCCAAAGTGCACAACTAAACATGGAGATCGAGGAGTCGGCATTTGATTATCAAGCTCCACAATTGTTCAACTAGTTCAAAAGCTCAGTGAAAGATTTGGACTGAAATTAAATGAAATTGCTGTACATAATTGATATTTATCCATCAAATATACTAGGTGCATGTGGTGCTATTAGTGTAAGTAAATTTAATTTGGCAAGATGAAGCATAATTACTATCATACTTTCTGATTCTAGAAAATAATGTTTTGGATGTGGAGTGTCAACTGAATCAATTTTAAAATTTCCAGTTATTTTTAGCAAGAGGAGAGACATAAAATATTGGAGTAACTCAGCAGGACAGGCAGCATCTTTGAAGAGAAGGAATGGGTGGTGTTTCGGGTCGAGACCCTTCTTCAGACTGATGTCAGGGGAGTGGGCGCTACATAGATAGGGAAGAGTATAGATAAGGAAGTGTAAGATGTGAAAATAGGACAAAGGGAATAGAGATCAAGGAAAATGTAGAACAGATCATTGTTAGTTGGGAGAACGTCCTGTATATCCTGTTTTCACACCTTACACTTCCTTATCTATACACTTCCTTATCCATGTACCTCCCACTTCCCTGACATCAGTCTGAAGAAGGGTCTGGACCCGAAACATAATTCATTCCTTCTCTCCAGAGATGCTACCTGTCCTACTAACATGCACATCTTTGTGATTTGGGAGAAAACTGAAGCACCAAGAAGAAGCTCATGCATTTTCTATCTTTTTGTTTCTCTCTTGATCTGGTCTTTCTTTTCCTTTTTAATCTCTTTCCAAATCTATTTTAACATTGATCAACAAATTCTGACATTTCCTGGGCTTCTACATTTTGGTGCATATTAACAAATATTTTCCCACATTGATTAAGGAGATGCACAGACTTCAGGTACCTTGGAAAATTTTGTTTTAACTTGCTAATTCATAGTGGATTCCAATGTAAAGACATGCTGGAAGTCTGATATAAATGATTGGCGAGCATTGTTAAAAGCAGAACACAACCAAAAATCTCAATTTTTTTCTTTTTTTTGCAATTGTTTACAAATTGTTTGCATTTGCAACACTGCCAATTTTTAGCTTTTTTAACTGGTTGTCTAAACAACAAAAGTCTGCTCGAAAAAATGTGGAAATCTGTTTTCAATTATTAATTTCCATGAAACACAAAATCAGATTTGAAACCTATGTTACTATTGAGTTGTTGCCACCGAAATATCAAAGCTCTCACTGATATGCTTCTAGCAATAAACAACAAATCCCAAGTTTAGCATCTTTAGTGCCTTTACCTGATGGCCTTTATAAATATTATATAAAAGACTGCTGCAATCAGGATTTACCCAAGTCCAATTTAAAATTTGATGTAAACAGAACTTTAGGACCAAGCATACCTTTTATCTTTTCGTACCTCTAGTTTCCCACTCCCCTGACTCTCATTCTGAAGGGTCATGCCGAAACATCACCTATTCCTTTTCTCCAGAGATGCTGCCTGACCTGTTGAGTTACTCCAGCATGTTGTATCTATCTTCCAAGCATTGATTAGTTGCTTTGAGGTCAAAAGCTACAAACTCCAGTTGGTGTGTAGAAAGACATTTCTATAATTTAGGAAAAGCTTGCATTCTGGTGACCTGAATTTTCAATATTTTCATGAATTCCTCGAGGCTCTGGGTCACACCCAGATAATTTCCTGTGTTCAAGAGGGAGGGATGGCACATTGTCACAGCTAACAAAACCATTGCCTCATAGCGCCAGAGACCCGAGTTCAATCCAGACCTCTGTATGTGTGGAGATTATATGTTCTTCTGGTGTTTCGCCTGGTGCTCTGCATTTCTCCCACATCCCAAGGACATTCTGGTTAGTAGGTTAATTGGCTGCTGTAAATTTTCCCTGGTGTAGAGGTGAATAGTAGAATATTTTATGTGGATCAGAATGTGAGGAGAATAAACTATGATTCATGTAGATTGGTACCCCAACAGGGCTGAAGGGTCTGTTTCCCTGTTATATCTCTCTTGGTCCTCTTTTCTCTCTCCAGCTGCTGTGAGCCCATGGCTCTATTAGCTGTGTGATTATGGCACGCATTGCTACTGAGAGCAGGAAACTCATAAACATATCCAGATATTTGATTGCAATTTTCTGAAATATGACAAGAGCCCACAGGTTTCCTGCCATTTCCTACATTATAACACTGACTACAGGTCAAAAGCACTTTATCAGCTGAAAAGTGCTTTCAGAAGTCTTTAGGTCAGGAAAGACACAATGTACATGTAATATTCTTTTTTTTACATCTGCTGTAAACCCTGCAAGGGTCTTCCATCAGCCAACTAGGGGACCATTGCCAGTAAATCCTTAAACTGATATTATTCAAGCTAATCTAATTATTTTCAATTTTTGATTTAACTACATTAGTCTTTAATTGGAAACAAATTAACTCTGTCTTGTTTGAATCTTTATTCAGTACACTTACTACTTTTAATGTAGAACGATTTCAAATCTCCAGCGTTACCAGTTCAAAGCTGAATTGCACAAGGAAAGAAAACAATGGCAGCTTTTTTTGTGGCAGCTCTGCAGCATATCAATAAAATCAAAGGGTAGAAATTAGGCTCTTTGGAGTGTCAAAACCAATGTACATTCATATTTTAAGCTGTCTTCTTGCAAATCCCTCAACATCAGTGATATATTTTTCATAATTAACCATTTATTCTATTTATGTATTTCATGCATTCTGAAAAAGGCTTTATAAAATATCCACCTGAATTAATAATATTGCGTGTAATATAAGCCTTGCACTTGAAAATGCAGCAGGGCTTACGATCCAATTTGTTTGCATGGATGAAATGATATGATGATTTATTTCAACTTTTTAACACCTTGAATGTTGAGTGTAATACATTTTATTTCATATTTGCTAAAATCTCAGAGGTTTTGGTAATTAACATTTATGTATGGTGATAGCCATTTTCTCTGTTATTCCTCCAAGAAGTAGCTGTAATTAATTTAAGTGTTCAATAAGTTAGTTGTCATTAACTCATTTTCTGTTCTACAGATAGAATCCAAACTGATTGAAAGGAATGCACCTTCAAATGCAGAGTGCAGTTAAGAAGAAAAATGGCAATGGGAATCTATATTTATCTCTAATGTTGAAGGCTACATCTTGGGGGGGGGTTTCATTTCTAATTAAATAACCTTGTTTCTTTTTCACTCTTCTTTTCTCTAGGCATTTGCAGTTGTATGTCTTCTGCATCTTGTACTAATTTACTGAAATTTTATTTTGTCAATGTGCTATCAGACTGATAGTTTACAGATCATTCCATTGGAGAGGCATTCTCATCATGCTCGCTCCTGTTGTCTCCAGAGTTTCATGCACATGTAATTTTTAAAAAGAGGTAATTGTGATCAAGAATCAAGAGTCTTGTTAATTTTGGTTTCCTTGATCTACAGATTTTGAAACCCATTGCCTTGTAACTGAGATTATCAAACTCATTGGACTTGAAACTGGGCCCTTTCTGATCCATTTGGGTGAACTACAGACTGAAATGCTTCGGTAGAAAATTAGAATGAAATCATTTCTAAGTCACCTCATAATGAAACAACTGCAAACTATGCAGTTTAAGCAGATGTGAGAGCATTACCTTCCATTTGTACGTTTTTACAACGTCAAGTGTTATTTCCTCTGGTGAAGATAAATTTCTCCCCTGTAGCACCATTCATTGATTAACACAAGACACACACACTTACCACTGAATGCTAACTATTTGAGGCAATGGATTAAATCACCTGGAATAAAGAAGTACTCCAATAATGTTTTTTTAATTTTGTTTTATTCAAAAGACATGCTGTTCCAAATATTTGTCTTAACTACTTTATAGCATCCAACATTAGAAAGTGGCACAACAGCATTTGTCTGCTTGTTATAAAAAAGATTTGTATGCATCGCTTGTTGCTTGGCAGATTGATGTCCAACACTGTTATCTCAGTTACCATTTGATCCATTTGAGCAAGGAGGCGGAAAAATGGTACAGGCTTTCCAGTTCTAGTCCTTGTTTCATAGCACTTTCATAGTACTTGTTTATAATGTTTGAATACAATCTCATCTTGACATTTCTCCTCGGGGAAGGCTCATGAAGGATTTAACTTCTGGATAGTAGCAAACGTGTACTGAAACGTGCAGGTCTTTCAAAGTGCAGGAATGAATGCCAAGCTTGGAGTAGAGTGGAGCTTGAGTGCAGCCACTGTAAACCCTCTGCAAGAAAACACTATAGGATAAGGCCCTCCCACACATGACACTAAGAGGCTGGATTCAGTATTACAGTCTCTCAAATGTTTCACTGTTGTATCATTTGGAGATGAAATGTTCATGACATTGACATACAGTAAAATAATGTATTAAATTGCTTGGTGCAGGGACTGGAGATAATGAAATGCCCTGATTACACCACTGTTCACTTTATGAGCAAAGTATTTTTTTTGTGGAACAGGAAGAATGTTTGCCCAGAACAATATATGTTGCCTGAAACATGTGAGAGAATAATTATTTCATTTTATGTTCTATGAAGTACAGCTTGGTAAATAATAGGTTTTTCTATAGGTTTCCGTCTATCACCCTGATCCCTGATATTTCCACATATATAGTTTCATATCCTGATGTATTCATTCTTTCCTATATGGAAGACATGTTAAAAAGTACAAATGCCTCCAGAAGCCATGACTCTCAATAAACTGACAATCGCTAGCGAAAATAACACAAATCATACAACAAAGCAAATCAAAATTCCCAACTTCGCAATTAAACTTGGCTTTGAATATTTTAAAAGATGGAGCAAGATAAATTATGAAGAAATGTCCATTTCTAACATATTAACCTGAATATATACCATTAATTATTCTTTTTCAAAGGATCTACATATAGGCTTTTTGCAGTTCGTGTGCAGTATTAGACCATTATGTTTATTTAAGATTAAAAGCTGAAATATTCTGCAAACGTAACCACAATTTCACAACTGGGCTTTCATCTGTCAAGAAGGTTTGTTATTTTATTTGAAAAAAATAACATTATAAATTATATAATGGTCTCCAAGGACGCATTAGTTGACCCAGTTTGAAGACTCCAATTTAAAAGGCAATATCAATCAAAAACGGCACCAACACAGTTTCCCAAATGAACAAGGGAGCCAGTCAGTAAATTTATCTGAAAATTAAAACTAAGCAATGTGAACTTGAACCTGTTTTTTTTGTTCAGAAACTGTTGTGAGGTGACCTATCAACCAAAGAAAAAGTCAACACAAAATAGCACATCAATATCACATCAAGGCTGTTTGGTGATTAAAGCATGAAGGGAAGAAAATGTGAGGCGCATTGCCTGAAGCAAACACATGACAAATGAGTAGAACTGCTGCTATGTGCCATTGGGCCAACACATGATAATTTTTACATGCATCAGTCTATTGGTTTCCGAAGTCATTCATTTTGATTTGGTTTTGACAGTACCCAAATTGTCTTTTGATTTGCGTTGGAGTCGGTGATGGTTTAGATTTACGGCCAGAATCCAGCTACATTTAGATTGGTCCCTGAAGCCTGCTGGCAATAAATTGTCTCCTCCAACTGCCCATTAGATTCTTATTTTGGACACAAATAGGAGGAATCGATTAAATTGAGGTCTCATCAATTATGACAATGGAGAATTTGTTTATGATAGCTTTGCCCAAGTATAAGTTAGGCATGAGATGAACGATATCAAACTCGCTCATCTGAAGCATTCATTACACTGTGAGCAGGAACCTGGAGGGATATCAACAAAACTACAGCTTTTTTCCTTTGAGCTGACACAGATTTTCAGAAAATTTCTTCATGAAGGAAATTTAATTTGACCTATTTTGTTATTTTCAAAGCTCTCCCAGACTTAACAGGATGCTTGTTTCTTCATACAAAAGCGGGATCTTTAATCAAATAAATTTCTCCAGGAAAACTAGCGGTGTTTGTGATGTGAAAGGAATCACTTCAGCAGCACATTTCCTTCAGTACATCCTCCACTGGTTGTTTTGAGACTGCAGTATTTCCCTAGGTTTAAATTTGCCCTGAAGAGTAGAATTCTAGGGGTCATAGAGTCAATGAACAAAACACGCTGAAATGAATCACATTGCGAATGTAATTTTGGTTTGAGTAAACATCTTCAGTGGCCTTATCTAGTCAGAACAATCTTGTTTCCCTATTAACATCATGAAAGCACCCAACATGCACCCAAAACTTTTTGCTTTACAGTCAATTCACATCAGTTGAGCGCCAGCAGGTATAGAAGAGTGTTGCACTGCCGACATCACCTGACTCCTCTTCACTGGACATAAACTAAAGAGAGACATCTGCTTCATTCTCAGCCTATATCATTGTTTGTAGTGCTTCACGACCAGTCTAAATCTACTGGGTTTTTCCAGAAACTGATAAAAAATCAGTGAAAGAATGAGAACTGCTCAGTATTATTCTCATTCTCTGTTTACCATTTGAATTTTGATATCCATCATCGATGCCTATCACTCCATCCCTTGCCTTCATTTTGGAAAATTGGCACCTTCTTCCTGCTTATAGGCAGTGACTGAAGAGTGCAGCTCCAGTAATGAGGACTGCATATATCTGGTCAGGCGAAGTAGAGAAGTGGCTCTGTGACTACCTGGTGATGGTAAACTGGCCGATGTTCGACATGGCAATGGATCTCAACAGATATGCCACTGTTGTTACCAACTTCATTAGGAAACGTATGAAAGATTGTGTACCCAGCAAGACCATCTGTGTCTTTCCTAACCAGGAGCCATGGATGAACCAGTAGGACTGTAATCTACCAAGGACCAGATCTGGTGATACAACATCATCTAAGAATTGCAGGCATGACCTTAATAAGACTGTTGAGAAAGCGAAGAGACACTTTCGCTATAAACTGGAAATCAAACAGACATTCGGCAACTATGGCCAGATTGCATGCCATTACTTCTTATAATGCTAAACTAACTAGTAGCTCAAGTTTCAGGTACGGAGTCACTCCCAAACTACACCAATGCTTTTTATGTTCATTTTGAAAGAGAGAACATTGATGTACTTTCTCAGGCTCTAATAAAAGCATAATCTCAGTCACCAAGGCTGATGTCAGAAGATCCTTCACAAGGGTGAACTCTTGTCTGCGTGACAATGTATCTAGCCACATTTTAAAAACCTACAGCCTAGTTGAATGTCGACATTGCCCGCTTTATTACAGGTATTGACCACCCCACCATCGAAGGGATCTACAGGACGTGCTGCCTCAAAAAGACAACTAATATAATCAAAGACCCACACTACCTTGACCATACCCTAATCTTGCAACTACCGTCAGGAAAAAGGTGCAGGAGCTTATAATCATCATGTTCAAGAGCAACTTCTTCCCAGCAAACATCAGCCATGATTGAATGGCAGAGTGGACTCAATGGGCTGAATGGCCTAATTCTGCTCCTTGAACACTGCACAACACTCTCCCCCAGAGATGCTGCCTGACCCACCGAGTTGCTCCAGCACTTTATGATTTTTATGGGTCACAAATTGTGTGCAAGGTGAGCATTAAACTCTACCTTTGCAATGCTCTATGTCAATATATGGTTAAAACTCTGTATGGCACAGTCTACTGCAGTGTAAGACACAAAAATGATTTTTAGCATAAGCTAGTTTAGATTCATCATATTCACATATCTCAGATGGAAGCCCATTAAATTAATTATCAATGCAACCAGTCATTAATTGAGTTTATCAGTACAAAGGATTGATGCATTGTCACAGCTGCCATATTTGAGGTGGAATATTAAACTGTATCATTGATTTGAAAACTATTTAAAAGAGGAAGGAAGATTTTTTAATATCCTTAGCTTTATTCCTGCCGCAGACAACACCATAAATATTTTAATTGGTCATTCATTTATTTATGATTTATCATGCTCCTTTGTACACAAAAGGCTTCTGCCTTTACTTTCGTAACAATGGCAACATTTCTCAAAGCAACCATTGAATTATTTGTGATGTCCTAAGGACATGATAAGGCTAAGTAAATATAAATTGTTCTTTCTTTCTGGGTCATATACCACAGTTTGTTATTGAGATATCGAGCAGCATGCATTATTGCGGGCAAAACATCCCATCATATAGCATGTGTTTATTGCGCATTGTGTGACAGGTTTCAATTTCACACTACCCATGAAATGCATTGGACACCATGTGAAATTGTATTATGGCCATTGATATGTATAATGTATCTGTGCACAGAGAGCACAAGGCACACGCCAGTAATGTCAACCAGTATGCAACACCTTCTAAAAACAGCTGGACAAATATTTATGCACACTTACACACTTAAGAAAGTGCATAGGTATCAGAGAATCGCAAACCTTAATGGGAGGAAGAAGGCTTGAAGGACCAATGATTGGCATGGGAGTCGGTGGTCGAAGACAAGCTTGGAATCCTCGTTATAGTCTTGATGAATCCGATTGTGCAATCAAAGCCAAACATTGTCTTTGGCAGTATTAGTGGGGGAGGTTTGCCTCGACCATTCTAACGATTTCCTCACCTTCCAAATGCCAGCCCACCTTCAACAATGTCTGATCGACTATCAGAGAACTGGGTGCATGTTCCCTAATCCACCCCATCACCCCCAATGGGAGTGATCTGAATCAGACCCCGTTCTTGAAGTGGGATCGATTCCTGTCGAGAGCTGTCACACTCTGCGTTTAATGAGCTTACTCATCACACATTTTTTTGAAATTGCATAGGATTACCAGATGTAACTGCACTAAAGCCCAGATTTTAGATAGAACACAGAGCATAGAAAAGTACAGCAGTGGATCAGGCCCCTCAGCCCACAATGTCTTTGCTGAACATGATGCCAAGATAAACTAATCTCATCTGCCTGCTCATGATTCATATCCCTCCCCTCCCTGCATACTCATGTGCCCATCTAAAAGCCTATTCTACCCCACTGTCATGCCTGTGTCTACCACGACCCCTGGCAGCACATTCCAGGCATCCACCACCATTAGTGTAAAAACCTTACCCCTCACATCTCCTTTAAAATGCTCTTCTCACGTTAAAATTAACCCCTTTTGACATATCCACCCTGGGAAAAAATATCAGGTGCTTGTGTTCATAATTACTTGTCACAAAGAAATCCCTGCTCCATAGACTTAGAAACACATGCAATATAGCTCCATTTTAATATATATTTTTAATGCCCTTCAGAATTTTTATATCTGCCATTCCTACTTCTGCCTTTCATTTGAAATGTTAAATTATGATACTGTCTGGTCTCACAACAGAACATGAAAGAACCATTTCAACAAGCCGTGGTAGCATTATCCTCAGTATTCTGGTAAGTACTTCTTAGTCTGATACAAGCAGGTTATCAGGTCATGTTTAATAAACCAGCATCTGCAGTTCCTTGTTTCTATCAGGTCATTATCGTATGGATTTTATGTGACAATGCACACATCAGCTGCTACCTTTCCTGAAGTAATTACATTGCAAAAGTACTTCTCCAACTACCAAGTGATTTGGGCATTCTCTCTGGGATCAAGATCAAGATAGCTTTATTTGTCATCCAATATTGGACGAAATTCGGTCACCAACAGTCCAACAATAAAAGCATTAAATAGGCATTCAAATTACACAACCCCAAAACCCCCAAAACACAGTCCAACAATAAAAGCATTAAATAGGCATTAAAATTACCCAACCCCAAAAACACACAAAAAAAGAAACATCCATCACAGTGAGTCTCCTCCAGTCCTCTCCTCACTGTGATGGAAGGCCACAATGTCTTTCCCTTCTCCTGCTGTCCTCGCCCGCAGTCAGGCTGTTGTGGTTGCAGGCCGCACCGGACGGTCCACAGCGGGCCAAGCCCAAGCCCAAGGCGCGTCGCGTCGCAGCCGCTCCCGCAGCCTCCGAAAACGGCCGGCTCCGCCGATGATAAGTCCGATCCGGGGCGGGCGAACACGCTGCTGCTGCCGCTGTTGCTGCACGTCGGAACGGTCGTGGCTCCCGACATTGAAGCCCCCGCCCAGCAGAGAAATATCCCGCGGCCTATCTTAGGCCGCGCCGGACGGTGAAATGTCCGCGACCCAAGCCCCGTGATCTGGGGCGGGCGAACCCGCTGCCGCTGCTGGAGCTCCCGATGTCGGCATCCACGCGGCCCGAGCCTAAGGCGAGTCGCAGCCGCTCCCGCAGCCTCCGAAGACGGCCGGCTCCGGTGGTGGTAAGTCCGATCCGCGGGCTCTGCGAACCAGAGCCCTGGAGGCCGCCAGCTCCAGGAGTTGGGCCGATGGTAGGCCGCAGATGGAACGGAGACACGGCCCAGAAAACAAAGGTCGGGTCTCCGTTCGGAAGGGATACATATTTACAATGTTACAGTTCCCCCCCCTCCCCCCCACATACACACATAGTACACAACACAAAAACACCACATCACAACTACAATTAAGACAAAAAAAACAACAAAAACACAAGACAAATGGACCGCAGGTGTAGCCGCAGCTGCTAGGGCAGCGCCGCCATTTTGCAATAAGATATATTACTGCACCTCACTCTTTTTTATTAATTTGGGGTATTGGTTAATAAAATGGCCTTAACACAACCAAACGTCTCTTCCTGATGATTGTAACTTGACAGTGAGTGTCAGCAGATAAAGCAAATACAGTGACCTTGAGAGGCAAGTATTTATTTGTGCTCAAACAGCCTCCATACCTATGAGTTTAACAACAAAATATCTAGGTTAAAGACCAAGAGCTAGAATCATGGTTTATTGCATTTCACCACCCTCCTCCCACCCCTGTCCTCCCACCAACCTTCCTCCCAATTTTAAAAGCGTGAAAGAACTGA
The DNA here is from genome assembly GCF_053455715.1 of Rhinoraja longicauda. NCBI lineage: Eukaryota > Metazoa > Chordata > Chondrichthyes > Rajiformes > Arhynchobatidae > Rhinoraja > Rhinoraja longicauda. Next base: position 25,176,284 of record NC_135967.1, read on the forward strand.
GACAAGATTTTGTGCCATAATCCTCTCCTTGATTGAGAAAAGCTAATTCAGCACAGATAAGGATTAGAGCACCAAGACCAATTGTTCTTCAGGAGGAAACAATTGTGTGAAAAAAATGTTGGAAAAGAGAATGCTCAGCAATATCCTGCAGTGTGCTGGAGAATATATGCCTCTCTCGTTTAGAATTGGCACACATTTATTTTGTTTTACCCTTTAATAAGATAATAAAATAAAATAAAATACAATTTACTACACAATCTATTTATTCTACTTATGTTATATCTGGAGATGTTTTTTGTAAAATAAGAGATCTTTAGTATGTTCGATTATAAAAGTGATGCATGGTGTTCTGTTGTGTCACATGACCTGATGTCACAAATTCTCTTCAAGGAAGAATTATAAACCTTCTAAGTCCCTAATTTATGATTTAGTTTCAAACCACTCAGTGCTCTGTCACATTAATTAAAACATTAATGCCACCATTTGTTGATCAGCACATTTAAAATTGTAGTCTAAATGTGACCCTCCTCATCATTACTGCGTGCTAGTCAAGTGAAAGCTTTGATTGAAACTGTAGCGAATGGATTATCTGGGCCCAAATAGTCTTATGCAGCTGAAAGAAATAAGAGTACCTATATTTGGAAATTCTATTCTGAAAATTATCATATAACTGGATTAATTCCCAGACCTCAGGGCTTTTCAGGCTTTGAGAACTGAAAAGTGATATTTGTAATGTGGATGTCACACAAACAAAATGTTACCAACCAACTGCAAAACAAAAGGAAGACAAAAAAGGCACATTTATGTCCTGATGGTACACCAAAATATTGTGCAGGAAATAAGGAGTCTTCTTTCTTGCTCTGCAACTAATTAATTCTCAGAGCAGTCAAATGAGTAACCCAAGTGATATATCATATCATATCATATCATATATATACAGCCGGAAACAGGCCTTTTCGGTGCCGCCCAGCGATCCCCGTACATTAACACTATCCTACACCCACTAGGGACAATTTTTACATTTACCCAGCCAATTTACCCAGCCAATTTACCCAGCCAATTAACCTTTGGAGTACAGATATAATACTCCGATGCCCTTTTTATTAACGGAAACAATATTAATGCAGAATAAAGAGGAAAGCCAGAGTTGGCTTATTGGAGTAATATCTCAAAGACAAATGTATCTGCAAAACAAAGATTGTTCCTGTTGATATTCTGCATGTTCTTACTTTTAAAAAAAAATTGTAACTGTGTTTACTACTTCATGTTCTATCTATTCCATAATTGCTAAGTTGTGTTTTCATGGTTAATCTGCATCAATTGTTCAGAAGAATCTTCTACACAAGAGTGTTTATTAATGAAATTTAAACAGAACTCCCACTGTTGCTTTCATTTCTACAATCTTTTTCCTTTCACACAGCAGCGCGGCTTAACTTTGTCTGCATATGGCTGCCTTTCTGACCTTGCACTACCTGTCTGCAGTCCCTAAGGTCTCTTCTGATGCCTGGATCGTATTGGGAGTGCCAGCTGCTGTTTACTGAACTCTTTGAGTGATTTCCCTGTTTTCTGAAAACGTTTTCCACTCCACACCCATTCACTTTCACAGGCCAGTCCAGAGTTAGGGATGTTCAAAGGCGGGTAAAGGAAGAGCAAGTTAATTGGGGGGATTTTTTTTGTTCCCTATAATGTTTACCACACAGCATTGTTGCCATTGGTTTCTCAATATAAATAAGATTCATGTTACTGTTAATTTCAAGGCTGGTTTTAAAATCCCAAAGCTAAGTTTGATTTTCAAGGACCTTGAGTGAGAAATGATGATTGATACCAGGATGCTCACACCATTTTGAAAACCCTGATTTCAATAAAATTTCTTTTGATGAATAAAATTCTGCACAAACTCAAATTGACTTGCTGAGTCTGTGGCATTAAAGTCCTTGGCAAAATGAATTAGTTGCCAAGAGAAAGGTAACAAAATCCCATTTCATTATTGAATTTGGTTAGTGGCGATGTTTTCAATTGTTTTTAGTTAGCAGGTCTTTAAGTTTCAATTATACAAATAATTTAGAAATGGAGTAGAACATGCAACTACAAGTAAACAGGATGTTTACTGCCATCCACCAGGGATGAGTTTTGCAGCACCTGTTTCAAGATTTCAAACATGGCACACTGGAAAAATTGCTAGGCTCTTCGAAGTTCAATCATGACCACTGCCAGTTTGCTTACTTATGATTTCCCTGTGGTACTATATTTTCAAAGGTGTAGCTGGAAATGTACTGGCATATTGAGGAATTTTTCCCATATCTACAATTGTACATGGATTGTTATAAACGAAACCATTAGTCATTGGAAACAGAACACAGGCTTTGAAAATTGAGTTTAGTCTATTGTCACAGTGTACTGAAATACAGTGAAAAGCTTCGACCTGCTCTCAGACCTGCATCACTTAACATAGATCACTAATTAAGAAAGGTCCACCTTTACATCAATATGATATGCCTTTTAAAGGTTTTTAAGTGGAATATTAAGTCAAGTCAAACTTTTGTCATATCCACAAGTACGATGAGGTACAGGTCTAATGAAAACCATCAGCATCACAGGCACATAGACCTCTCTGTACCACAGCAAGTGGGTTGCCTGGATTTAATGAGTCATATCAAGTATGAGTTACTGTTGAGATTAAAAGAGCATATTATGTAAATACACCATGCAGTTCATCCTGGTTTTATTTTTGAGTATCATACACTTTAAAATCATATATCAGAATCTCTGTGTAAAATATGAGTCTTCAAAGGTTTCTGAATTGGAAATGATTAAAAATCATGTATGTAAATGAGCTGCTAACAAGATAGACTAATGAGATTTTCAGATAAGAATTCATTCGCTTAACTGCTAGTTATGCAGAGCAATTGGAGTTCAGAACTGTTGGAGAAAATGATTGCACTGAAGACTGTTCGCGTACTAAGCTACAATTTATGGTGCCCAGAGGAGAAGGGGAAACAATTACATGCAGTACCTTATGGAAAAGCAGATATTTGTCCATTCTGCCCCAAATCACAGTTTATATTTTAAATTGCTAAAGAGATTTATTTTATTTTCAGTTTTACCCAATGATCACTAATTCCTGAAATTATACTTTTGGGATTTTACAGTATTTGAGATTAACTTGCACATTTCAACTAAAACTGAAACTGGAGCGTCCAAGTATAATTTTATTTATGTACAATCAAAATGTAACATGAAACAGACGCTAAAGCCTAAAAACTATTGATTAGCTCCTATTTTCCACGCACAACTTCAACATAAGAGCAATGTAATATGAGTTGGAGGGTAATAGCAATTATTTCTGGCTGAAGTCACACCATTGGGAAATTGCACTGATGCTATTCACATGAGTATTTCTAATGATTCACCACATCTGGTGAACACCTAATGACATCACCAGTCATGTAGTGTTTGTATGCTCGCTTTACCGAGATAAAATGGAGCTTTGAGATTCAGCCAATAATTCCAAAATCCAGCACTGTCTAGTAGGTTAGATCTTGAGGGAGAAGGACTACCCTCTTCTTCCCTGCCTATAAATACAATCCCCATCCCCATGCAGTAGCTCAGCACCATTACAATCATATCTATGTAAACACCAGAATCCCTGTGGAAAAGCTCAATGACCTTTTAAAAATGAGACTCCAGTGCCTGCATCTGACCCTCCAGTAAGCAGTCAATTTGTAGCGACTTCACCATTATGTACTGTGTGTTGTACAGCCTAGCAACCTGAAGAGTAGGCTGGTGCCAGAGGAAGAGCTGTATGCAAAATCAAGATGCAGACTGAAGAAGAGGAGGAGCAAAATGACCAGGATGATGAAAAAGGCTACCAGGAGAAAGCCCCAGCATGAGAACAATTGCTTTGGCTCCCAGAAGTGCACTATCACTGATCACATACACCTCATTCCACACCCAATATGACTGATTACAAATTTACTGATTCTTCATGCCATCTGCATTACACTTCCTCCCGGCTTGCTCTTCCAAAGATGCAATCCCCTAATCTCAATTGCACATCTCTGCTCCATCTGCTCCCAAGATCAGGCTTTCCATTCTAGGACATCCAACATGTCCTCTTTGAAAGCCTCTGTCATGCTGTCATAGGTGGATCCTTCACCTGCATCTCCTCTATGTCTGGTAGTTTTGCTCTCGCTCCTCCTCCCCCCAGAAGGAACAAGGATAGAATTCCCCTGGTTTTCACCTTTCTCCTCACCAGCCTCTGCATCCAACACATCATCCTCCAACATTTCCTGCCCCTCCTCTCTGCTAGCTTTCTTCCACAATATGTTTCAAGAAGGGTCCTGACCTGAAATGTGACCTCTGCATGCTCTCCAGTGGTGCTGCCTGACCTGTTGTGTTACCCTAGCACTTTGTGGGGTTTATTGTAAACGAGCATCTGGAGTTCCTTGTTTCTACCCAATATGACCGTCCAGGTGACTATCACACAATCATCAACAATCAAAACTAGCCTATCTTTGCCAGCCACTGTATCCCCTTGACCATCTAATACAGTCTTTTAAACTAACAGATAGTTTTCACCACCACCATCAAACTCAGCACCAACTCATTTATGTCCCACTCCCAAATGGAAATCATAGGCCACACCCCAAGCAACCACCAGCAACTGATCACCTTACTCCCAATCCCAGTCCAGGAACCCTTCGCCAATCTGTGTCCCCAACCCAACCCGTACCTCTCCCACCCAGTTTTCCTGGACTCTGCCTCATCCCTAGACCCACTGAATATCATTTGCATTATGAAAGAAGTTCTTAAAATAAGGCAGATTCAGTACCACACACTGCGTTGGGTTGTACCTCTCCCCACTTCATCTACTACAAACCTCAAATCCTTGTCATAAGGTCATAAGTGATAGGCGTAGAATTAAGCCACTCAGCCCATCAAGTCTACTCCGCCATTCAATCATGGCTGATCTATCTCTCCCTCCTAACCCCATTCTCCTGCCTTCTCCCCATAACCTCTTGTTTTGACTCCAATCGCCTGATCAGTCTGAAGAACGTGACCAGCTCCTAAAATTCTAGCTATACAAGCTGAGAAATGCTGCAGCAGAACTCCCCTGCCTTTGCACTTCATGTCCTTATTTATAAAGCGAAGGATCCTTTAAGAATTCAAAATCTTTTCATCTCTTCCTGCCAATTTCTGAAACATGCTCAAAGACCAAAAGCTCTTTGATCATGTAATCCTTTTAAAGTTGTAGAACTACATTATATTGCCTCTCCACTTCCTTGCAACTCAAATCAATCACTTTACATCACACCATTTTGCTTTTTTGTCCATTTTGACTATGTTTTCCTAGTTGTCTTTAATAACTCTCAGAATTCCCAGTTTAATTTTCTTTTGCAAACTATGGAATTAAGTCGCTCTACAGGTTTGTGCCAGAAGGTGCTCTGGTGTTAATTCAGAGCTCAGTCCCTGGGAAACTGCTGTGTACCTCAGCCCATTCTGGCAAAGATCTTTACGGAGCTTGTTCTAATCAACATCCCCCTCATCAGATTCGTAATCTGCGACCCTTTATTATCTCCACATCACTCCCAGCCTCTGAATCTATCTCCATCCCACCCGTCTGGTACATTGGCCCATCAATTCCTCCTCATCTGGGTCCACCTATCATTTGCAACTCCTATGGCACCACGTCTCCTCACCTCTTCTTGCTGGCTAGCTCCCCTTTATACTTCCAGTCCAGTTTGTCTCAATCCCAAACAATAATTCTCAATCCTGGTGACTCGTACTGCATTCCCTATACACACATGACCGTAAATTCTGTTCCACCTTCATTTTTAAGTTTACTGACAACATCACTGTCAGAGTCCAGATCTCTAACAATGACGAGAAAAAGCACAGGAAGGAGATAGAAAGGTTAGTAAAAAAATTGTCATGTCAACAAAATCTCCCTCATGATCAGCAAGTCAAAGGAGCTGGCTACTGACTTCAGGAAACGAGGTGCATACACGCCCAGTCAGCATTAATAATGTTGAAGTGGAAATAAGTGACAGCTTCAAGTTCCTACATGAACATAATCTGTTCTGAGCAATAACATTGAAGCTACAGACAAAAAAGCACACTAACACTTCTACTTTCTCAGAAAACTAAGAAAGTTCAGCACGTTTCCAATGATTCTTACCAACCTCTGCAGATACACTATAGAAAGCATCCTATCGGAATGCATCACAGCTTGGTTTGGCAACAACTCTGCCCAAGACCGCAAGAAATTGCAGAGTTGTGATGTAGCCCTGTCGTTCACACAAAGCAGCTGCGTCCCCATCGACTCCATCTACACCACGCTACTTTGGGAAAGCAGCCAACATAATCAAGGCATTTACACCCTGGTCATTTCATCTTCTCTCCTCTCTCATCTCGAAAGCACATACCACCAAATTCAGGAACAGCTTCTTCCCCACTGTTATCAGACTACTGGATTGTCCTCTCATAAGCCAAGGGTGTGGTCCTGATCTCCTAACCTACTTCATTGACTCCCCTGCACTTTTTTTTACCTGCACTTTCTCTATATCTGTAACACTATAACACTGTAACACTATATACTTTTTTCTTTTTTATCCGTTGTATTTGGCTTGATTGTATTCATGTGTACTGGATTTGACTGGATAACATGTTAAAAAAATTGCACTGTATCTGTGATACTAATAAACCAATGCCAATATCAACCCATCCACGGATGTTGCCAGACCCGTTGAGTTCCTCCAGCAACTTGGTTGTTGCTTTTAAATCCATGGATTGGAGTAAACAAAAACCCATCTGATTTACTAATGTCGTTTGGACAAAGGCACCAGCACTGGCCTAAGCATGCCTCCCGATCCACACCAATGTGGTTCTATTTTTTCTGCGCTGTGAATGGTTCACAGACCATTTTGTTGTAGTCACTGTAGATTGTACTTCAAGAACGTGGCTCATCATCACTTTCTCATGAAGAGTAGTAAGCACACCCTGGGTTGGAACATATGATCTGCTGACTGGTCCTTGCCTTCCTTTCCAGTTAGAAGGTGAAGCCACTCACAATTGCCAAGCCACACTGTGCAGTTGCAGCCACTCCCAACCTGTGCTGGTATGTCAGAATATCCCAGCATTAACATTGGTGGGCAACCTTCACTGGCAGAAATCCAGGTTCCAATGAGACTCATCAGTGAATTTGTAGCGTTGAGTGCCGGGAGGCTCCCGTCTGAATGATTCTGCAGGGATATATGGGATTTCTGTCTCAGTTAGGGATCGGTTGTGGTCAGGGAGCAGGAACACTTTCAATATGCTGATAGCGAGTGAGCTTTCAATTTTTATAGATATCTTTTCAGTTTCATTTATATCTATTCAGTGGTTAGAGGCATAAAATATAAATGAAACAAATGACTGGTGCAGAATGCAGCCCCCAAGCTGTGGATATCAGAAAATTGCAGGCGCACTGCCTATGAATTTCCACTTATTAATTTTATTGTACAGTCAATGCGCAAGACTTCCTGCTGATGACTTACAATCAGTGAAGTCCTGGAATCATCTGCATTAGAAAATTATTAAAAAAGCTACAGTTCTTGTCAATAATATCACCAACAATACAAAGCAGACCCATATTTTGTTTCTCATATTTCCTTATTACTGAGCAGACCATTTGACCCATCGCGTCTATGCCAGATTGCAAGGTTTTCCCATCGCTCCCAATGTGCCACTAATTTCCCTGTAACCTGTTCTCTCATAGTCTCTCTCCTAGTTGTACTACAATTAGAGCTGAAACAAATAAATGTAACAAGGTTCTGGCCTTCTGATACAATACAATGTCAAATGGCACAAGAAAAAAATCCATGTGAAATGAATTTAATGAATTAAAAAAAAACTTTGTTCCTTCATCCCTTGAAAACTAAAAAAAACCCAGCTGTGGTAAAATATAGAAACATCTTTCAGCTCCCAAGTCATTTTGATCAAATTATGCTGACCAATGTGTGGACTAGTTATCAGATTGGGAGAGTATCTGGTACATTGGGTATTAGTTTCAGATTATTCCTTCTCTTCACCTGATACTTCCGATATTTCCTTTCACCTGTGCAATGAACCGAGGTGGGAGATCTGGGATTTTGGGGTGTGTGCCTTTCTGACTGATTTCATCAGCCCATGCTAGGGCCAGACATGTGATCTCCCAGCTACATCAACTGAGAATTCAGCAAATCGGGTCCCTTCATGAGCAGACTGAAGAAGGGTCCCAACTCAAAACGTCACTCATCCTTTTTCTCCGGAGATGCTGCCTGACCCACTGAGTTACTCCAGCACTTTGTGAGCTTGATTCGTTCCTACCAATTTTGTATCCATGCTGCCATTGAATGTCAGGGCATGCAGCAATAGTACTGCCATTGAATGTCAATGGCAGTACTATTGCTGCATGCCCTGTCATTCACAACTGGAGCATGGAGACATCATCAACAGAAGGTTCAGACTCTGCATATCCTGTGCCAAGTTGCTCACCTCAAGGAACATATCTGGAGTGTGATGGAATACTCTCCACATGCTGGATAAGTGAAGTAGAACATGCAATAAGTTCAACACCGTTAAAGATAATGCAGTTTGCTTCACTGGCACCCCAACCACCATTCTGAATATTAATTCCCTCAACTCCGCACAGTGCACCACCTACTAAAGTGAGCTGGAGTAATTTGCCTAGACTACTCTGAGAAAGCATATCCAACCAACAACCTCCACTTCCAAAAAGGACAGTGGCAACTGGAGAACTAGACTATCAACACAGAAGGTGCCCCTCTAAGCTGTGCAATATCCTGATTCAGAAACATATCCCAAGTCTTTTATCATATTTGGCTCTAAATCCTGGAAGTCCCTCCCCCGACAGATTTGTGAGAGCATCTTCACCAAAGGATGACGGCAACTGTAGCAGCTGGCTCAGTACCTAAGGACAATTACGGGAGGTAATAAAACCCTGTCTCGTCAGTAACATCCATTCGCCAAAAAATTATTAAGAAAAACACAAAGGTAAATGACCAAAATTGTGTAAAAGTGGAGAAAACCTATGATCCTTTCTTCATGGAAGTGTTCACAGTCGTCTCTTTATTTGAAGAATTAGTTCTTTATGTTTCCAGTTTTTTAATAACTGCAAAATGAATTATCTCTATTGCAGTCACTAATGAAATCATGTATTGCTTGATCCCTTTGCAATAAAATTTCCATTGAAATTAAGGTGATATTAATGCTTAAAAAAAATTATAATTGGAAATTATTCTCTTTGTATTTGGCAGGGAATTATGATTGACAGGCTGCTCAAAATAATATTAATATCTATATATTACTAAAACTCTTATCTTGTTTGTTTGTCCGTTGTCTGGTTGATGGTACCCGAAATACAGCCAAAATGGTACACGATAGCGCAACAATTTTAGGCCCACCTTACTCACCATTGGCCTCTGGTTCAAATGGTTGCTATATTTTAAAAGTTATTCACTTTTTAAACTTTAAAAATCACTTTTTTAATAAATCCCTTTTCCACTTACCCTGCCTGTCAGCTGCATCTGCGCAGTAATACCTCTGTATTCGACATCACAATGGGAACCCAACGGATCCGCACCTGCGCAGTTGGGGCCCGTTGATCTAATACTTAAGTAAGATGGTCGATGGATCCACGTGGGCGCAGTTGGGGGAGGGTTGCCGCTCGGAGGGGGACAAGACCCGCCCGAGTGACGGGAGTGGCGGCCAATGAGGGGGGTATGAGGAGAGTTCTCCTGCTGCTGGCCACCGCGATGGCCATCAGGGGCCAGGGTGAGAGGCTCCCTCTCCCCTTTCCTCGCCCGCCCCTGGCCCCGGGGGAGTTTTAAGGGGGGTTGAGGGGGGATGGAGAAGGTGAATGTCAGTTGGGGGAGGGTTGCCGGGCCCACAGGAGAGGTTTGCATGGAGGGTTGCCGGGCCTGCAGGAGACATTTGGATCCAACGGGTCCACGCCCGGCTAGTAAAGGTTAAAAATAGCTGTGGAAATAGTGCACTATAATGGGAGTCCACATTCCTGGCTCGGAAAAGGGTAACCATCTCGGGTGCCTGTTCCTGAATACTAGTTTATCTTCTTTTCTAGGGCAGCATGGTGTCGTAGTGATAGAGCTGTTGTCTTACAGTGCCAGAGTCGCAGGTTCGATCCTGACTACAGGGGCTGTCTGTACGGAGTTTGTATGTTCTCCCTGTGACCTGCGTGTGTTTTTTCTGGGAACTTTGGTTTCCTCCCACACTCCAAAGACATACAGGTTTGAAGGTTAATTGGCTTCAATAAAATTGTAAATTGTTCCGAGCGTGTGTACCGTTGGAGTGTGGGGATCGCTGGTTGGCACAGACTGAGTGGGCTGAAGCGCCTGTTTCCACGCTGTATCTCTAAACTAAACAAACACTAAAGGTTGCAAAAGGTGAGGGGGAGGGACGTAATCATGTGAAAAGCTCATCAGGTTCACCTACATATGCAGTTAACCAGATAATATCCTGTGAGACACTCATTGTAATCTTGTTGGTCTTTGTTCTGCTCATCCGCCTAACACTGCACCCACACTTTATGTGAGATTAGCTCCTTTTAGTTTTGACTCAATGTGAATGAATGAATAAATAAATGAATGAATGAATGAATTAATAAGTTTATTGGCCAAGTATGTACACATACAAGGAATGTGCCTTGCTGTGCTCGCAAGTAACAACACGAACATACAGTAAACAATTAAGAATAAAGCAGAAAACATTAAAACATTAAGAATGCAACATTACAGTTTAAAAATGTGAGTGAAATAAACCAGAGCAAAAAGAGACTACAGACTTTTGGTTATTGAGTAGAGCTACTACTCGTGCCTGGTGGCTGAGCCAATCCAGACCTTGATGGAGAAGGTGAGGACGGACTCTACATTGGCAGTATAGAATTGGACCATCATTGCCTGTGGCAGGTTGTGTTTCCTCAGCTGCCGCAGGAAGTACATCCTCTGTTGGGCCTTTTTGACTACGGAGTCGATGATGGCCCCCCATTTAAGGTCTTTGAAGATGATGGTTCCAAGGAACTTAATTGACTCCGCTGATGTGACTGTGGTGTTGTTGATGGTGAGTGTGGGGAGGAGAGGGGTAGCTCTCCTAAAGTCTACAATCAGTTCCACTGTCTTAAGAGCATTGAGCTCCAGGCTGTTGCGAAGGCACCAGAACGCCAGCTGTGTCACTTCCCATCTGTAGGCAGATTCCTCCCCATCCTGGATCAGTCCAATCAGGGTTGTCTCATCTGCAAACTTAAGAAGCTTGACAAAGGTGTCTGTGGAGGTGCAGTCTTTGGTGTAGAGAGAGTAAAGGAGAGGGGAGAGTACGCAGCCTTGCGATGCTATTATGCTGAGGATCTGCGGGTTCGAGATGTGCTTTCCCAGCCTCACATGCTGCTTCGTGTCTGTCAGGAAGTTGATGATCTACTGACAGAGGGGTTCAGGCACAGTCAACTGGGAGAGTTTGGAGTGTAGTAGCTCTGGCACAATGGTGTTAAATGCAGAGCTAAAGTCCACAAACAAAATCCTTGCATAGGCCCCCTGGCAGTCTAGGTGCTGGAGGATGACGTGCAGGCCTTGGTTGACTGCATCATCCACCGATCTATTGGCCCAGTATGCAAACTGCAGGGGGTCCAGCAGGGGGTTTGTGATGTTTTTCAGCTGGGCCAGCACGTCTTTCGAAGGTCTTAGTGATTACAGACGTCAGTGCGACAGGCCTGTAGTCATTAAGACCAGTGATCCTTGTCTTTTTCGGTACAGGGACAATAGTGGAGACTTTGAAGCAGGCAGGGATAGTACAGCTTTGCAGACTGGTGCCAGTTGTTCGGCACAGAGCTTGAGGGTAGAGGGGGAAACATTGTCCGGCCCTGGAGATCTCTGGCTTTTCTGTCTCCTGAATAGCCTCTCCAGCTCCTCAATTTCTATTGTTGGAGATGGAGAAGTGGCCAGACTGTTGTTGGCCAGCAAGGAGGGGGTGTGTAGAGGATGAGGGCCCAGTCTTTGCAGACTGGAGGCAGGCTGTAAGTGGTGATTGCTGAGGGGTGGGGAAGGGGCCAGTCTTTGCAGACTGGAGTCAGGCTGTGAGTAGGTGTGAAATGGTGATTGGGGTGGAGTGGGCGGGGAAGGGTCCAGACTTTGCAGAACGGAGTCAGGTGCAAGTAGGTGTGAGGTGGTAATTGTGGGGGTGGGGGGGGGGGGGGTGGTGGGGAGGGGGTCCCAGGGTCATGTTTCTGTTTCTCCTACCTGCAATAGAACTCGCTCAGGTCGTTGGTCAGCTGACGATTATCCAAGGAGCGGGGGATTTCCTCTTGTAGCTGGTGATTTCCTGCAAGCCCTTCCAAACTGAAGTGTCATTAGATGAGAACTTACTCCTCAGCTTCTCAGTACCTTTCCTTGGCAGCTCTGATTTCTCTTCTCAGCTTGTACTTGGCCTGCCTGAAGAGGTCTGCATCCCCGCTCCTGTAGGCCTCATCTTTTGACTGGCGGAGCTGTCTGAGTTCTGCTGTGAACCAGAGCTTGTCGTTATTGAACCAGATCCAGGTCTTAGTGGGAATGCAACTGTCCTCGCAAAAGCTGACATAGGATGTCATAGTGTCTGTGGACTCGAGGCTTGTGGTTACTTCCCTGAACATATTCCAATCAGTGCAGTCAAAGCAGGACTGTAGCTTTTCAATACCCTCGCTTGCCCACCTTTTCGTTGTTCTGACCACAGATTTAGCAGATTTTAGTTTCTGCCTGTAGGTTGGAATAAGGTGAACTAAACAATGATCAGAGCGACCCAGAGCTGCCCGGGGAACAGAGCGATATGCATTCTTGATTGAAGTGTAACAGTGATCAAGTGATCAAGTGTAACAGTGATCAGTCTGAAGAAGGGTCTCGACCCGAAACATCACCCATTCCTTCTCTCCCGAGATGCTGCCTGACCTGCTGAGTTACTCCAGCATTTTGTGAATATACAGTGATCAAGTGTTCTTTCCCCTCTTGTGGGGCAGGTAACATGAAGTCTGTGCTTTGGGAGCTCATAACTCAGGTTAGCCATGTTAAAGTCCCCCAAAGCAATGACCATGTAGTCCAGGAAGTCACTCTCTACCCTCAATACCTAGTCAGCGAGCTGCGTTTGAGCCTCACGTATGCAGGCTTGGGAGGGATGTAAACCCCAGCGAGAATAAAAGAGGTAAATTCCTTCAGAGAATAAAAGGGTTTGCAGTTGATAAAAAAATATCCTAGATTGGGGGAACAGAAGTTTGACAGTACCGTGATGTCACTGCACCAGTCCTGGTTAGTATAGAAGCATATTCCACCTCCTCTTGTTTTTCCCGTTGCCTCTGTGTAGTTGAAAGCCAGCTAGTTGCAACGCGTTGTCCAGGTTCGACTCACACAGCCAGGTCTCGGTGAAGCACAAGGCAGTGGCTCGAGAGAAGTCCTTGTTTGTATGGCTCAGGAGTTGCAGTTCGTCCACTTTGTTGTTGAGAGAATGTAGATTTGCAAGGAATATACTCGGGAGCGGTGTGCGTAATCCGTGTCGCCGGAGTCGGGTGAGTGCTCCAGAGCACTTCCCACGGATCCTCCTCCGTTTCAAGACCTTGAACTCAGCCACAGCCCTGCCAACAAGAATGTCCAAATAATCCAGCGAGTGAGAGAAATCCGGAACAATGTTTGAAGGTACCGTATATCTGATGTTAAGGAGTACCTCCCTCATGAAAGTGATCTTTGTGGGATTTTCACAGACGACACAAATGAACAAACACAAAACAGCAAGGAGCAGCACACCATGGCAGCCATCATTGGTGCCATCCGGAGAGAGATACTTCAAATTCAGAATAATAATTTAAACACTTTGTGTGTGCAATGAGCATAACCATTAACATATTACATACTTCATGTAAGCATCTGAGGATTTCAGACTAGCTGAATAACTATTATTTGCAGTAAGGTCAAATGTTAAATGATGGATTTTCTGGACATTGCGAGTGTTTTTGTAATATCCAATACAAAGCTATTGAACTATATTGCTCATGTGCTTTATTAGATTTTTTTCCTTCTAAATTCTTGGTTTAGAGCAATGGTTATCAAACTGGGATCTTCAACAACAGTTTCTAAAAAGATTTCAGTATCTGCAAGAAATATGTTAGGGTCAGCTTCAGTGCAAAGAAATTATCAAATTGGCCCAAAGGACATTTAAAGCAATGCTTGAGTGGCTGACACCTAGAAGCATGGTTGGAACAACACTGAAAGATGACAGCACATTGCCCATGACATTCAGAAAGTAGCAGCACACATGTGGTTTTCCACTGGGGAGACAGGCATAAGGAACTCCATAAATAATGCAAGGCGACATTGAAGTCTTATTTTCTCGGAGGCTTGGCAGGACTACTGACACCAGAAAAGGCTGGTAAACCTGTGTCAGAGGTTATGGGGAGAAGGCAGGAGAATGGTGTTAGGAGGGAGAGATAGATCAGCCATGGTTGAATGGGCGGAGTAGACTTGATGGGCCAAGTGGCCAAATTCTTCTCCTATCACTTATGATCTTATGATCAAAGATGCTGGGATGGTGTTGACTAATAATGAGAATCCCTGAGGTATGGAGTAATGTGAAAAGACTTTTGAAGACCTAAAAAGATTAGTCAAGGTGATCTTCAGACCACCAGACATACATAGATAATCTTTAATTTCACTGTCCTCTCCTGTAGCATTAGCATTCCAACCCACTGTTCACATTTTATCCCATACACCCCTTAGAGGGATCAAAACATCTGGGGAATGGTAATAAAATTCCACTCATTGTCCAGCATCATTGAGACAAATAGGGTGAGGAATCAGGTCAAGGCCATGTATGAGAAGCACTTTTGTGAGTGTCATCAATAAGCGCCCCCCATCCTGGAACTAATGGCCAAAATCATCTCAAGAGTAAATGTAATCCAAAATCTGTCAGTAACCTCACTGATAATGTTTCATGTGATTACTATATGTCTGTTGATTTGATCAAGTTAATCAATGATTAAGTTAATGAGAATGTGAGATTAATACAAGATTAGTGCACAAGCGTGAATGATGGTCAGTTGGTACTCACTGGGCCACAGGGGCTGTTTCAGTGTTATATCTCTCTATGACATTGAGACTTTTGAAGAGGATTGGTCCAGAAGCAAAAAGGTTGAAAATAACAATGCTGAGCTAAAAAAATATTTAAATCCTCTGCCATAGACTTCAACAGTATTTTTTTCATTAAAAAAATTGTGAACAATGTCATCCGAGATATATAATAGAGCTCTGCCAATTTTACCCTCCAGATGCCTTATAGGTCTGCATCTGGAAGGGAAAACCTACATAGAAAAGCAGCATTCATTTTCACATAGACATTACTGTTCTGAAGCCAATTTCAAATATTTTCAATGCAAAAATGTTCTTAAAAATCTCCTCTAATCTCAATAAAGACAAAACTTCTACCACATAGAAAGGCATTGATAAATTCAATCAGTGATTTTGTGTGCTCATTGAGAACTTCCTGATAGTCTGTCTGGGCCCTCAGAGGATATGATGCACAATGTGAGGCTTGTTTAATGCCATGTACAATATTCTGCCTTGGACAGCATATCATGCATTTTGTTAACTCTTCTGTAACTTGGGATTTCATGCTCCACAGATGCTGGTTGACGCATTGTTATTTATATATTTTCTATATGTTTTACTTCAGATTTCCAGCATCTGCAGTTTTGCATCTCATAATCCCAGCATTTATCCTCCCTTGCCTTTTTTTAAATTTATTTGCATCTCCCCAGCCCAATCAACTACTATGAATGAAAATGTGTCACCATCTCTCCAGAACCAAAAAGGTGAGAGGGGAAAGATTTACGAGGAACCTTAGGGGCAAATTTACACACAGAGGGTGGTGAGTGTATGGAACGAGAGACCAGAGTAGGTAGTTGAGGCAGGTACCATAACAAGATTTAAAAGACATTTGGTCAGGTACGTGGATAGGAAAGGTTTAGAAGGATAAGGGTTAAACATATGGAGGTGGGGCTAGTGCAGATGGGGCATCTTGGTTGGCATGGACATGTTGGGCTGAAGGCCCTGTTTCCATACTGTATGACTCTATGACTCTCAGTTGATCAAAGATTATCAGTGTATAACCTTTTAGTTTATCCCTACTTCTCCCTATGGAATATTGACCCACTATGTATTTCTAGCACTTTCTGTTTTAATTTCAGATCTCCAGCACCTGCTGTTTTTTTTGCATTTCACTGGCAAAACTCTATTCCGAATCATAAAACTATTGTTTGATGCAGTTCCTGATCCAGGCATTGTGAGGGAGTAAAAAATAAAGGCTGTTACTTGATTCAGATCATAGCATTGTTCAATTATTTAAAGCACCGTTGCTTTTAATTTTTGCCATTTTTAAAATTATATTGTGTGCCCAAATAGGTTACTTAATTGGTTGTTCCTAAACATCATTTTATCTCATCTCACGAGTCCGCTTCCAATAATTAACCTGTTAAATATAATGCCTTTAACACAATGGTAGGCTTATTGAACTAGCCATCACCAATTACAATTCTATCTTCCCTTTCTATAACTATCCCTCATTGTTACCTAATCTTTCTTGCTTTCCACACTGGCATCGACCTAACCATTTTTCTCTCATCCCCTCTTCCCTTTATTTTATGAGTATTATTCTCTCTCGTTTTCTTCTGATGCAGGACCTTATATACTAAATGTTTTTTTCTGCATAGAAGCTGTCTGACCTGCTGAGCCACTCCAACATTTAAAATGGAAACAGAAGCTACTGGAGATATTTAGCAGGCCAGGTTGCATCTGTGGGACAAGAAATACAGTCAACATTTCACTTAGAGACCGTTCCTTAAAAGGCAAAGTTCTGACAAAGGGTATCTGACCTAACACATGACTGTTTCTCTTTGCACAGATGCAACCTGACCTGCGGAGTAATTCCAGCAGTTCCGGTTTTTGTTTTGGGTTTGCAAAATCTGCATTATTTTTTTATTTCTGTTCCATCATTCACTGTTTCTATTTCAGCTTTCCGGAATCCACTGTATCTAGTTTTAATATCATTAAACCAACATCTCAGATAGACTAGCTCCCAAATCTGATGCCAATTAGACTGTCTGTTGTCACTTGGCTGTTGGTCAGGTCAGTTATTTGCCATAATGCTGATGAGACTGTACATTCATCCAACATATCAACATGAACATGTCATGTACACATAAAATTTGGTATCATAGAAACATTGGAATACAAAGAGGTATTAAGACTCTTGTACCTGCCTTGCTGGTCAATATACTCATTGTCCACTTTAACTTTAAAAAATGTTCCAACAATTTCATTTAACTTAGCTCCCTCTATCCACTTTTGTCATGTCATAAGGTCATAAGTGAAAGGAGTAGAATTAGGCCATTCGGCCCATCATGTCTATTCCATCATTCAATCATGGCTGATCTATCTCTCCCTCCTAACCTCTTTCTCCTGCCTTCTCCCCATAACTTCTGACATCTATCTATTTCTGCCTTAAAAAATATACACTAACTTAGCCTCTACAGCCTTCTGTGGCAAAGAATTCCATAACCTTCAGTATCCTTTCCTAACAGTCTTAATATCAGGATTCCCACCCCACTTGTCTGACTGGTGAATTGAGCTATGAAGACTGGCAGCAATTGCAAAACTCAGTGAGCACCATAGTTTTATTGCAGGGGTCATTAAATCTCATTAGTTGATCACTAGTATTATAACCCCATTGTGGAAGAATGAGGCAGTATGACCACGCAATATTACCCTAATGCGAAAGCAGCTTAATGCCACGCAGCAGTGTGAAATGTGGTTGTAATATCTACTGATTGCTCCCATTGGTTATTCAAGCACCTTCTTGCCTGGTAGAGTCATCAGCATTATATGCCTTTCATGCCCCATGAAACCTGATGTGTCAGCTTTGTCCACAGCTAATGTCATTACCTCCTCCCTGCCTGTGGCAAATGGAAGAGTTGAGCAGCTGTGCTACCTGGTGTTGTGACCAACAAGAGAAGCGCTGATCGCTTAGCAGTGCAGTTTAATAGCTAGAATAGCAATTTCTCTGCTCCTTTCTCACTGCAGATTTCTAATTCATTAAGGTTAGAGACGGTGAATATTGATACATTTTAACATCTGTGCCCTGAACAAAAAGAATTTTTGCAGTCTTTTTTTCATCCATCCAATAGACTCTGATATATAAGTTATATATGAGGAAAAACAGACATTCATTAGATACTCTGTTGTGTTAAGTAAAAATACTTCCAGTTAGTTAATACTGGATTTAAATAGTGGACAAAAAGAAAACATGTAAACATACTAAATGCTCCAATATTTTCAATTAAAATATTAATTTTTAGACTTTTGAGTTTCAAACCACTTCCCAGGTTTTTGCTACAAGATATGATCGGGCCTGACAGTATGTCAGTGCCATTAAATATTACAGACTTGGAGTAAATGGTTCAGGGAAGGCATGTTGCTATTGAGTACTTGAAGTACCTTGGCCAGGAAATGCTTGGACAAATGTAGGGAAAAGCTTTGTTCATCTACCATTAAAATGCCTTGGGTTGAAGTTGGTCTTCAGCAAAACAGAGAAAAACTAATTACCTGGGTTTATCAATAAATGTAAAATAGAAAGCAAAATTATCAAAAATGTTTAACAGGCTATAGTTTCAACATTTTCATTTTACATCATTCCCTCAATCCTACATACAGAGATTTAATACTTTCAACACAAAAGAACTTGCTAGGGTGCAGAATAACTGTCCTAACTGAACTTTGAATAAAATGGTCATTTATGGTATTGTGCCTACAAATAATTACATTGAGGTTACTCAAACACATTTATTGTGGAATGTTTACAGCTGCGAAGAAGAGCTGGGTCAGAATTTAAGTTGCAGGGAGTAGCCCATCGTATGTTCATGCCTGAACCCCAACAGTAATTAAAAGCTAAACTTGCAATTAGAGACCATGGATCAAATCAATTTTAGAATTATAAATATGCAAATATAATGGTGTGAGCAAATCCAAGGCGGTTACAGATGGAAACCTGCAGAACAAGCGCAATCTGCACAACCGTGTCACAGAATAAGTCAAGGAGAAGATACTGGTAATCACAGAGATACGACTGTAGGCAGAGAAGAAGCATGCAAGGTAATAGTGCACTCATACTTAATGTCTCTGTTATCCCATTTGGCCCTCATCTCACAATCTCTCCTAGTAACAAAACAGACAGGTTGAAATGCAGACCTTTATGTGTCCTTGCATCTTCCCTAGCCCATATCTTTTGCCTTTGACCTGCAAGGTTCCAAGATTCACCTGCACTGATCCCAGCAGTCAAAAATTGCCTTCCATCTGATATTTTTCTGACATTAAGGGAATGCACATGGAGATATTGTCACCAATAATATGTTTCTGCTCCTGATTAGAAGTATAAAGATTTTTTGGCATTTGATGACAGTGCTTTATGTGTTCATGATGTGCTCAAGCAGTCACTGAGATGATTAATATCAGAATGACCCCAGTGGCACAGCTAGTAAACCTGTGTCCTCACAACTCCAATGACCTGCGTTCGATCCTGAGCTCCAGTACCATCAGTGTGGAGTTTTTACATTATACCTGTGACCAGATTGATTATCCCCAAGAACTCTAGTTTTCTCCGAAATCCTAAATACGTCAAGGTTGCGAGGTTAATTGGCTGCTGTAAATTGCCCCCAGTTAATCGTTGAGTGGTGGAATTGGAGATGGGTTATGGGAATGTGGGGAGAATAAAGTGGAATTGGGGCAGATTGAATGGTCGGCAAGGACTCAGATGGCTGAAGACTCTATGAATATAGGAACTGGATTACCATGGAATTTGAAGTTGTCAGTAATTTGTAATTATTCATGGCAGATGGTATTACATTATTGAGGTCAAGATTTCATAATTATGGTTGTTGAGTATGGTAGCTGCATTGTGTGTTGGCGAGCTGTTTTTGTTATTTTAAGTATGTGTTAAAAGTATGTTCTAGTGTTCCTTGGTTAGTTTTATGTGGGGGGTGGGGGGGGGGGGGGTAGTTGGGGGAAACTTTTTTTCAATCTCTTACCTCGACGGAGATGCAATTTTTTTTCCCGTATTGTATCTCCGTCCCCACTGCGGCCTAACATCGAGGAGTTGGCGGCCTTTCCTGGAGACCGGACCGGTGCTTCATGTCGCGGGCGCGGCATGATCTTTAACATCGTGGAGCTTGCGAAACTTTGCCGGGGATCGACTGTGGAGAACTCCAACCGCGGTACCTGTGGACTTTAACATCATGAAGCCTGCGGTCTCTGGTAAGAAGAGGCTGACTCGAGAACTCCATGCCGCGGAGAGAGTTTCAACCATCCCGAAGCGGGAGTTTCAATCATCCCGACGCGAGGGCCTCGGACCGTCGGCTGCGGTGACTGCAGATGGTTCAACAGCCCCAACCGCGGGTGAACAAAGAGGAAGGTGATTGAACTTTAGTACCTTCCATCACAGTGAGGAATGTGGATTCCCTGTGGTGGATGTTTATGTTCAATTTTTATTTTATGTGGCTCTGTGTTTTGTTGCTTTTCACTTAGTATGGCTGTTTGGTAACTCAAATTTCACTGCACCTTAATTGGTACATGTGACAATAAATTAATCGTGAATTCTTGAAATCTTAAACTTGAAATCTTGAACGAAACCCGCAGGTCTGTTATGTGAACAGCTTCATCATTGTGAATGTGGAACCACAGAGAACAATTATATAACTTTGGGTTAGATTGGTCCATCTGACAAATGTTAATGTACTCAGGAAATTGCTGTTCTTAACTTCCTGGATAGTGTTAATTGAAGCCTTATTGAGCATTGAAGAGGTGGCCTTGACAGATCCAGTGTTTCATTGGCCGGCTGCAGGCAGCAATGTTGGCGAGTAGATGGGATTGGCTTTGGTCTGGTTTCATACTTGGGTGTAGTGTATTGCTTCCAGTCCCACAACCTCTGCCTAGGAAAATCTGTAGCCACTCACTGCTAACACCTTCCTGCTGAAGGAGCACAGGATGAATTCCTTTCCCCTTAAGTGCAGACCCTGAATCTCATCATGAATGTAGGCACATTCTCCAAACTGGAAGATGTAGCAGATATCAGCCATTGCCTGATGGAATGAGCTGGAGGCCAATCCTTACATAGTCACCGTGACTCACCATAGTTCAGATCTCAGCTATAAGATTTTCTGAAAAGCTTTGCTCCAGGTACATTGCTCTTTGAACATGTGGTGGTAGGACTGATGTTCCTGGTTCAATCTTTCTGATCAGATCCCTTCTGTCTTCCTCCTTTGGCTTCTCTGACAAGGCGAGTTTGGCTTTGAGCCTTCTTCTCTGCTCTTAATTTTATTGTAAGTCCAATAGCAGCACCAATAAAGCCACCATATTGTAAGGGAGGCAAAGCACCTTCCAACGTTTATATCAGAATTCTCATTTCTGTTCACTCAGACAACATGCGCATCAGATTCAATTTTACATGTTTCAAGAGGTGCACATTAATGCCATGATCGTGAATTGCAATCAAATTGAGCACAGCAGAGAGCCATTGGGTTTTAAAGCCAGCTCCGTATACCAATATTAAAAATAGTGAGTTATGCAGAGTGAGTTATGCAGCTCCTCGAACATGACACTACCATTCAATAAGACTATTTCTAGCTTCACTGCCCTATATGACTCCCGGAGCACCTGCTTCTCCTGTCTAAAGATCTTCACAAATCAAGTTTTACCCCATTGGGTTTTGAACTGGGGAAAAAATATTTAATTTGTGTTCACTTAACAAAACCACTGTTATTCACTTAAATGGAATGAATTCTAATAGCTCAAGATAATAAATAGATGACCGACAGTGTTAGTGCAGGGAGAATTTTTTTTCCATCAAAAAGCCATTTACTTCAATGAAAGCTTTTTTTTGCAAAGGCAATTAGCTTAATGTCAAAATGAGTTAGAGAAAATGATTATTCTGCAATGTACTCAGTCCTAGAGAGACAACTCAGTGCAAGACGTCGCTACCTACCAATAACATTTCCCTGAACATTAACTGGTGGAAGTTAAACAGAAGCTAAACACAGAACAAGTGCCAAGTAGATGTGAAGTAGAATACCAATATCATAATATATAATTTAGCATGGTGAGCAGTGAAATTTTGTTGGATAAAAGCAGCTGAATCAATGTACCGACACATCAGCTAGAAATATGACATATGCAGTATGTCAGAATTGGTGAATTTTATTCTGCTCTTTCTAAGAATTTAAACAGTATATATTTTGCAATTGATTACTATGTGAACAAAGTAAGTCATTTTCTTACACATTTTAAGGTAGAATTTCTCAGCGGCTTTATTTTCGCTTATCGCACAGAGGGAAGATTCTTTAAATAATGAAAATCTTCCCCCCAGTTACTTTAATTATCTTTTGTGCAACTTACAATCATGCATGGCTTCAGTTTAATGTAGGACAGAACTGAAAACATCACAACATTAACTTCCTTCACCTGGCTAAATCGAGATACAAGAACTTAAAATAAAATGGTGACAATTTTACCCTGATCCGGTTAACTCCAGTCTCAAACTGCACTGGATATTAATGCCCAACTGACAAGAGAACGCCTTCCATAAGAGGGTAAATTGGGCTTCAATAACGGCATCCAGGGTCTGGATAAAGAAAGGAAAAAATATTTCCTCCCACCAGGCCAAAGCTGAAAAAAACAAAGCTCAGAAAAGTTATTATCATTTTTGTAATTTCCTTTGAAGTCAGCAAGGAGCAAGCATGATTCCCACTGCCCACAACTTGGTCCACTATTGACTCAGGTTTCCACAGGTTCCCTTCTATGGGAATCCCTCTCCAGCCAACCTGTCACATGGTTAATCCAGACGGGGTTTGGACAGGAGTCTGATCTTGCATTAATAAGCCAGTCCCACATTCTAAAACCTCTGCAGTCCTTTTCGTACTAACTTGTCTCTTGTCCGGACAACTCTCACACCTTCTTCCACCCACACATCAAGTCTGTTAAAATCGAGGCTGAGCGAACTGAAAAAAATCCATTTGTGCATGACTCATTGTAAGAATGATCCTTGTTTATATCAAACTGAGAAAAAGATAGGAAAACATGAGTGTATTCTGATTTTATTAAATGCAAACAAAATTAACATTTAATTAAAAACTAATAAATGCATTTATTTCTGTCACAGAATAGTGGGAAGGGTTGCACAGAATTTCACAGTCTACTAAACGCAACACACGTTATATCCCGGTGCACTCATTGTGCTTTCCACAAGGGACACCATTCAGTCATACTGATTTTTTAAATGGCAGTTCTTCCAGCATTGATGATTGCTGCACCTCCAGCAGGGTCTTAGGGCCGGTTACTCAATCCTCAGCTTGTACCACTGACCATTCAGTGTTTTACAAAGCATTATCCATGCAGGAGACAACATGGATTATGGTGCAGCCAACCCTCCATATTTAAAAGCAAAGGGAAACAGCACAGACGTTGTCTGATATTCCAAGGTTTCCAGAGGTCAGATACCAGTGTATCTAATTGCCTATTCGATTGTTCGACTCATCATTAAACTCCAGCTGCATGAAGATACACGCCTCACAGCCAACCCTCAGCATCAAATCCTAGGCTTTCTACATGGAACACCATTAATGAGGTCCCGTCATGGTTACTTTTATAGTGGAAGTCCTTCCCGACATCCACAACTCATCATTGCTGGAATAGAGTCACTGACCCTCTGATGTTAATCGTTTTTAGAAACATAGAAACATAAAAATATAGAAAAATAGGTGCAGGAGTAGGCCATTTGGCCCTTCGAGCCAGCACTGCCATTCAATATGATCATGGCTGATCATCTAAAATCAGTACCCTGGTCCTGCTTTTTTCCCCATATCCCTTAATTCCTTTAGCCCTAAGAGCTGAATCTCTCTCTTGAAAACAGCCAGTGAATTGGCCTCCACTGACTTCTGTCACAGAGAATTCCACAGATTCCCAACTCTCTGGTTGAAGAAGTTTTTCCTCATCTCATCCCTAAAGGGCCTACCTCTTATTCTAAAACTGTGACCCCTGGTTCTGGACTCCCCCAACATCAGGAAAATGTTTCCTGCATTTAGCCTGTCCAATCATTTAAGAATTTTATATGTTTCTATAAGATCCCCTCTCATCCTAAATTCCAGTGAAAACAAGCCCTGTCGACCCATTCTTTCATCATATGTCAGTCCCGCCATCCCGTGAATTAACCTGGTGAACCTACGCTGCACTCCCTCAATAACAATAATGTCCTTCCTCAAATTAGGCGACCAAAATTGCACACTATACTCCAGGTGTGGTCTCCCCAGGGCCCTGTGCAACTGCAGTAGGACCTCCTTGCTTCTACACTCAAATCCTTTCGCAATGAAGGCCAACATGCCATTAGCTTTCTTAACTGCCTGCTGTACCTGTATACTTACTTTCAGTGATTGATGCACAAACACACCCAGGTCACGTTGCACCTCCCGTTTTCCTAATCTGACACCATTCAGATAATAATTTGCCTTCTTGTTCTTGCTACCAAAGTGGATAACTTCACATTTATTCACATTATACTGCATCTGCCATGCATCTGCCCACTCACCCAACCTATCCAAGTCATCCTGCAGCCTCATAGCATTCTCCTTGCAGCTCACACTGCCACCCAGCTTTGTGTCATCCGCAAACTTGGAGATGTCACATTTAATTCCCTCATCTAAATTGTTAATATATTGTAAATAACTGGGGTCCCAGCACCGAGCCTTGCGGCATCCCACTAGTCACTGCCTGCCTTTCTGAAAAAGACCTGTTAATTCCTACTCTTTGCTTCCTGTCTGCCAACCAGTTCTCTATCCATGTCAAAACCCTACCACCAATACCATGTGCTCTAATTTTGCACACTAACCTACTGTGTGGGACCTTGTCAAAGGCTTTTTGAAAGTCCAAATACACCACATCCACTGGCTCTCTCTTATCCATTTTACTTGTTACATCCTCAAAAAATTCCAGAAGATTAGTCAAGCATGATTTCCCCTTCATATATCCATGCTGACTTTGACCAATCCCGTCACTGCTTTCCAAATGCGCAGCTATAACATCTTTAACAATCGACTCAAGCATCTTCCCCACTAGCGATGTGAAGCTAGCTGGTCTACAATTCCCCATTTTCTCTCTCCCTCCTTTCTTACAAAGTGGGGTTACATTGGCTACCCTCCAGTCCACAGGAACTGATCCAGAGTCGAGAGAACATTGGAAAATGATCACCAATGCATCCACGATTTCTAGGGCCACCTCCTTGAGTACTCTGGGATGCAGACCATCAGGTGCTGGGGATTTGGTTTACCTATCTCTGGTTTACCTAACACCATTTCCTGACTAATGTGGATTCCCTTCATGTCCTCCATCCCACTAGATCCTCGGCCCCATAGTATTTCTGGGACATTGTTTGTGTTTTCTTTAGTGATCACAGATTCAGGTGTTTCAAAGATAAATGCTTATTTTGTGATTCCTTTCCAGCCTCCCTTGGCCTGTAGCCTGCTCCTTCCTTCTTTCCTCCCCTCACTTCACAAAACATTTTGCTCAGCAGCATCACTTTCACACTCTAATGCTACTCTCCAAAATGTTTGATTCAGTTTCCAAATTAGTTCAATAAAAGTGAAGCACTTCAGATCCCAAAATCGTAAGTGTGCTGTCTCCAGACCAATGACATTATCAATGCTCTGCTCCTCCCATTACTGGTATTACTCTGATGCTCTTTCCACAAATGCCAGCTGCCTTCCTGAGAATTTACAGCTCTTTTCTCTGGTTTTAGCCCAGTTTCCTTTGTAGCCTTCATGAAACATCTTCAGATCTGTTTTTTTTCCTTCATGATAGTAGCATCATACAAATGATTAGAATTGTTACCCTGTTAACACTTTCCATTATACATGAGCAGTAAGCAAACCCACAAGATGGAGAGAGAAAATTAGACCTGTGTCAGTAAATAGGTTGAGGGCAAAATCCGATCTAACGTGTGAGTCCAAGAATCTAACAAAAAGCAAGCGAGAAGCCATGAAAATATGCTTTAAGTGGAATAATATTCTAACAAAATTGCAGTGTTGTAATGTAACTAATAAATATTATGTGGCTGCCAAAACATAATTTAGGAGAATATGTGACATTAGAAATCACAGGAGTGAAGATTAAGCGATGTGTGTTCATTACTTCTGAACTTTGAAAATCATCTTATTTAAATTTAATGTCTGGAAGTATTTGATAACTCAAATATATGTTGTTAGTTGTAGTCTGTGTTAGTTGTAGTCTGTGTAGTTAAACATTATGAGTACCATTATCCAAGTGCTGCCAGATGTTGAAGGTGAGGGTTACCTGTAGATTTATCTCTACATTTACCAAGTTAAGAATAGCGATAGCACTTTGAATGCAGCTAATTGGTTGTACTGGGATCAGAGATGTTCTGAGATGTTGTGAAGTGCTGTCTAAATGTAACGTCTTTACAGGGGAATATTCCTCTGTTATTCTGTATTCTTTGACCAACAGAGAAGGCTGCTGATGTTCTTCAGAGCACAACTGGCCCAAGGATACAATTAAATAGTCCATATCAATTGCAAACTTTTGTATTTTATTCTTCGATTGGGAAATCACTGACAAGGCCAACACATACTGCCCATTTCCAGTTCCAATCCGAGTTGCAATCTGAAATTTCTGCGATTTATTGCACAATCCATGAAATTCTATGACACAGAAATCATTCCCTGCTCATGAGTGTTATTCCTGTGAATACGTAAAAATGTATATAATGGCATTAGTGCTTTGTACTCTGACTTCATTTAATTACAATTGTTGATCCAGGTCATCCTGGCTCTGGTCTACTGCCCAAGTTCACAGCCTGCAGTCCCTATCCACCCATATGTTTTTCTTATATGAAGGTCTGAACAAGCTGACCCTTCATAGACCATAGGTGTCTGACAAGTTACAATAGTCTCCAGGCAGCCCGAATCAAGAACCAAATTGGCTCACTCGTTATAAAGAGCTTTATACTTTTCAAATATCTGCAATTCAAAAGTATTTAAAAAACAATAGATTTATATAATTTTGAAAAATAAAATATTTTAAAATGTAATATATTTAATTGCAAACATTTAAAAACAAAACACTTTTTTTATTATTACCTTAAATTGGTTCAAATTCACCAATTATATTACGTTACATTATACCCTCAATTACCTACGTTTTTAGATCTTTAGTTCAGAGATTGATAATGTGTGTTAGAGCAAATTTATGCAACCATTGCTCCAGTCCAGCTGTAAGCAGCTGTGATTTAACATCGCTATTGTATTATGTTCCAGCCCCTCTACTGGTACAATGATCTCAAAGAAAGGAGGAAGATAATTTATTTTGCTTGCTTCAGAAAGACAATGAAATTCAAAAGTCCTAAATGGAACAATACACATATGACGGCACAATATATGTTCAGTTTGTCAGTGGTAAGCTCCTTCCTCCTTGTAGAACCCAGAATGAGTGGCCAGTTTCCCCCTATCAAATGTTCTGCTTCTGTCCAGCAACCTTCCAAATGACTGTAGGAATATCTATGTGTACCATCTCACTATTCTAGTCTTGGAGATTGCCTCTCTTCTCTCTGGGATGTCATTATTATATGACTCTTTCCAATGGCTGTTCTTTGACCAGTGGGACATTTACACAATGTATCTTTGAATAAACTTGTCCAGTTACCGGAAAGGCCATGTAACTCTCACACCTCTAGTATGGAAGGGCCATAATTCTTTATTATGTTAACTTTCATCCACCATGAATAATTGAATAGATTTTTGATATATCATTAAATAGATTTTTTGATACTTCAGGCTAATAAATGGCTTCATTCTGTTAATTGCTCTGGGTTATTTTCACATCCCATGCCCAGCACATGGCTCATCATTTACTGGACAGCAGCAATCTGCCCTTCACACTTTACTTTACCTTAGAGTTACAGGGCAGAAACAGGCTCTTCTGCTCTCCAAGTCCACGCTGACCAGTGATCACCCCACACACTAAGCTACACACACTACGATAATCTTTTATACAATTTACCGAAGCCAACTTACAACTTAACTTACAAACCTGTACGTCTTTGGAGTGTGTGAGGAAACTGGAACACTCAGAGAAAACCCACAGAGTCACAGGGAGAATATACAAACTTTGTGCAGACAGCACCCATAGTCAGGATCAAATCTGGGTCTCTGGCGCTGTCAGGCAGCAACACTACTGTTGCACCACTGTGCCACACATGTGACAGGGTTGACTCACTGCCAGCACCTCAAAGCAGTTGAGATATACCAACAACACTGACTCCGTGAAACCTCCAAATCCACCTGTAGGATAAGTAAATCAATCCTAATGTCCCTTCCCAGGCTAAGATCAACACTAATCACTCAGGCTCGGATTTGCAACCCTTTGATAGGGAGGCATACCCAACCATATACCGAATACCAGACTGCAGTAACATGTACCCTATTCTAAGATAACCAGTGGTTCTGGTTCAAGGATGTTCTCAAAGCCTCCTTGAAAAATACAACATTTGAAGGGAGAAGTTCTTCCATCAGAACATGTTAGAAGCCCTATGTGAATGGTGGAAAGAGCACCCCATCTCCCAAACTATGCACCTGTCTGCCCAAAGTTTTTGGCATCTCCTATCCTCCTGAACAGAGTCAATAAGATCACATGTAACTCATCTGTCTCCTTTGAATCCCCAAAACTGGTGGGGAAGCAAGGTATTCTCAGTCCCCAAGGGAGTGACTACAAAGAAAAAAAAGGAGGAAATGGGAATGTCAACCAGATGACATCATGTCAGCATATCCAAGAGGTGCAGCATGCAGGTACAGCAGGCAGTGAAGACAGCTAATGGCATGTTGGCCTTCATAACAAGAGGAATTGAGTATAGGAGCAAAGAGGTCCTTCTGCAGTTGTACAGAGCCCTAGTGAGACCACACCTGGAGTATTGTGTGCAGTTTTGGTCTCCAAATTTGAGGAAGGACATTCTTGCTATTGAGGGAGTGAAGCATAGGTTCACGAAGTTAATTCCCGGGAAGGTGAGAGGGGATCTTATTGAAACATATAAGATTATTAAGGGATTGGACATGCTAGAGGCAGGAAACATGTTCCCGATTTATTCACAAAATGCTGGAGTAACTCAGCAGGTCAGGCAGCATCTCGGGAGAGAAGGAATGGGTGACGTTTCGGGTCAAGACCCTTCTTCGGAACATGTTCCCGATGTTGGGGGAGTCCAGAACCAGGCGCCACAGTTTAAGAATAAGGGGTAGGCCATTTAGAACAGAGATGAGGAAAAACTTTTTCACTCAGAGAGTTGTGAATCTGTGGAACTCTGTGCCTCAGAAGGCAGTGGAGGCCAATTCTCTGGATGCTATCAAGAGAGAGTTAGATAGAGCTCTTAAAGATAGCAGAGTCAAGGGATATGGGGAGAAGGCAGGAATGGGGTACTGATTGTGGATGATTAGCCATGATCACAGTGAATGACGGTGCTGGCTCAAAGGGCCGAATGGCCTAATCCTGCACCTATTGTCTATTGTCTATTGTCTATTATGGTCACATTGTACCAGACTGAGTTTAATTTAATTTAGTTTAGAGCTACAGCATGGAATCAGTCCCTTCGGCCGACCAAGTCCATGCCGACCTATGATCACCCATTCATTAGTTCTATCCTACACACGAGGGACAAATTACAGAAGTTAATTAACCTACAAACCTGTGCATATCTTTGCAACATGGGAGAAAACTGGAGCACCTGGAGAAAAACCATGTGGTCACAGGAAAAATATATAAACTCTGCACAGACAGCACCCATAGTGTGCCATTACTACCATTTTCCTTCTGGTGGACATCCTGCCAATAACAGTAAGACTACATTTGGTCCCTTTTATCTTCCTGAGACTAGAAGTTGATGCTAAAAGTCATATCTCACAATTATCAACCCAAGCCTCAGGTCACACTGATGTGATGAAAGTTCTTCATATGTTACATGGGAAATGCTATTTAGAAAGCCACTTTTTAACAAACTTCAAACAATATTAAAGGAAAAGAAAACTGCAATATACAGAAAGCTGTAGCTTAACATATCATCCTAATTTTTGATGTAAATTCCTTACGTTCTCCCATATATAACTCTGAGATATTCTTCCTCGTTCTATTCGTCTCTCTTCCTTTTAAAGACCCAGAGTCCCTTTATCCGTGCTATTAATGAAACTATCAGGTTTGATAGAGGGTTGTGCCAGTCACTTTGTAATTTAAAGAGCTGCCTCACCCTCCTGAGGCACTTTAACCATTTTACATTGTGCTGTCTTCAAGTGGCTATGTCAAGCCTGAGACAAAGTCTTTATTATAAATTCACCATGCATTACAGTATGCTAGGAACTGATCATATTTGCACACCAGTATCCCACAGTTAGGCTACATGTGTCATCTCACACAAATCATCCTTCATTTTCAAGGTGATCTTCCCAGAAAATCTGTGATTCTGTGAATGTTTCCTTATCTCAATTCATTGATCCCTTCATGCGAGATGGTGGTCAATTATCCACTGCAGTGCTCTTTAAAAAAAACTATTGATAGGCAAGAACTCAGCAATTCCAAAAGAACTGTGCCCAATAATTAATTTTAATTACACTCTTTTGATGTTCCTTAGAATGTATCTGTGTGTGCACCCACACATCTTTCAATCAGCCAGATAATCACCCTAGTTGCGAGATTTTTCCAGACTCTATCTTAAAATAACCATTTCACATTGAACATAATTTTTCAAGAGCTGTGGAAGAGCTTTACTATCCAAACAGTATTTTAATAATCCATGTACTAAAATAATGAATAGAAACCTCTCCTTAACCAGCTGTGCAGACGGTTTTTTCAGCATCTACAAATTGTTTACTGTATTTTATATTCCCAAACCCTGCTGATATATCTTGGTCAAGATTCCTACACACACTTACTTTGTCAATCACTGTTCTTTTTCTGCTTAAATGTCAGGAACTATACAGGCCTCTACTATCTCAAAGAGATCTGAGCTTTCGGATATGAAATCTCAGGCAATGAATGCAGGCAATCCCTCAACACTTTTTCTAAATTAAATGCTACAGAATATTCAAAAGGTATCGGAGTGGTCATTGATTTGTGACAGGGAATGATATCTGGAAAATGTTTTAATCTTTCATCTATCACGTAGTGCAAAGTTTAGTTTTAGCACAAAAGAGTGGTTCAAAAATTCTCGGCAATACATCACAGGAATCTAATGTACTGCAGAACTTACACGGCTAAAGCATTTATTCTAAAGAAGGTTGTCATTCTGAAGTGTAGCTTCTGCTTTTCACTCTAAATATGTTGCCTGGTTAGCTAAATATTTCCAACATTTTCTACATCATCTAGGGGGTGGCACGATAGCGTTGCTGTCTTACAGCGCCAGAGACCCAGGTTCGATCCCGACTACAGGTGCTGTCTGTGTGGAGTTTGTACTTTGTCCCTGTTACCTGTGTGGGTTTTCTCCAGGAGCTCCGTTTTCCTCTCACACTCCAAAGAGGTGTAGGTTTGTAGGGTAATTGGCTTGGTAAAATTGTAAATTGTCCCTCGTGTGTGCAGGATAGTTTTAATGTGTGGGAATTGGTCAGCGCTGACTCAGTGGGTCCAAGTCTAAACTAAACTAAACTAAACTAAACTAAACTAAACTAAACTAAACTAAACTAAACTAAACACAAATGAGTAAAGTTCAAAAATTCTTGGCAATACATCACTGGAATCTAATATACTGCAAAACCTACATAACTAAAGCATTTATTCTGAAGGTGGTCATTATTCTGAAGTGTACCTTCCACTTCTCACTCTAGATATGTTGCCTGGCCTGCTAAATATTTCCAACTTATTCGGCATTTAATGCTAGCATTTATATCAAGAGGACTGGGAATACAAAAACAGAGCTGCAATGCTGAGGCTCTATAAGGCGCTGGTCAGGCCGCATTTGGAGTACTGTGAGCAAATTTGGGCCCCATATCTGAGGAAGGATGTGCTGGCTCTGGAGGGTCCAGAGGAGGTTTACAAGAATGATTCCAGGAGGTGAGGAGGAACCTCTTTAGTCAGAGGGTAGTTAATCTGTGAAACTCATTGCCACAGGGGGCTGTGGAGGCCAAGTCAGTGGATATTTTTAAGGCAGAGATGGACAAAATCTTGATTAGAACGGGTGTCAAGGGTTATGGGGAGAAGGCAAGAAAATGGGATTAGGAGGCAGAGATCAGCCATGATAGAATGGTAGAATAGACTCAATAGGCCTAATTCTACTACTATAACTTGTGAACACCATCTAGAATAATTTGAATTTGTGAACTGATTACCAACTGATTGCAAAAACAATAATATTAATCAATTAACATATATGCAGTCCGATGCTTTATTGATCATGGAGACAAGCACTATGGAACACATTTCCTAACTTGAACAAATTTACTGATCACCCTGATCGAGCTGATCCATGGGAAGTACAGATTAACTAATACCTAGGTTTTAACATTTCTCATTTTTGTTTTCAAATCCCTCCAATCCATCCAATCTCTGTAATCTTTTCTCGTCTGAGGTCACAGAGACATATATTCATATAGCACAGGGACAGGCCCTTTGGCCTGGCCAAAGGGCCTGTCCAGGCCAGCCATTGTGTATCTATATACACTAATCCCATTTACCAGCACTGTATCTGCCATGGACTTCTACATCCCTGAATTTAATCATTCCATCACTGTGAGCATCCCTTCAGATGCTAAGAACATATTTTCACAATACTCTCTTACCAACACTCTCCACTCCTCAACCTTTCTTTTCTTCTTTCATAAACTACTTGAAATCTGTCTCTTTCTCTAAACTTTAAATCATCAGCCCTGATTTCTTCTGATGTGGCTCAGCAATATTTATCTTCTTTTAATGTTCCAGTGTAGCACCTTGACAGCTTTTTTCTTTTAGATTAAAGGTGCTACATATTATTAATTATTATGATAGTTTTTATGTAGAACTGCCCTCACTATTTAGACTTGAAGGTTCAATACTTAAGAAGCCAGAACCAGGGGTCACAGCTTAAGGATAAGGGGGAAGTCTTTTAGGACCGAGATGAGAAAACATTTCTTCACACAGAGAGTGGTGAGTCTGTGGAATTCTCTGCCACAGAAGGTAGTTGAGGCCAGTTCATTGGCTATATTTAAGAGGGAGTTAGATGTGGCCCTTTTTGTTAAAGGGATCAGGGGGTATGGAGAGAAGGCAGGTACAGGCTACTGAGCTGGATGATCAGCCATGATCATATTGAATGGCGGTGCAGGCTCGAAGGGCCGAATGGCCTACTCCTGCACCTATTTTCTATGTTTCTATGTTTCTAAGAGCTACAGTGTCAAAAGTACTATCTTTTGCATGAAATGTTAAACAAATACCCAGACTGAATATTCAAATGAAATTAAACAGCATTGACCTCTTGGTGAATATGTTTCCCATTTGTTAGTACATTTAGAAATAAGATTAACTGGGTGTTTATTGCATTTGGTGGTTTGTGAGGCCTTGTTGAGTACAGATTAGAATCTCCGCCCCCAATTTTTCCAGTCTAATGTTCATCTGTTGCAGATACTAACTTGTGATTTTGGCTTCAAGCATTGAAACTTCAGCAAAAAGCCAAATTTGGATTAAAATTTTATTTTTCACAAAATCTGGCGACCCTAAACTTTCTGTTGAGTTGACTGTATTCCTTATTTCTACAATGTTTCTCTTTGCGATCAATCACTAAAAGGTTCAGACTCTCTTTTCCTATTATGCAATGCCATTTGTTAGTTTACTTTTTAAGGACATTATAAATATATATTATTGAAGTTTTGTGTGACATTATGCATAAAGAACTCTGACAAATGTATAATATATGTGAACAATGATTATAGTATTGTGGTCATGGGAAGATTATTCATACGCACAATATCTGCTGTGTCCAACATGCTATCTTTATTCCAATCCTAGCCAAGGTATCACAAAATGCTGGAGTAACTCAGCGGGTCAGGCAGCATCTCTGGAGAGAAGGAATGGGTGACGTTTCGGGTTGAGACCCTCAACGTCACCCATTTCTTCTCTCCAGATATGCTGCCCGACCCGCTGAGTTACTCCAGCATTTTGTGATACCTTCGATTTGTACCAGCATCTGCAGTTATTTTCCTACCAATCCTAGCCAAATTGTTTTGAGATTACAATTATATTGTTGCATTTCTCTTTCTATTTACACCCAATCCTAAATCATTTTCAGAATTAATCTGTGTAGTGTATCCATGTTAATCCCTGAGTGTTGGACAGAAGGCTCATGCTGTGTGTTTCCTTTGTAACAATGAAACATCAACTGAAGCATTCAAATCGTAGCAGTATGCATATGCATATGTGGCACAGGAGTTAACTATTTTGCCTTGCAAATAGATCATTTTATCTTTTGATGTACATAAATTGCCTTAATTCATTTGTGAAGACATTATAAATTAGTATCAGTAATGGAATCGTAAGTATTTCTTTCCATCTGAATTGTTAATGGTCTTGCTTGGCAAATTTTCAATAAGTATTGAGGACCAAAAATGATTTTTGTTTTCTAGTGATTGTTTGCTTTGAATCTGATTGCCTGAGGCTCTGTGGGAATTGACAAGATCACATAGCCCAGCAGACTACAGTGGGAAAGGAGACTGAAGTTGATTATTGTCACATTAACCCATGCATCAAGTTTAGCCGTGTCATTTTCGAATGGTTGTGAAACACCATGGCTGCCCCATGGCAGTATCAGGAGCCCTGCCATGTAAAATGAGCTTGCACATTGTTCAGCTTGCATATCCAACAGTTGAACATAGTCTTAAAGCATACAACATAGCAGAGGTTAAAAATGAAGGACGTAGTGTAAGAGCCCACATAATGTGAGGTAAAAAAGCAACTGATTGGATCAAAAGAATAAAGCAAAATATTTTGCTTAAAATTGCTGTGAATATCTGGAGATCACTTTTATCCACTGCCCTTTGAAACAGCGAGAATGTATAATTTTGGAAAAGAGAGCATCATGTAGAGTACATTGTTTCATCAAAGAATGTAAGGACTTAATTAAGCTACAAGGGTTGCAGAAAAAAATCACAAGGATGCTGCCTAGATTTAGGGGGCTTAAAGGAAGAATAAGAGGTTGAGAAGCGACATGATTGATCTATCTAAAATTATGAGAGCATTGATTGGGTTGATGGCCAAAGTCCATTTCCCATGGTAGGAATGCCTAAAATTAAAGGGTATAGGTTTAAGGTGAGAGGGAGGTGGATTAAAGGATCTGAAGAGTCCATTTTTCATTAAAAAAGAAGCAGTTTGTCTCTGCAATGAGCTGCCAGAGAAGGTAGTAGAGGCAAGAACAGTAACAACATTTAAAAGGCATCCAGATGGGTACTTGAATGTACAAGGCATAGAGGATAAGGAATTAAAGCAAGCAAGCTTTAATTCCATATAATAGGTGGTCAAAAAGGCTTTTGGCACTTTGGCCTTCATCAGACAGAGTATTGAGTACAGAAATTGGGAGGTCATGTTGCAGTTGTATAAGACGTTAGTGAGACTGCATTTAGAATATTGTGTGTTCAGTTCTGGGCACCATGTTACAGGAAAGATATTGTCAAGCTTAAAATGTTCAGAAAAGATTCACGAGGATGTTGCCAGGACTAGAGGGTGTGAGCTATAGGGAGTGGTTAAGTAGGCTGGGTCTCTATTCCATGGAGCGTCGGAGGATGAGGGGAGATCTTATAGAGGTATACAAAATCATGAGAGGAATGGATCGGGTGGATGCACAGTCTTTTACCCAGAGTAGGGGAATCGAGGACCTGAGGACATAGTTTCAAGGTGAAGGGGAAAAGATTTAATAGGAATCCGAGGGGTAACTTTTTCACACAGAGGGTGGTGGGTGTATGGAACAAGCTGCCAGAGGAGGTAGTTGAGGCTGGGACTATCCCATCATTTCAGAAACTGTTGGACAGGTTTGGAGGGTTATGGGCCAAGCACAGGCAAGTAGGACTAGGGTAGCTGGGACATTGTTGGCCGGTGTGGGCGAGTTGGGCCGAAGGGCCTGTTTTCACACTATTTCAATCTATGACTCTATCTATGACTCCAGGATGGTCAGTATATGGAATGAGCTGCCAGAGGAAGTAGTTGATGCTGGTACTATAACAACATTTACAATATATTTGGGCAGGTCATAAGGTTATAAGTGATAGGAGTAGAATTAGGCCATTAGTCCCATCAAGTCTACTCCACCTTTCAATCATGGCTGATCTATCTCTCGCTCCTAACCCCATTCTTCTGCCTTCTCCCCATAACCCCTGACACCAGTATTAATCAAGAATCTATCTATCTCTGCTTTAAAAATATCCACTAACTTGTGGCAAAGAATTCCAGATTTACCACCATCTGACTAAAGAAATTTCTCCTCATCTCCATCCTAAAAGAATGCCTTTTAATTCTGAGTCTATGACCTCTAGCCCTAGACTCTCCTACTAGTGGAAACATCCTCTCCACACCCACTCTATCCAAGCCTTTCACTATTCTGTACATTTCAATGAGGTCCTCCCCTCATTCTTCTAAACTCCAGCGAGTACAGGACCAGTGCCAACAAACACTCATCATAGGTTAACCTACTCATTCCTGGGATCTTTCTTGTAAACCTCCTCTGGACCCTCTCCAGAGCCAGCACATCCTTCCTCAGATATGGTGCCTAAAATTGCTCACAATATTCCAAATGCTGCCTATTCAGCGCCTTATAGAGCCTCAGCATTACTCCCCTTGGATAGGAAAGGTTTAGAATATGGGCCAAATGCGGGCATTGGGGCTGTGCAGATGCGGCATCTTGATTGGCATGGGCAAGTTGGGCTGAAGGGCCTGTTTCCATGCTGTAAGACTCTCTACGTCTATGACTAAGCTGGAATAGTATAGATAAGTGTGATGGTCGTCATAGACATGGTGGGCTGAAGGGCATGTCTCTATGCTGTACAATATGACTGGAGCATGGTAGGCTGCTCTGGAAGGTTAAATCACATGGGATCCAAGGAGAGATAGCTGAATGGATAGCAAATTAGCTCCATGGAAGGAAGCAGAGGGTGATGGTGGAAGGTTGATTCTCGGATTAGAGACCTATGACTCGTGGTGTGCCTCATGGTTGGGTGCTGGGCACGTTACTGTTTGTCATCTATATCAATGGTTTGGATGAGAACATACAGGACAAGATTAGCAAGTTTGCTGATGATACAAAAGTGGATGGCTTTGCAGATTGTGAAGATGGTTGTGAAAGATTGTAGCAGGATCTGGATCGATTGGCCAGGTGAGCTGAGGAATGGTTGATGGAATTTAATACAGAGAAATATGAGGTGTTGCATTTTGGGATGTCTAACAAGGGCAGGGCCTACACAGTGAATGGTAGGCCTCTGGGGAGTGTTGTAGAGCAGAGGTATCTAGGAGTGCAGGTGCCTGGTTCTTTGAAGGTCGAGTCGCAGGTAGATAAGGTGGTCAAAAAGGCTTTTATCACATTGGCCTTAATCAGTCAGAGTATAGTGTATAGAAGTTGGGAGGTCATGTTGCTGTTGTATAAGACATTGGTGAGACTGCTTTTAGAATATTGTGTTCAGTTCTGAGTACCATGTTATAGGTAAGATATTGTCATGCTTAAAAGGGTTCAGAGAAGATTTACAAGGATATTGCCAGGACTAGAGGGTGTGAGCTATAGAGAGAGGTTGAGTAGGCTGTGTCTCTATTCCTTGGAGCACAGGGGGATGAGGGGTGATCTTATAGAGCTGTACAAAATCATGAGAGGAATAGATCGGGTAGATGCACCGAATCTCTTGCCCAGAGCGGGGGAATTGCGGACCAGAGGACATAGGTTCAAGGTGAAGGGGAAAAGATTTAATAGGAATCTGAGGGGTAACATTTTCACACATTGGGTGGTGGGTGTATGGAACAAGCTGCCAGATGGGGTAGTTGAGGCTGGGACTATCCCAATGTTTAAGAAACAGTTAGACAGGTACATGGATATGGCAGGTTTGGAGGGATATGGACCAAGCGCAGGCTGGTGGGACTATTGTAGCTGGGACATGTTGGCCAGTGTGGGAAAGTTGGGCCGAAGGGCCTGTTTCCACACTGTATCACTCTATGACTCTATGACTCTATGACTGTAAAGTTAGGTTGGCATGTGTTAACCTTTAGGTTGGTGTGGGAATAGGAAGGGAGTTTAAGTTGCTTGTAACTGGTAGCTTGGATGGTCATTGTGGACAGAGTACAGGTGCTCTGCAAAACGGTCACCTTGTCTACATTTGATCTAACTAATCTAGCAGAGGCTGCACCGCAAGCACCAAATACAACAGAAGAGATTGGAGGAGTGCAAGGGGATCTCACCTGAAAGCTCTGTTTAGGTCCCTGGATGGTGGTGCAAACTCAAGATATTGGAAGTGAAATATGGCTTATCCTTTATAAGTTGAGTACCTTCCAGTAACTCCCTGACATCACATACAATACTCAGTGTTGAACGGATATGAACAGAAGTTAAAAAAACACACAGAATTTGACCACAAGGAAGTAAAACTGTCTCCTGATACCTACTACTTTCAGGAAAAAGATTTTCACACCCAATATACTGCAATAGTCAGTATTAAAGCAATCGCAGGAAGATTTGTTTGCTGGCCTTGTTTGGAGAGTGTTTGCAAATCATGAGGAAGCAAATGCAGTATTTCCAAAGTTGTAGGAACAAAGCACCATTCTTTTCAACTTTTCAGAGTTTACGTTGACTGCTGTGAAAAAGGAATGACAATTTCTTGGAACTCAAAGAAGACTAAAGTGAAACACGTAGGTTCCTGTTCTATTATTAATCATAATATGGCTGACTCATGGTCTATGTGTCATGGCTCACTTGGAGAATTTATTTCTGATCCTCGATTTTCATTTACTTTGTTTGCAAATGTAATGAAATAGAATAACACACGCTGCTCCTTTCATTTCTTTAAATGGAGCAGGCAAGAGGTTAGTCTGGTTAGTTAAAGAAGCCCTCGAGAAGAAAGATCAGCAGAGATTTCAAATAATTTCTAGCTGAACTACAAAGCAGCACCACAGAATATCTTGGGAAATAGACGTAGAACTCTTTCACATAATTATACACACAGAAACAGGCTCTTTGAGCCTGACATCACAGTGACTGTCCTGTCTGTGTTAGTCCCATTTGCTTACGTTTGGCTCATATGCTTCTAAACCTTTCCTATCCATGTATCTGTCCAAATGTATTTTAAACATTGTAATAGAAACTGTCTCCGTCACTTCCTCTGGAAGCTTATTGCATATATCCATGGGTATCTGTGAGAAAGCCTAGCTCAACAGGTCTTTAAATCTTTTCCCTCCTATCATGGTAGCGCAGCGGTAGAGTTGCTTCCTTACAGCGAATGCAGCGCCGGAGACTCAGGTTCGATCCTGACTACGGGCGCCGTCTGTACGCGCAGTTCTCCCCGTGACCTGCGTGGGTTTTCTCCAAGATCTTCGGTTTCCTCCCACACTCCAAAGACGTACAGGTATGTAGGTTAATTGACTGGGTAAATTGTCGCTAGTGTGTGTAGGATAGTGTAGGATAGTGTTAATGTGCGGGGATGTGCGGGGATCGCTGGGCGGCGCAGACTCGGTGGGCTAAAGGGCCTGTTTCCACACTGTATCTCTAAAAAAAAATCAAAATCTTAAGCTTTTGCTCTCTAGTTTTAGACTTCCCTACCCTGGGGAAAAGATTGTGACAGTTCACCTTAGCTATGCTCCATGTGATTTTATAAACCTCTGTAAGGTCACCCTCAGACTTCTTCACTCAAGGGAAAACAGTCCTAGCTTATCTGGTCTCTCCTCATAATTCAAACACTCCAGGACCTGGTTTAAATTCCCAAAACGCAACATTTCACACTTATCTAAATTAATTTCTATCCACCATTCCTTTGCCCACTTTCCCAGTTGATCTAAGACAATGTCCGTCACTGTTAATCCTCATGGTCACCTATTCAAAAAAACAAAGTCAAATTCAGGACTCACAACCTCTCATGCACACGGCCATGGTGATTATCCAT
The DNA here is from genome assembly GCF_053455715.1 of Rhinoraja longicauda. Lineage (NCBI taxonomy): Eukaryota > Metazoa > Chordata > Chondrichthyes > Rajiformes > Arhynchobatidae > Rhinoraja > Rhinoraja longicauda. The sequence goes on from NC_135967.1 coordinate 25,216,506, forward strand.
AATCAGTCCTTGCCTTTCCAAATTCTAGTTGAAGACAAGATAGCAAACACACTTCAGCTTTGCTCAAGCAAATATGAATTCTGGGGTTGAACTGACACATTAAGTCAAAAATATCACATTAACACAAAAGGAACAGTACTACATGCAAGATAAGCACATCGGTGTCCTTAAGCCCAGCAAACCAAGCTCACAAAATTGGGAGTTAAGAAAAATAGCAGAAATTTATGGAACCAATAAATATTTGGTTGAAATTGGTTACAAAATCCAAAGTGTGGATCAGTTGATTTCTGCTCAGGATGGTCCAAGTCTGGACGGTCATCTAGTTGATCTTAAGTTGTGCCTGAGTTTGAAATAGCACAGTTTTTGGAAAGCAGATTAACAAATCCAAACACTTCTGACAAAGTATCGGAAAAAACTGTGAGTTCAAATTCACTGTCCGGAAGTAGATTCAACGTTAAATCTGGAAGGAGATAAATAAACCTCTGCAAATCAAGTGCAAGATTAGAATATAATTGGTGTTTAAAAGACAAGGCCTATTGAAATTGCATGAAATATGTATCTTGCTAAGTTATCTATATCATGCTGGTAAATAGGCTATTGACTAAACCATTGTAGTGTGTGCAAATGGATTATGAATATGTAATGATTTTGCACACAATCTATATACTAAAACTCTCGTTTGTTTGTTTGTTTGAGACTGAACTTCAGTCAAAACTGTACCAGATAGTACAACATCTTTAGGCCCACCTTATTCACCGTCGTCGTTTTAATGGTAAAAACGGTCGTTTTATTGAAATTGGTGTTATGTTTTTTAAGTTATTCACATTTTAAAGGTTTTAAAAACCAGCGCATGCGCCGTTGGGGCTGGTCCTCATCTAAGATGGCCACCAGACCAGTGCCTACACTTATGTAAGATGACCGCTGGATGACTGCGCATGCGCAGTTGTGGGGGAAGGTCGGCATTTTAGTTCAGCTCCCACTTCCCGCCAGACGCCCGTTTGGTTCCGCGGCCCAAGTGGTGGAGCGTCACCGCCGCCGCTCCAAACCCAGAGCATCTCCATCATGGCCGCCGCTCCGCCCCAGGGTCCCCGCCCCACCATCACCACTGCCGCCGCCCGAAACCCCGGGTGTCTCCATCATGGCCGCCGCTCCCGCTGCCGCTCTAAACCCCGGGCGTCTCCATCGCTGCCGCCTCGCTGAGCCCCAGAGCCCTAGCCCTGCCATCACCGCCGCCGCTGCCACTCTAAACCCCGGGCATCTCCTTCACCGCTCAGCTCCGGAGCTGCCGCTGCTTCTTCCTGCTCTAAACCACAGGCGTCCCAGAGCCACCACCGAGCAGCTAAAGGTCAGACTAATTAGACCAGGCAGACCAGCTAGGCCCAAACCCCTCCCGCATTTGCGCAGCGCCCGATCCCCTTTCCCCCTCCTCTTCCCCCTCTCCTCTTCCCCCTCTCCTCTCGCCCCTCTCCTCTCCCCCCCACTCCTCTCCCCCTCTCCTCTCCCCCCCTCTCCTCTCCCACCCTCCCCTCTCACCCTCTCCTCTCCCCCTCTCCTCTCCTCTCCCCCTCTCCTCACTCCCTCCTCTCTCCCTCTCCCCCTCTACCCTCTCTCCCCCCTCCCCTTCCCCCTCCCCCTCCCCTTCCCCCTCCCCCTCCTCTCCCCTCTCCCCCCTCCTCTCCCCCTCCCCCCTCCTCTCCCCTCCCCCCTCCTCTCCCCTCCCCCCTCCTCTCCCCCTCCCCCCTCTCCCCCCCTTCTCCCCTCTCCCCCTCTCCCCCCTCCTCCCTCCGCCCTCCTCCCTCCGCCCTCCTCCCTCCCTCCCCCTCCCTCTCCCTCTGGAAAGTCGGTCAAATACGTGTTCAAGTACACCTTGAAGGGGAGTAATCACGCAGTTTTTGGAGTTAACAGGGATGATGAAATTGCACAGTACTTTACTGACAGATACATTGGCCCATTGGAAGCAGTGGGATCAATCCTTGGATTTCCAACTCATGAGAGATGCCCTGCTGTCATTCGACTCCAGGTACATCTACCACAAGAACAATGTCATCATCAGAGTCGATGCTGGTCGGCTGGTGAGAAATGAGGATATCACAAGAACAACTTTAACTGAATTCATGGAATTGTGTTCTCGAGATCAATTTGCAAGAACACTGTACTTCGCTGATGTACACCAATTTTACACATGGAACAATAAGAAATGGCAAAGAAGGAAGTTTGGGAAGATAGTGGAAGATCTTCCAGGTAGTTTTTAAGCCAATATTCTGGGACGAGTGTATACCGTTTCTCCAAGATGTGGTGACCTCTTGAGACTGCTTCTCCCTCACATAAAAGGGCCAGTATCCTTCGAGGACACATGACGGACATATTCTTCCTTCCTTCAAAGACGTCTGCATAGAAAAAGGTTAGTTGCAAACTGACGACCATTGGCAACAGAAGATGGAATAAGGGGGATAAGGGGGGGATGGAGTGGGTGACTGGGGTGTGGGAATGGAAGAGGGGAGTGGGTGGGGAAGAAGAGGTGTTGAGGGGATGGAGTGAGGGAGGGGAGGGGAGTGGAGGGTGTTAGACCAATGCAGAAAAAACACAATTTTAAAGAAAAATCGCGATTTTCATTGAGATGGGGGTTTTTTAAAGTCATTTATTTTAAAGAAAAAAGCGCCATTTTCCCACATCACAATGGCAACCCAATGAGTTGTGGGCCCAACGGGTCCACTTGGTCTAGTACATTTTAAATGAGTTGCATGAACAAATTGCAATGTGTTCGTGATTCTCCATGTGCTTTTGTGATTCTTCACATTCCCCACACTACTCACTGTTGGAATAAACATAGATATTACAACATCTTTTGTTTAGAAAAAGGTGAGTATTGCAATATATTTACGTGTTTCTAACTGTGTTGACATGTTTTGATTCTGCTGTGCAGAGTGCCATTGTTATGCCAGCTTGGTAACAATGCAGCAGTGACTGAAACACTCAGTCAGTCATAAGATGCACATGGGTTAATGCACATGTTCTGCCATGTACCTCGACCAGTGTGCTTACAGTATGTCTTAACATACAGAAATGGTCAACAATGCATTTCTCCTTGGCAGGAACTTCTGCGCCATAGCAATGAATCAAAAAAAGTCAGCGTATTATTTTAGTTAAGTTAATGTAATGTTTCACTTCAAAGCACGTTGTTCCCAGGGAAGTATATTTGATTTATTATTTAAATTGTGTACACCAACTGCGCAAACAACACTCCTCTGGGGGCTAAATAGCTACAGAACAGCTTGCAGGTATGGATATTAAAATCCAACTTGAAAAGGAGGCTGTTCATTTTTATTATCTCTACAAATTTCTGCAGGGGAGAAATATCAAAAACCACCTGGGAGATATTTTACAAAGAAATCCTTAGCTAATGATGGATCATAACTTGCTTTGCTGCACACGTGTCAGCATTATAAATGTTGTTAAAATCTGTGCATGAAACCACCCCATTAATAAGACAAATATCACTGTACAATCTGGAGATCAACCTGCGACCTTCCAGCCTTGCATGGCTTTGTTGCTTACCAACTGCTGCATTTACCCTTCGTCCTAGGAGATGGATCCTGCAGGTAAACAGTCATACATCTGAAATTTAAAGAATGTTTTTTAAAAAAATCTGTTTATCTCCTTTTTTTCTTTCTCTGAATCCCATGATTTTTTTCTCTCAGTTTATATTTCTTGTTGATGGATAGGATAGGTTTAGAAGAATATGGGCCAAACGCCAGCAGGTGGGGCTAGTGTAGATGGGACATGTTGGCTGGTGTGGGCAGGTTGGACCGAAGGGCCTGTTTCCATGCTGTAAGACTCTATGACTCTAAAGGGTGGCACTCTGCATCAGATGGCTGATGACACCAAAATGAAAATGCAATAGGCAATGAACTCCGTTCACTCCACACTTAGTGGCAAACCAAAGGGATTGTACTTACAGCACACAATATTCAATGTGTGGACAAATAATTATTGTTCTAGCATTAGCCCTGGGAGCGACCAGTCAGATTCGGTGTATCTTTGTATCATGCCGTTAATTCCACAGCACCAAGCTGGAAGACCTGGAGATATGTTGAAAACTGCTCTAGATACCACCCATCTCTGCATTCAAAGACCCCAAACTTTCAGCTTGCCCCATCTTCTCATCTGTATTATCACTCTTTCTGGGAGTTCAGAAGCTAGGTGGCACAGATTCCAGAAATAGGACATCTTCCAAGTATTGGCTTCACTTTATAAGCAAATAAATAAGAAATGTGACCATGACATTGATAGGGCTACAATAACCTATGCCTCAATGATGAAGGAGATCACTTAAAGTTAGGTCAGTAATCAATACAATTGATCTGTTGTTTCAGCAGCACCAATTATCAGTCCATACAATAACAAATCTTGTCACACCACTACATAAGGAATAACATAATCTGATGTTATTAATCAGACAGGGCAGCCTTAATCCTCAGATGGTGGCATTTTAGCAATATAAGTCCATGCAATTTACGCATAAGAATATCTTCCTTTTATCAAGACAAGTGAGAAAGACCCAAACTCTTTATTTTAATTGTAAATGACTCCCAAATATCCCTCTTGTAATCTCCTGGAGATGACCATGTATTTGTTCCGCTATGATATGTGCTGAGAAAGAAGGAAATTACCACCATGACCTCTCCTTCCAAACCCCTCACCATCGCCCTTTATCTATTTTCTTTTATATCAGAGATCACATGGTACCGGAATAAATTTCACCCCCTTTAAACCATGTGGCATTTTGCAGATTGGGTGTGAACTTGGGGTATACAGCTTGTACTTTACTTTCAAGCTCTTTTGTCAAACTCTAGTTACAAAGTTGTGGCAGAAATTGAATAGAACCTGATACTGAAAGGGAATTAATGTATACAGGGGAGTTTGTAATAAACAAAGTTGAACTGATTAATTCACCTCCAGTAAGAGCTGATTTGTCTTTGTTGCTGTTCGTGCCTACTCTCCAAAACTAATTAGATCAGTATTTGCTTAGATGCTGAGCAGTCTCACTTTCAAATGGAAAGGCAGATGAATATGCAGACTGGAGGGTAACAGGTGAATTCATTATTCATAATGGCCAACCCTTCAAAGAAAAGATTGAAGGGAAAAAAATCTAATGTCTCTTTCCATGAACTGATGCTCAGAGGGCCATCTGTAAAAATCAACTCATTATGTCGCATCTGGCACAGATTGCCTCATTGTGCCTTTGAATTTAATTGATTGAACACAGTTTGAATAAAGGAGCCTTTGGACTGAGATTAATACTCTAAATTTCTCTTGTGCCCTAATTTATAATGCATCTGAATTGACAATTCTGGCTGGTACCCAAAACAAAATAAAAGTCCACAAAGATATTTTGCAAAAAAATAATGTTGCAGCAGTATCGTGCACAAAGATTCTGGCATGTAAACACTCAGAGACACTACAGTTCAAATAACACGGTAAAATTGTAGGTGTTTTGGCTATTTTGATGTATTTAAAAAATATTAATATTAGCCAGCATTAGTCCACTCCAATCACGTGGTTTAAATTCACAGAAAACATTCTGGAGGATATGTATCCGAGAACAGTTATATATATTCCCTCTTTCACATGCATTTGGAAAGTATACCTACACAATCGTCTGCATAATATAGTTAACCTGGAGTAAATTGTGTTTGCAAACCATTTCTCAGTTGATTCATCCCAATCTGAACATTTTACCCAATAATTCCAGTTGTAAGTCAACTTTGTGAGGCTGACAAAACTTCCACAGCAGCAACATAAATAACATAATTTCCTGTGAGTTATGGGAGGGGCACATCGATCAACATCATAGAATAATTAAAAATGTACAACACAGAAAGAGGCCATTTGACCCACTGTGTCTGTGCCAACCAAAAAGAAACCACTCGACTAACTCTGCTTTTCAAGACATGATCTATAGCCCTGTAAAACACTTCAAGGATACACCGAAGCACTTGGTAATTTGACGATGATTTCTATATCCACTATCCTTTAAGGCAGAGAATTTCAAACACCTACCATCTCTGAATGAAAGAATCTTTCCTCATTTGGCCTTTCTTTATTCTACCATCTATCTATCTATCTATATACTACTAAAACTCAGATCTTGTATATATATATTTTTTGGGTTTGACCTGAATTATTTGATATATTTGTTCGCGCGTAACAGCGATTGCGGCAAACCGGTGAACAGTAGCGTGACGGTTTTCGCACCGCCTTAATCGCCAACCTCCCAAACGACCGGCCGTGATATTTTCATTTGGTTTGGTCGCGTGTTTTTTAAGTTACAGAGGTTTTAAAGCGCTGCCCCCTCCCCCCCTTTTCAGGGGGGCGCTGCGGTGCAGATTTAGCCTTCAGCTTGAGCCTTCAGCTTGTGACGGCTACATTGTTTCAAAAAGTTTCCAGATCACTGCTTGTTTTAAAGTTGTTTTTTTTGTTATTGCAAGTCACTTGACATACACAGATCAGGAGGACGGGCCCAACAGGCTCACTTGGAGAGTGCTGATTGTTTTAAAGTAGTCTTTTTTGTTATTGCAAGTCACTTGACATACACAGATCATGAGGACGGGCCCAACGGGCACACTTGGAGAGTAAGAGTGGGGCTGGGGGAGGAGAGAATGGGGGGTGTGGGGACGGGCCCAACGGGCCCGCTTTGCTAGTTTACTTTAAATCTGTGTTGTCTGGCTTTGAACGTTCAGTGGTGGTGGGGAAGGAAGTGGGATTGAGGTCACTGATAAGAAGGTGGGGACAGATAGAAGGTTTGGGGTCTTTCAGTGCTGAGGTGGCTGACAAGGATATAGGGAAGTTCTCCATGTGTCTGCTAGCCTTCCAGCTTGGTACTGTGGAATTAAGACCATGTTTCCCAGAGGTGCCGTATAGTGCTCACCCAGGGCTAATGCTACAACAATGATTTATGGCACAGCTTGACTATTGTGGTCAGAGTCGTGGTCACCACAATATAGGAAATACATAGTTGCACTGGAGCAGCTGTAAAGAAAGTTAATGAGGATATAGCCGGGAATGCAACATTTTAGCAATCAGGAAAGATTGAATAAGCAAGGATTGTATTTTTTGGAAAATAAATGGCTGACAGCAGAATTAATTCAGATTTGTAACATTATGTGAGCTCTGAACTGAATACATGTAATTCCTTCAGAAATAGCGTCAAAACATCAAATTTGGTGGACAAATACTTGTTTGCTGTAGGGAATAGAAGTCATTAGAGTAAGATATTCTACCCAAGGAATACAACACCTACTCTCACAACAACTTGATATCCCTGCAAACATATCACTGGCCTCCCTGATTATCCCTATCACACGTAGCAGCTGGCCTCCTCAAAACAATGGGAGGGTTTAAGGTTGGAGGAGGTCACCGAGGCAGCCAGGAGATTTAGGATGTTGGAGGATGGTTCACGGACTGCAGTGGAATTTCCTGGCAGCAGTATTATAACACACAGAGGACATGGCTCCCATAATCTAATATCATCTAGCCATCTAGTAACACCTCAGATATGCAATTTTTACCAGTTCCATTCTCTGTATATATTTATATAGTTGGGGCCATCAAACAAAAAGTGCAGAAGGTTGAATTGCCAGTTTTTGCTATGTTTCAAAGTATACAATCCCATCAAATGAATCTGAAGACCTGATAATTTATAATGTGAAAAGGAATTGCAAACATTCAGAAACTGCTGGGAATGCTTAACCTTCATTGTGCCCAATGAGAATTCCAATTTTAGTTTTTGTTAATTAACTTATTTTTTGAGTTGTGAGTATCACTGGCATGACCAGTAATTGTTGTCCATCCCTCAGTACCCTTAGCAAGGTGGTGGTGGACGTTCTTTTGAACGGCAGCAGCTTTCTGGCAAAGATACTCCCTGAGTACATGGGCATAAGGAGAATATTGCCTCGTGTGTAGGAAGGAACCGCAGAAGCTGGTTTGTACCAAAGATCGACACAAAATCCTGGAATAGCTCAGCGGTCTGAAGAAAAAGAATAGGTGACATTTTGGGTTAGAACCCTTCTTCGAACTCAAGATTCAAGATTCAAGATTCAAGATGGGCGGCACGGTAGCGCAGCGGTAGAGTTGCTGCTTTACAGCGAATGCAGCGCCGGAGACTCAGGTTCGATCCTGACTATGGGTGCTGCACTGTAAGGAGTTTGTACGTTCTCCCCGTGACCTGCGTGGGTTTTCTCCGAGATCTTCGGTTTCCTCCCACACTCCAAAGACGTACAGGTATGTAGGTTAATTGGCTGGGTAAATGTAAAAATTGTCCCTAGTGGGTGTAGGATAGTGTTAATGTACGGGGATCACTGGGCGGCACGGACTTGGAGGGCCGAAAAGGCCTGTTTCCGGCTGTATGTATATGATATGATATGATATCTTTATTTGTCATCCAAAAAACAAGTTTTTTGGACGAAATTTCGTCACCCACAGTCCAACAATAAGAGCAATAAAATAAGCAAATTACACAACCCCAACCAACACAAAACCCCCCAAAAAGAAACATCCATCACAGTGAGTCTCCTCCAGTCCCCTCCTCACTGTGATGGAAGGCCAGAATGTCTTTTTCTCTTCCCCTGCCGTCTTCTCCTGCGGTCAGGCTGTTGTCGTTGCCATGTTCCAGGCTGCGCCGGACGGTGAAATGTCCGCAACGGGCCGACCCAAGCCCCGCTGCAAGTCGGGGTGGTCGGGGCTCCCGACATTGAAGCCCCCGCCGAGCAGAGAAAATTCCGTGGCCTATTTCAGGCCGCGCCGGACGGTGAAATATCCGCGGCGGGCCGACCCAAGCCCCGCGATCCGGGGCGGGCGAACACGCTGCCGCTGCCGGAGCTCCCGATGTCGGCATCCATGCGGCCTGAGCCTAAGGCGAGTCGCAGCCGCTCCCGCAGCCTCCGAGAACGGCCGGCTCCGGTGGTGGTAAGTCTGGTCCGCGGGCTCTGCGAACCAGAGCCCTGGAGGCCGCCAGCTCCAGGAGTTGGGCCGATGGTAGGCCGCAGCAGGAACGGAGACACGGCCCAGAACACAAAGGTCGGGTCTCCGTTCGGAAGGGACACATATTTACAATGTTACAGTTCCCCCCTCCCCCCCACATACACACATAGTACACAAACACAAAAACACCACATCACAACTACAATTAAGACAACAAAAACAACAAAAACACAAAGACAAATGGACTGCAGAACTCATTCAGTCAATTACATCATGCTCCTGATTTCTGCCTTGTGATTGATGGAACAGCTTTGAGAAATAGACCTTTGAGCTGCCATAGAAACCATTGGCTTTATGTAGCAAGTCCATTTGAGTTTCTGGTCAATAGCCACCTCCAGGATATTGATATGACAATGGTCATATAATCGAATGTTAAGATTTGGTAGCTGGATTCTGTCTTGAGAGAGATGATCATTGTCTGGTGAGCATGCTGCATGATATCTATCAATTAGCAGCCCATACTTCAGCACCAGTGCTGTTTAAGTCTTTTTTCATGCAGACATGGATTTCATCTACTGAGGAGATGTGAATAGAAATGAATATTGCACTACGATCAATAGATTTCCTTGCTTCCTTCAATGCTGCATCATTCAATCAATCAAAGCCAGAGAGCGATGGCTCATATATAATCTAATACCAAATGTGTAATCGTTGTTAAGCTGAGTTTCTTGAATTTTTCTGGCACCAGCTGTAATATTTTCAGTGACATAATAATGAAAATATTTTAGTTACTGCACTGATTCCCAGACCTCTCCCCTATAAAAAAAATATCCAAACTAAATATTTATTTTGCTGTGTTACTTTTGGCAGTGTATTGCAATAGAATATATTGTCCTTCTAGTCACTCCCTATCTTGCCTTTGTAAAATGATGACCATGTTGGAATCTGTACTAATCTGACCATAGTAATAACTCAATAACATTTGAAAAGTCTCCCTCCGAATTTTACATTCAACTATATTTTCTTTAATTTGCTTCCTTAACATTTCTGTTCCACCCCTGTGTGTTAAATGTTCATTGCTCATAGTTTGGATGTTAGTAATCCATTGAAAATACGTCACTATGTGACATTTTCCGCACACTCTAATAGTCCCAGAAAAATTACTTAAAAAAGTACTTAAACAAAAGTAATTTACCTTCCCCTTTGCCAATGAATCCTTTGCCTTTCAATCCACGAAGACATCAATGGTCTCCTCAGAAATTGCACCGTCTGCCCCTGGTATTTGATCTGTGAGTTTGTGAATTCCCATCAACACAAATAATGCATATTTTTTTCCAAGGGAACCACTCGGCAAAGAAATATGACAGAATCAGCTCCTCTTTCAGAACACTTACACAGTCCCAGACATAAATACCACGTGAATGGCTAAACACGAGTTCCAAAATTCACCAACAGCAATAGCCACCGTTCCAGCCCATTGTACTTGCTGAGTATAAGTTTGCTTGTATTGCACAAAATCTCCTGATAAAGATGTTTCATATGCATCTGTATGTTGAAGTCAGTGAAGCAATGGCATTCTGAACAGCCCATTCGTGTTTTACAGCTTCTGCAGCAATGATTAGATGGGGCTAAAGGACGGATTGAGCCTGGGAAGTGAAGCAACAGAATGAGCAGCCATGCTGTTGGAAAAGTTTAGTTTAGCTTAGAGATATAGCAAGGAAACAGGCCCTTTGGCCCACCGAGTCCGTGCCGACCAGCGATCTCCGCTCAACAATATCCTACAGACACTAGGGACAATTAACAATTATACCAACCCAATTAACCTACAAACCTGTATGTCTTCGGAGCATGGGAGGAAACGAGCTCCCGGAAAAAACCCACGCGGGTTACGGGAAGAACGTACAAACTCCATACAGACAAGCACCCGTAGTCAAGATCTGGTGCTGTAAGGCAACAGCTCTACTGCTGCTCCACCATGCCGCCCTTACAGTTCTTACAGTCAGTACGCCAGACCATGAAGAAAAACTGGCAATTGATTGATTGATTGATTGATTGATTGATTGATTGATTGATTGATTGGAAGATGCAGCTGAGTAACAGGCCCATCAGCCCACTGAGTCCACGTCGACCATCGGTCACCCATTCACACTAGTTCTGCATTATTCCACTTTCTCATCCACAGCCTACTCATCATGGGCGATTTGCAGGGGCCAATTAACCTATAAACCAGCACGTCTTTGGGATGTGGTAGGAAACCAGAGCACCTGGAGGAAACCCACGCGGTCAGACGAAGAAAATTCAAACTTCACACAGACAGCTCAGGTCAGGATCAAACACGTGTCCGGGTCTCTGACAATGTGAGGCAGCAGGTCTACCAGCTTTAATCAGATGTATTGTGACCAATAAATACACATACGAATTAAATATAAAACTGAAATATAAAAATCACAAAATAATACAAATTAATACATTGTTTCTCAAATTTAAAATCTATGGAATTTTAATCATGGAATGAAGAGATTGGGACTTCATTTATAAAATTATTTTGTCATAATTAGAGAGGTGGATCAGCAGTAATTACGAACTGGCAGCATTAAATACTCCGTTAGCAAGTCTCAGAATGAATGCCAAAATATGGAAAGTTGAAATGTGCATTGAAATGTTTATTCTGGAAGGATTTCATCTGTAAGAACAACAGCTTGTGGAGGGGCAAATAACCACTGACAGCAGCTTTCGTATTTCTCCATCTCACTGCGCATGTGCGTGTGCCAGCAGCTGCCAAGTTGCAGCAGTAATGGTGGTGAGCGCTGACAGATCCACTGCCATCACAATTGCAAATTCAGAGTTGACGTGTTTCCCTTTTGAACCCTACCTCAAAGAAGACAGTATTCAGAAGATATGTCTGAACGTGGCTACTCAAATCCCAGCTCAGGAGAAAGCGCATAGGTTGCTGTAACTGCGGTGTTCTCTGATGACGCACAGCTTCCATCACGATCATTCAGAGAACATCTATGTCTCATGAAATGCATTCATTATACGAGTAGTCAGTTTCTCATCAAAGATTAGTGAAGTGATTGTTGCCAGACATTCCAAACTGTTTGGAGTCAGTCACAACTTTGTCACTCATCGGGATTAGGATTTACTGGGGCTTTGGACAAAAAAAAGTGAAGACCGCCACACCCAATTCGAACAAATGTATGAAATAGCATGAATACACCAAAGCATTCAGTATTTTACATGATGCGTTAATAGATCTAGCATGAAGTCATGGCCCGTGCACCACCCATAGTAACTATCAACCCTGCCTGAAGGGTTGGAAGTTTTACCCTTTAAGGTGACCTTTGATGCTGTTGCACCCGTTCTCCTCCACTGTGCTGAAGTTGGTCCTTTCCAGGTTGGTCCAGAGTCTTTGGAATTAGGACAGCAAGGGTAGGGGTCAACTTGGATATAAAACTAAAATGTAGCCCACACCCAGCCCAATCATTGAATCCAAACTATTATTACAAAGCTGATCTGTCCCTAACCAAAATAGAGGTTCGGCATTTGTTTAGCTTAAGAAGATAGACACAAAATGCTGGAGTAACTCAGCGGGACAGTCAGCATCTCTGAAGAGGAGGAATGGGTGATGTTCCGGGTCGAGGCCCTTCTTCAGTCTATTCAGTAGTTGTTTTGTTTAGTTTAGTTTAGCAATACAACATGGAAACAGGCCCTTCGGCCCACCGAGTCTACGCCGACCTGTGATCCCCGCACACCAACGCAACCCCACACACACAATAGGGACAATTTACAATTATACCAAGCCAATTAACCTTCAAACTTCTTTGGAGTGTGGGGGAAAACCGGAGATCTCTGAGAAAACCCATGCAGGTCACGGGGAGAACATACAAACTCCATATAGAAAAGCACCTGTCAGGATCGAACCTGGGTCTCTGGCACTGTAAGGTAGCAACTTTACCGCAGTGCCACCATGCCGCCCTCTTGGGCTTGGGTGGGATAGCAGCCTCCGCAGCGAATCCTGCTGACTAAAGGAAGAAAACTTTTCTTCTTTATGACCTCTAGTTCCTTCCCAGGAACTCTGATCCAGTCATACACACATGCCACACAATGTACTTCCCTTGTTAATGCTTTAAACTTCCTTGAGACCTCTAAAAGGCGTACACAGTGATTGGGAAATAAGAAGAGGAAGGGAAAGGGCCTTGATCTTATCTCAAATTCTTAGTAATGTTGAGAGTTTGTGGTACATCTGTACAAGTAAATCACAGATACATTTAACCAAAGTTCCTCTCTTCATGGTTGCCAGTGGTTGTCAGTGAAAATTATTTGCTTCTTCTGAAATAGGCCAGTTAGCAGCCATAGAACCCTTTATTTTAGATTTTGAAAATGTTGTGATTCTTGCAATGTTGATTGATATAGTAAGGTTGTTCAATATTTAAGAGTAATTGAGAAGATAAAGCCAAAGAAAACAATTGGGACTATCTGTGCAGTTGACAGCTATGATAACAAACTCTCAGAATGAATGCCAAAATTTTAATGAAATGTAGAAGTAGGTGACAGGACTACAAATAATCAGAAATAGCAACAATGGCAGATGGATAATTGCCTATATATCAACCCTCAAACTAGGTTTCCTTGCAGAACTAGTTAACCTAATCTGCAGAACATGTATTATTTTTGTTATTGAGGGTCATTTGTGCGTTGTATTATTGTTGTGGTCTACTGAGGAGACAATCGGTTATTTTGTGCTTATCTGCTTCTCACATACTGTAAATCAGGTGAGATATTACGTTGAATGCTGTCTGGTGGATCATGTGCCCATGGTGCACTAAAGTTCACATTAACAATGCAATATTAAACAGACGGCTGATTCATCCCAACCTCTAAATTTGATTCACCAGTTTAAGGACCCAATTATTCCCCTTTGACTGGTAAATATGGCACATGTACCACAGATTATGAACAATGCTTGTTATTGTAAATAACAATAATAAGTTCAGATAGGCATCTTTGTAAGCATGGACCAAAAAGCCTGCATCTGTGCTGTAGATCTCCAAGGATCTATGAATAAGAACTGGTAAAGATCAGATTTAAAAATATGTATTTTCAGAGAAAAGAGGGAAGGGTGGGGATGATAAAAGGAATGATCAAAGAGTAAGTAGGGCAAAGGAGCTTAAATGATGCAAAAGACTATTATGCTGGATGGGGCTGATGAAGTGATTAACAACAGCTATGACTAGTGAAGGTGCAAATAGGAGAATTGTAACATATGAAATACCAGATCCCAAATATTGGCTGAGCAAATACATGTTTGGATATGCATATATATCCTCTCCGTCACAAGCCTAAAGAGCTCTCCATAAATCAGCCTGTACCAAATGGGGCCGTGGAGTACTTGCATCCAAAAACAACATAACAATGGAGGAGCTTACCTGAAAGTATTTGGGCATTGTTAATGTTGAGGGAGTACCTCACAGCTTTCTCTAAATGCCAGGTATAAACAAGGATTTGGTAGATATACCCAGCAAGTGCAGAGTCTAGTGAGATCACAGCTTCCAACGGTACCATAATAGGGAAGTAACCCATCAAGCCATTCCATTCTCTCCATATAGATTACTGGGAGTGAGGACATTGTTTCGAAGTTTCATAAAATACTGATAAGGCTCCACATGGAATATTCTGCAGAAGATTCATCATCCCAATGAAGGAAGACAAAGGTTCACAATCTTGATTCTTGTGATGACAGGATTGGCCTAGAAGAGGGATTAGATAGCTTGGGTCCAGTGTTTCCTGGGTTGAGAAAAATGAGAGGTGATCTCATTGAAACATACAAAATTCTAGTGATGTGTTCTTCTTGCTAGCTCGGCTCCCTACAATCAACGGTCTGAGTCTCAAAATAAGGAGTTAGCCATTCAGAGATGAGATGAGAAAAAAAGTATTTGCCAAGAGGGTTACGTTTTAGAATATCATACCCAAGAGGTCTGGTGGAGGCACATCCTCTAAGTATATTCAAGACAGAAGCCAATAAATTATTTAATATTAATCGTAAGATCATGTGATAGGACTAGAATTAGGCCATTCGGCCCATCAAGTCTACTCCTCCATTCGATCATGGCTGATCTATGTCTCCCTCCTAACCCAATTCTCCTGCCTTTTCCCCATAACCTCTGACTCCTGTACTAATCAGGAATCTATCTATCTCTGCCTTAAATATATCCACTGACTTTGCCTCCACAGCCTGCTGTGACAGAGAATTCCACAGATTCACCACCTTCTGGCTAAAGAAATTCCTCCTCATCTCCTTCCTAAAAGAACATCCTTTAATTCTGAGGCTATGACCTCTAGTCCTAGACTCTCCCACTAGTGGAAGCATCCTCTCCACATCCACTCTATCCAAGCCTTTCACTATTCTGTACATTTCAATTAAGTCCCCCTTCATTCTTCTAAACTCCAGCGAATATAGGCCCAGTGCCATCAGACGCTCATCATATGTTAACCTGCTCATTCCTGGGATCATTCTTATAAACCACCTCTGAACCCTCTCCAGAGCCAGCACATCCTTCCTCAGAAATTGCTCACTATATTGCAAATGCGGTCTGACCAGCACCCTATAGAGTCTCAGCAGTACATCTCTGTTTTTTTATACAAGCCATCTCGAAATAAATGCTAGCATTGCGTTTGCTTTCTTTACTACTGATTCGACTTACAGATTAACTTTTTGGAATCCTGCACCAGCACTCCCAAGTCCCTTTGCACCTCCGATTTCTGGATTCTTTATTCCTACTACCAAAATGCATGACTCTACACTTTGCTACACTATATTTCATCTGCCACTTCTCTGCCCACTTTCCCAACCTATTCAAGTCCTTCTGCAAAGTCCCTGCTTTCTCTATACTACCTGCCCCTCCATCTATTTTCATATCATCCACAAACGTGGCCACAAAACCTTCAATCCCCTCATCCAAATCATTCATATACAACGTGAAGAGCAACAGCCCCAGCATCGAGCTCTGCGGAACTCCGGAACTAAAGGATGTTTATTAAGGGGATACGAGGTGAGTATGGAAATTTAGCACTGAGGTAAAGGATCAGCCATGATATTACAGAATGCAGGAATAGGCCCAAGTGGCCTCTTCCTGCTTCTTAGCTTCCTATGTTATTATATCGGCACAAGCTATAACAGAAACAAGATCAGATTACATGATGAATTTGTGAGCTGCTACCACCAGGGAGAACAGTGATGAGAAAACAGGATACTGGAGAGATTATGAAGATGTACAGCTCCAAGAGTTATTTCGTAACAGTAGGTGAGAATTTGTGATTTAGGTACAAGATACAGAACCCGAGAGAACAGTGAGAACAATTTTGAATTTGATTATACTTCTGAATTGCAGCAGGGTTATCACAATAGTTGACGGAAGAGAATACTGGAGCCCAGAGGCGAATCCACACAAAATCCACATCTAATGGGTTCCCAAAATCAACCCAAGATTGAAGAGAATACAAAACCCAGTTAATTGGGCAAACATGTAAATTTATAAATGTAAATTTGTAAATGTTGCGCGCTCTACTTTCCTTTCTGTGAAAGATGGAGAGTAACATTGCATAGATATGTGTCCCCACATGATGTATCTGATCATGTGTATAATGTTGTGTGCATGTACACAGTCTGGGAACAATTTTGAATATGCTGAACATGTTTGTTACCCTGCACATTCACTATGACTCTTGAGGTCATACAATACATAAGTTCACTATGGTTCCATTACCCTTAACTATTATCCTTCATTGGTTTAGTTTAGTTTAGTTGAAAGATACAGCATGGCAACAGGCCTTCAGCCCACCGAGTCCATGCCGTCCATTGATCACCGGTTCACATTAGTTCTATGTTATCCAACTTTCCCACTCCTTACAGACTAGTGATAATTCACAGAAGCTGATAAACTAATAAACCTGCACGTCTTTGGGATGTGGGAAGGAGCACCTAGAGGTAACCTTCATGGTCATAGGGAGAATGTGCAAACTCTGCACAAACAGCACCTGATGTCAGAATCATTGAAGGATATTAAGCAAGGAGGGAGGAGGAAGTCATAGTCTGAATAGCCATTTGAGGGGTCAATAATAGTCCCAGATTATGAATCTAGTTCCAAATGTTCTTGATTTTCTCTATCCAGGAATTCCTATTACATTTAATCAAATGTTTCAGAAGATTATTTTAATTAAAGTAAGTGATTGATCTAAAAATTCAAACAAGACTCAAAACAATGAATAAACATAGTCTGAGGTTTATCTCTCAAATTTCCATTGAACGAACAGTAGAACTAAACATCTACTGGCAAAATATTTATAGATACATACCTGTTACAGAGTGACTTTTTCACTATTTATAAGTAACGGGCATTTTATTACTGTGAAACCTAATTGATTTTTTTAAACATATATTTGATAGATTTCACTCGGCAAGCACTGTCCAAAATGGCATGGTTCTATCTGTAGGTTAAACAGAGCTTGATTCTCATTCCAGCGTTTAACAGGATTGACCAAGAACATCTACAGTAATTGATCATCAATCAGTACAAAATTAGAAATCTCCAGATCCAAAAATAACGCTGGAGGAACTCAGGGAGCCAAGCAGGATCGATGGAGGCAAATGGATGGTTGATATTCTAGGTTGAGACCTTACAACACAACGAGTGTAAAGGGGAGAAAGCCAGCAAATAGAAGTAAGAGGGAGGGGTGGGACTGGGTCTGGGAGATGATAGCTCCCAGCCTTTTCCTTACAGCCCTTCATTAAAAAAGGCACAATATTTGCCATCCTCCAGTCTTCCAGCAAGTCACCCATGTCTTATGATGATTCATATATCTGATCTCTAGTTTCCTGCAGTTTCCTTGATCAAGCCCGGGAGATTTATCTACCTTCATATGCCTTAGGATGTCCAGCACCTCCTCGACCATAATACAGGCCGCCCTCAAGACATAGAAACATAGAAACAGAGAAAAATAGGTGCAGATTTAGGCCATTTGATCTTTCGAGCCAGCACCGGCATTCAATATGATCATGGCTGATCATCTAAAATCAGTATCCCATTCCTGCTTTTTCCCCATATTCCTTGATTTCTTTTGCCCTAAGAGCTAAATCTAACTCTCTCGTGAACCTCTCCATATAAATGTCTCTGGTTCCCCAGTCTTCATGTCGTTCTCCACAATAAATATAGAGAAATACTCATTGAGTACCTTGCCATCTTCTGTGGCTCCACACTCAGATGCCAAACTTTGGTTTCTGAAGGGCCCTATTTTCTCTCTAGATACCCTTTTTTTCCTTTAATGTACATAAAATCTCATTGGATTGTCCTTAATATTATATGCCATAGCTATCTCCTGCCACATTTTTTGCCTTCCTAATTTTCTTCTTCAGTATGCTCTTCAGTTCCTAAAACTCCTCCAGGGATACATTTCATCTCAGCTCCCGATATCTGTCCCACGCCTCCTTTTTTTCCTGACCAGAGCCTCAATTCCGTTGACAGGCTTCCTTACTCCCACCTGCCTTGCCCTTCACTCTAGAGACAAAGGCTGGTAGATGAAAGGTGGAAACAGATAAGGGGGGAAATCATCGGCATATTGGGCCAGGTAGGAGGGGGTGATAATTGGCTGGAATCAGGTGGGGAGAGGATACGAAGGGTAGACCAAGAAACCCAAATGGATAGGTGTGTGGATGATGGAATATGAAGTGTTGTTCTTAAAATTATTAGAAGTCATGAAAGTTAAAGAAAGTGGTTGTTTTTTAGTAGTTGATTTCAGTGCACTAAATAAAATTCCAGGAAATGAATCCGAGATGCATCTGCCAAGCATTTGATGTAACAGGGAATGAAATTTAGCATTCCCTCTGGGCCCTCTACCTTTTGAACTGGTGCTTTTAAAAATAAAGATTCTGAGAGTAGCACTCAGGGTTCTAAGCTAGTGAACCGTCACAGGGAGTAATTTAGTCTTATTGGAATAAAGGTTGAAGGAATTTAATTGAGGTGTTCAACATGCTGAGCAGCCCAAGCGAATTGGTCACAGGAGGCTTCCCTGTTTTAATTGTGCGTTCACAGAGGAGCAACTCAATATTAGAACTGATCAGATTTAACTGGATTGCCTGTCACAAAATAGGAGAGAGTAGATTTCATTTTTGTTTGTGAATGCACAGTACTTTCCCTAGTGACTGCTTGCTTTCATATTTATTGGATGTAAATAGCATTTTTGAATATAAATTACGTTACAGGAGATGGGAGACTAGTTTTTGATCAATTTACTACGTGGTTGCCCCTAATGTGTTATTTTCTCAGAGAAAAAAACCGAAATCAGACTTGATGCTCCTTATGGCATTTTTGCAAATAAAGTAAAGAAAGATGCGTTAATGTCTCCCCCGATTTACTTGACATCTGTAATGGACACATAATGACATAGAATCTGAGCCAACAATTGTTCCATACTAACATTGCATTACACTGGGAGCATCCAACACTTAAGTAAGAGCCTTAAATTGGATAAAGTTTGTCAATGACACTTGCTTTTATTCAATTAACATTAAACTACCTCCTCTGGCAGCTCATTCTGCATACTGACAATCTTCTATGAGAAAAATCTATCCCTCAGGTTCTTATTAAACCGTTTCCTCCTCACCTCTGGTTCTTGATTCACCTACTCTGGGTAAAAGATTCTGTGCATTCACCCGACTACCCCCCTCATGATTTTATGCACCTCTATAAGATCACTCCTCAGCCTCCTGTGCTCCAACGGATAAAGCTATAATCTGCCCAACCTCTCCTTATAGCTCAAACCTTCAAGTCTGGGCGACATCTTCATAACTCTTCTCTGCACTCTTTCCACCTTATGACATCCTCCCTATAGCAGGGTGATTGAAACTGAACACAATGCTCCAAATGCGGCCTCACTAATGCCTTGTACAACTGTAATATAATATCCCAACGTCTACACTCAGTACCCAACTTATGAAGGCCAATATACCAAAAGCCTTCTTGACCACCCTATCTACCTGTGACGTCACTTTCAGGGAACAATGTACCTGCACTCCTAGATCTCTCTGCTCTGCAACACTTCCCAGGGACTTGCCATTCACTCTGTAGATACTGCCTAGGTTTGACTTCCCTAAATGCAACACCTTGCACTTATCTATATTAAACTCCATCAACCAACCCTCAGTCCATTTACCCAGCTGATCAAGATCCTGCTGTAATTTTTGACAACCATCGTTGCTATCTATGATACCACCCACTTTTGTGTCGTCTGCAAACTTACCAATTATGCATTGTACATTCTCATCCAAATCATTGATACAAACCATAAACAACACAGGGCTCAGCACTGATCCCTGAGGAACTCCGTTAGTCACAGACTTCCAGTCCGAAATACTATCTTCCACCATCATCCTCTGATTCCTTCCACGAAGCCAATCCTCTATCTGTTCGGCAAGCTCTCCTTGGATCCCATGCAAACTAATCTATGTTGATATACATTAAGTCTACTGACATCTTTGTGTTGATATGGGCCTGTGCATAAAAACATATAAAACTGAAGAAAAGAAAAGCAATACAAATCTTTCCAAACTTTGTTGTAACACTTCAATAAAAAAACACAGCAGTAAATCAGTGAATACAATTGGTATTGTAAAGATCTGTAAAGAATAGTGACCATAAATAAAGTATATGAAAATAGTGGTTATGAATATATGAAAACTTCAAGTCAGTAAATAAAGTCTGAGGGAAAAGAAACAATAATTCTGTATTAATGAGGTTGCAACATCTATATACTAATGCTCTCGTTTGTTTGTTTGTTTGTTTGTTCCTGAACTACAGCCAAAATGGTACACGATAGCGTGACAATTTTAGGCCCACCTTACTCACCGTCATCCCTTTTTTATTAATAAATCAAAAATATTATTCAAATATTAAAATAATATATACAATACAATAAAACCAAAACAGAACCCACCACCAGAATACTATACAAACAAATATACCAATTGAAACCATTATACAATTATATTACAATCCCCATCCAGGATACATCCAATCCCCCGCGATGCCCAACGGTCCCGGAAATCCTCAAGGGTGCCCGTGGACAGTGCATAGTCCCTCTCCAACACCACCCGGGTGCGGATGTAACCCCGGAAAAGGGGTAGGCAGCTGGCTCGGGCAGAGCCACCATCGTCCCTTTGGTGCTAATGGAAGAAGTTACATTGAAATCAGTGTTATATTTTTTAAGTTATTCACATTTTAAAGTTTAAATCTATCTCCTTGGGAGGGAGGGGGAGGGGGGAGGTTAAGGGGGGTTGAGGGGGATGGAGTGGGGGGAAGGGAAGGGGGGAGAGGGGGTGAAGGGAGGAGGGGTGAAGGGAGGGGGAGGGGAGGGGGAGGAGGGGGGAGGGGGAGGGAGGAGGAGGGAGGGGGAGGAGGGAGGGAGAGGGGTGAGCGGGAGTGGGGAGTGGGAAGGTGGTGGGGGGGAGGTAGGAGGAGAGGGTGCTGCACCAATGCGGGAGAGGTTTGGGCCCAACGGGTCCACTTGGTCTATTAATAATTAAAATGAGCAGAGTGAAATTTAAATTTAGTTTTGTGGTACCAGAACTGACCCATCCTCTGATGAGCACAAAGGCATCATTGAGCAATGATCAAGTGGATGGGTAAGCTGATTTTTTTTAAAAAAGCAGTTCTCTTGCAATGTAATCACCAAGTTCCTGAGGTTCCTGATGTCATTAAATTATGTTATTTTATTTTACATGAATGAAATGCTATTTATCTCTTTATACACAGTCTTCACCATGCTGCATACCTACTTCACTGTCATGGTCTGTCATCCCAATTTATTTTGTCTCATTCAGGACTGCAATATGTGACTTTTCTCCTTCTTGTTGATGACAAAGTTTGGAAACTGCCACTTTC
This sequence comes from Rhinoraja longicauda, assembly GCF_053455715.1. NCBI lineage: Eukaryota > Metazoa > Chordata > Chondrichthyes > Rajiformes > Arhynchobatidae > Rhinoraja > Rhinoraja longicauda. Next base: position 25,238,417 of record NC_135967.1, read on the forward strand.
CTGTCACATTTAATCCATTTGTCCTTTGTTCTATCCATCCCTCGCACAGTTTCTCTGCTGCCCACAACTAACTTGTTTTTCCCAGTTTTGTCGTAAGATGCTGGAGTTGAAACATTAACTAATTTTCTTTCCACAGATCTGTTGGGTGTTTTCATAATTTTCTGCTTTTATTTTACTTAGTACAGCCTGATGTAAAAACACGTAACTATTTTTAATCCCTATCTCAAATCTTATTTTGCCTTACTTACACTCCACATTGGCCTTCACCATTAGTTCCGTTGCTGTCCTGACAAGATTGTGACATTCAAAAGCCCTTACATTGAAATGACTGCAATCTCTAGCCTTCGGGTGGCCTCCACATTCCTACTGAGAATACATGTCTTTGTTCTCTTTGCCCAACCCCAACCTAATCAAAATTCCTGCCACCATTATCTTCTGATATAAACATATCTCCTGATTTTCAATCTAAGCTCATCCCTTCTTTCCTCCTACACATCCAATTTTTTGTTTTTGCCATATCCCACGGCATTCTCATATCTCCTTCTTTCAATAGCCTTCATCCTCATTTCCCTCAACTCTATTTCATATTCTTCAGCTATTCCCTCTGACTCTCTTTTTTCTTGGCATGCCCCAACTACACTCATACAATGTCTCCCAACTTGATCAATGGAAGGTAAGAACAGATTGACTTATCAACTGATGTATTGAAACACACAAATATCAGTCCTTGAGGTTCATCAGAATATGCAACTTTTTATATCACCATATTAATTTTTCATCTGCATTTAATACCGCCCACTGCTGTTTATTGATCTCAACTAAAAACATCATCCAAGAGTTTCATTGCTCAGCTTAAGAGTATATTTTTAACTGTTGAACAAAAGCAAAATTAAATAAATTAATGTTGAGAAATGAAAACATTTTGTATTACATTTTTCAAAACGGGCATCCAGGATGAATTCAGGAAATGAACAGATGCTTGGGCCCAACAAGTGCACCCTTTACTAGTATATTACTAAAACTCTCATCTTGTATGTTTGTGCGTACAGCCAAAACGGTACGCGATAGCGCAACAATTTTAGGCCCACCTTACTCACCATTGGCCTGTGGTTCAAATGGTTGTTATATTTTAAAAGTTACTTACTTTTTAAACTTTAAAAATCACTTTTTAAACTTTAATAAATCCCTTTTCCACTTACCCTACCCATCAGCCTCACTTGCGCTGTAATACTTCCGTGTTCGACGTCACAACGGGAACCCAACGTGTCGGCGCCTGTGCAGTTGATCTGACTCTGACTCATTTAAAAACATTTCTGACTTCTAGTTCTGTAGGAGCTCATCTCTGGAACACCTAGACAATAAGGACCCCTATGATAGGCACCTATTTATCAACTATGGCTCTGCCTTCAACACCGTAATCCCATCCAAACGCATCTCCAAACTCCTGGACCTAGGAATTGTCACTTCTCTCTGCCACGGAGCATGGACTTTGTGAGCTCCAGACCACAATCAGTGAGGATAGGTGACAACAACTCCTCCACAATAATTCCCAACACCAGTGCCCCACAAGGATGCATTCTCAGTCCCCTACTACACTCCCTGTACGCACACAGCTATGCCAAGTTCAGCTGTAACCTCATCAACAAACTTGCAGATGACACCACTGTGGTGGGCTGGTTCACCACTAATAACAATACGAAACACAGAAGGAGATAAAGAACTTACTAACATGGTATTAGGACAACAATCTTTCCTTCTTGTCAGCAAGACGAAGGAGCTACTTATCGACTTCATGATGCATGGTAGAGTACATGCCCCAGTCAGCGTCAATGGTGCCACAGTGGAAATGGTTGAGAGCTTCAAGTTCCTTCGTGTTAGTATTACCTACAATCTGTCACGGACCAACCGCATTGAACCAATAGCCAAGAAGGCCTCTCTTCATTGGGAGACTGAGAAAATTCCGCATGTCTGCAATAATTCTTACAAACTCCTATAGATGCACCAAAGAAAGCATTGTTAGGTTGCAACACAACTTGATATGGGAACAGCTCTACCCAAGACTGCAAAAAATTGCAGAATTGTAGACGTAGCCCATTCTATTACACAGCCCAGACTCCACACCCTTTACACTTCAGGCTGCCTCAGAAAAGCAGCCAACCTAATCAAAGATTCCCACCCGTTCATTCCTTTTTCTCCCTGCTCTCATTGGGCAGGAGATACAAGAAGCTTGAAAACACACATTGCCAGACTCAGGAACAGCTTCTTTCACCCTGTTATTAGGTTTCTGAATAGACCTTCTGTAAGCTGGGGTGCTGTCCGATTCTACTGCATTGCAAACATTGGACTTTGTCTATGGATGGTGCATTAGATTCTGCACTCGGTATCTTCCCCTTTGCTTTACTATTGCACTTGAGTTTGAATTGATTGTATTTGTGTATAGTACTGTCTGATCAGATTGGATAGCATGCAAAGCAAAACCTTTCACTGTACCTCAGTACACATGATAATAATAAACCTAAAACTAGTTGGAGAAAAACATTCACTTGAATCTATTCTGAAGTTAAGTTTAATAATGGCTAATCCATATCAGATTTTCAAATTGGAGCCTTAGCCTCAAAAGAAAATTGTTCAATATCTTTAAGAAAATGAGAAATATGTTTATGTGTTTCTATTTACCTTTCTGACTTCAACTTAATACCATATGTATGGTCCAATTATTATTTCACTTCCATTTGAAGCATTTGAATATACTTCCAGTATTATTTTTAAATATATTCCTACTTTGCAAAATCTATGCTTCCATACAGATTGCTCAATCTTGTTGAAGAGTCCCCTTATGTTACTTGTTTAATGAACCAACACTTATAGAGTATTTCAAATTCAAATAGACACCATTTTTTGATGACACTAACAAAATGGATATTGGCACCTACACACAGTGGAGCAGCGGTAGAGTTGCTGCCTTATGGAGCTTGCAGCGCCAGAAACCTGGGTTCGATTCCGACTATGGGTGCTGTCTGTACGGAGTTTGTACATTCTCTCCATGACCATGTGGGTTTTCTCCGAGGTCTTCGATTTCCTCCCGCACTCCAAAGACATACAGGTTTGGAGATTAATTGGCTTGGTATAGTGTAAATTGTCCCCATTGTGTGTAGGATAGTGTCAATGTGTGGGGATCGCTGGTCAGTGTGGACTCCATGGGCCGAAGGGCCTGTTTTGTATTGTATCTCTAAACTAAAAGTATGAATGACTAGACATAGTGCTTCCAAACTCGCTCGAATATCCAGTCAATATATGTTTTACCTTGTGGTTTCCTGCTCAGTTTAAATAAACTTTTGTTGTACATTTGTCTATTCCTCACTCGCCAGATGGCGTAAGGAAAGTGGACTTTGATGGGCAAGAAATCTATTGCATGGAACATGACCAGTTACACTGAGCGAGCATCAGTACGGTACAGCTGCTTTTTATACAGTTTGATCATTGTTCAGGAATATTGGCACTGTTTGCTGGAAGAGATCTTTCCCTGGCTGTGCAGATATCCACCTGAGCCCCATCCAAATCATATTAGAAAGATATGGAGACTTTTACACAGTGCCTTTTGCAGTATATTCCACATGGATGGTATATTTCTCATAATTCAGCAAGACACAAGTCAATGATCGTAGATTCACAAATTTACCTTAAACATGCCTGGCACAATTACAACATGCTAATGTCTCTGAGGCATCAGTAGTTTCACTGGACAATATCATTATACTTTATATCCTTTACTTTATGATTTTTTAATTCATTCTTAGAATATGTGGGATGCCAGCAGGAGCAAATGTGTCTGCAGGTGAGAATAATCCAATGCATTCCTGAAACACAGTGTAGTTGGGGGAAAGGCTTTGGATAAAAGGGTAAATTAGCACTGGACAGAGACCGCCCTAACAGCGATCTGCACGGCTTTACAAATAGAGCCTTAGGTGTACAAGAGGAGGGAAATCACAATGAACCTTGGTAAAACACTGGCTTTGTCACAACTGATGTATTCTGACCATTTCTTTGTGCCACCATTAGGAGGATATAGGCTTTCGAGAAGATGCAGGAGAGATTAACCAAAATTATTCCAGTGATGAGATGACTGCATGGGGAGAGAATGGGGCTGTGGACTAGATGGATTGCATTTTCATAGAGTCAATATAACATTGACAAGCAGAAGAGCCCTCATCAATTCTTTGACCCTCCTGCAATTCTGTAATCCTTTTGACCATAGAATAAAAATGTAAAAGGCGCAAAGAAATTTATTACACTTTGGTTTAGAATCTCTGAAATACTGTTCAGGTGAAACAGTCGGTAATTGAGTTGATGCACTGAATGTCCAGAATTTCATGAACAGAATCAGTCTTTATATATTAATAAGTCAAATAGAAATTTGAAGGTGGGTGTTGGGTCATAGAAAATTGATGCGCAAATTTTCCATCAATGGAATTCTACCCGTAATGTAACTAATGTGCACATATTATTTGGTCAACATATATTTGTTTATTACAATGTTGTGATTATAATGTATAAAAAGGGTGTGCTGTGTTATTATATTTTCAAGCCTTTCCATCTGCTGCTTCTGCTGAAGTTGCAGGATGTTTTGGTTGATCATCTCAGTGGTATTGAGCTCAGAATGGGTCATCTGGACAATTAAAGTTAATGGAATTTTTATTATCTAAATGGCTGTGTAAAATGAAAGAAGGCTATGAACCTCAAGATAAAAGTGGGATGATGTAATTAGTATGTTAAGAATGAATTTTATAATGGTAATTAAAGAATGGGATGAGTTGCAGTAATACACTTTTTTTTCTAGCCAAATGTGTATCTGAAAAAAGGAGGCTGACTTAGCTATTTAAAATAAAATTAAAAACTCACCTTACTGAAGAATGGGAAAGTGATTGGGAATGGGAATATTGTGAGTATTATACTAGAAGCGATCACAAAACCCATGAAGAAAGTGAAAAGGAACTGAGAATAAGATAATTCTTGAAAGGGTTTCAGATATTGGTTGAAATATATTCCCTGTTGTTAGCTATTAAATTATTTAAGTAAAGGGAAACATCAAATATAGAGGAATAATGCATTTCAAAGGTTGCATCTACAGAAGGGAGCAAAAAAATCACAATGCTAAATAATAGCACCCGTTGAACTTGAATAATAGATTGTAGATCAACTTGAATAATGGATTTTATATAAAGATCAACATTAACTTTAAGGCAATCAAACTGTACATTTCTTATGACTAATGGGTGTACAGTAGCGAAAATAGGAAATATGAGCATCAAAATTAATATTATTTCAATATGATATTGTTAGAACAAGTAACCAATGAAATCCATATGATGATAGGCTGATCAGGACAAAGTTACTAACTTAATTACCATCCCACCTACCAACAGAAGCTTCCCTCCTTCTCTGGGAAACCACATCTGAAATCTCCACCCTCAGCTGCTCGAACTGCAGCAAATTGCCAAGATATTTTAGCAGGGCAAGGAATCTCATCACATATACTGTAATTCCTCACACCCTTCAGACACATAATTAGACCATTTTTTTGGCAAAGAGTCTAATGCAATAAGTCTGTTCCCCTTCTCCCAAATGCCGTCTGCGCTGCTGAGAGTTTCTAGAACTTCCTCTTGTATTTCAGATTTACGCCATTTGCAGTTTTTCCTTTCTAATTTTCATTTATTACACCTTCATTACTATTGTTATTAGATTAACTAAAAATGTTTAAACATTTCAAAATCCAGCGGCGACCAGAAAAATGCTACGACTCTTTGGAGACTACTCACGGCCACACAGGCGACACCCCGGCGACCATGTGGTGACAGCCTAGTCGCCTGTAGTCGCCTAAAAAATCGCCTAAGTGGGACAGGGGTTTAAAGGTTAGGAGGGGGCAAGATTCATTATTGAATGTATTTTTCCTCTGGGTGGTAACCATTATAAACCATGAAATCTTTGAAGGTAAATTAAGGAAAAAGAAATCAACCAAAAGCACAAAAACTCTCTTAGTTTTCGATACCATATATTTCTTTATGACATAGAAGGAAACCATTAAGTCCTTATCAGCTTCCATTCCCCATCAGTAACCACCCCCCCTCCCCCAACCCCCCATTCCCATCAACTCCTCCAAGATTCCATCCCTTGCTTGTGAGATGTTACACTGGCCAATTAACCTACCAACCAGACCGTTTTGGGATGTGGGAAGAAATAGGAGCATCTGGAGGTAGCCCATGCATTCATAGGAGAATTTGCAAATTCCATACAAACAACACTGGAGGTCACTGGGCCAGTGAGGCAGCATCTCTACCAGCTGCATCATTGTGCTGCCCACTTTGTGTCTGCCGTTACATAAAATTTACTGGTGATTTATTCAATTAAATGAGAAAATCAAATTATGTATGATCAGATGTCAATAAAAGGTTCCAGTTAATCCTGTTAGGGAATGAAGAACAGCACAAAGGAATCTCTCTATTAATTCTCATTCCAAAAGAATGAGAAGCAGTAGTGCTTTCTACAGATGCTATTCACCATTCATGAATGAGCATATGTGGAATAAATTAACCAGAGATTTCAGCAAATGAAATTATGAAGCAAGCAATAGGTGCAAAGAGCAATAATATCACAACTAACACAACTTAGCCTGGTTTGGAATGGTTCCAGAGTAATATATGTGCTACCAAAATTTTAGCAACTATGCATCAATTCTATCTTGTCACTCTAATTTACAGCATTTCCCGCCTCACATAATTGAGGTAATTAAAGTCAGTAATTCATTGCACCTTGCACTCCCATGCATTATAAATCTGGCTTTTTGTATCCCTGCTAGATTCATCACAAGCAAAGGGTCTTTTTTTTTCTCCTTGTAGTTAATAACAAGAAGTAGAACTGCTGCTATTTCTATTCTTCAAATGGACATGGAATATAGTGGCTCGTTAGTGTAAAATGACCCTCTCAGAATCTTATTCCGTGAGCTGTCATCCCACATTTTCTCATTACATTTTTGTACCAACAGTTTGACAAAAAAAGCCTAAGCACAACTGTTGCTTCAGTTTGCTTTCATTAAAATATTATGACACTAAAACGCCTGATAAGGAGAGGATTAAAGTACATTCATTAGTTGAAGTCTATGCTCAATCAAATCATTTTTCTCACAATGTTTTTGTACTTTATTGTCAGGATGCAGATGCATTTTAAGACAAATTGATCAGTTCTTTAGACCTGTGAATGCTGTAAGAATCTAGGACAATTAGAGTAAATTATTGTACCTATTTACAAATCAATCCTCGGTGCTAATGCCTTGTCACCAAGAACTGAAAGGAGCCTTTTTGGGCATGCAACTATACAGTATTTTGAGGCTGGCAGTGACAGGCAAATGTTAATGAAATTGTGCAACGTAATGGAGAAAAATTGGTGGTCATTCTTCTATGTTGCAAAGAAACATGGAATATGGTTCTAGGTGGCAGATCAGCTAATCTTACCCCATTCCCTTTCCTGTTGATATCATTATAGTGACTGGGTGACTGCTAAGTAAAGAAGACTACCTACCAAATGAACTTGTTTTACTATTTTTGCTTCCCAACCACTACTCCACCTCATTCTCTATGCACCTTGGTGGTAAAAAATTGCCATAAGTGTTGATTGAATCACTAAAGATAGCTTGCTTGATGTTTGAATAGAAGTTGACCATCAATCCTTTTAAAACTCTGCTTCGTTTAAAATAGGTTCCTGAGGATGCACCACTCATGATATTTTGGTTTCTGCATTGCCTTCAAGGTGTGGCAGGATGGGTGGAAAAGATTAAAGACTGATCCATCACTTACACAAGCCAAGCTCTTCTGAAGATATTTCAGATCAGAAATATTTGTTGTTATTTTCATTACCTAAGGTGAATATGAATGCTGCTGTATACTGAAGATGCGGTCATGTTTTTGTGTCATGTAATGTGTATCCAAGCCCTGAACGCTTTGGCAAACATTGATTTCTGAGTTGGTGTGATTGTTGTATAATATGTGAACCCAACAAACAATTTTTTTTCTATATAATGCCATAAATAGCAATGAGTTAAATCATCTTTAAATTTGTTTTGTTTTTGTGGTACTGCTTCAGGACAATTCTGCTAGGTATTTTATCTCCAAGTTACAGATGATGCTGTAACTATGTCTCTAAGGGACAACACATATCAATAAGAGCAATGAGCCAAATGAAATAGGAGGATATTCCGGAGGCAACTGAGAGGGTTTAAAGACACAAATAATTCTTAAACAAAAACAAAATGGCTAATTTTACAGGCTCTGTGATTTTCATCTCTATTGGTATTAACAAACATAAAATATCAGGTGGTGTGCAATTTATCCTGCTAATTTGTTTTTAGCCCTTTTACTCTCTGGGCCCAGATGATTTTCTTTTCATAAAAACAAGGAAGTTTGCTCAGGAAGTGCTTTGCTAATACAGTGTGCAAAGGTGAATCTTATAAGGAAAGAAAAGGCAACTACATAATACCAAAAGTAAGGAGATGTGGCATACGTTACATAGTACACAAATGAATGTTTGCAGCTTGATTACTTACTACAGTTGGCTGAATTAAAATTAATGAAGGGATTGTGGAAGGCGTACAAAACAGAGACGTTAGCATTAAATAAGCAACCAATGCAATAAATTAGTACTCACACATAGCAATTTTGGACATTTCAAATACAGCAACATGAATCCTGACTGGACAAAATGGATGAATTTCGCATTAAAGCAAATGGTAACATTCAACCTCTGAAATTAATTCCTAATATCATTTCGTAGAGTGATACAGTGCAGTCAGAAGTGAGATCCCTGTATTTATTGCAATCGCTGCTATCTCCCTTGTTCTTACGCAGTATTGGTTTTACACATGTCTCGAGGGACACCACCCTCTCTCCAGCAGAGCAAGAGAAGGGTGTGCAGGTATGGCAAAAGTTAACAGTTTCCATACTTAAGGAGTTCAGCAGACATGCCATCCTGTCCAGGAGCCTTCCTGGCTGCCAGGCGATTGATGTTCATGTAGGGGAGATTCATCATCGAGCTCTGTCATCACTGGCACCAGAGGGAGAACATCAAGAACTGATGGAGATGTCAACCTCGCGTGAATATAGCTGAGAGTAGTGTTCGACCCAGCAATCCATCTGCTTCCTTTAATCAATGATGATTGTGCAGTCTGAAGATTTCAAAGGAGCAATCTTAGAGATGGTTGGACCTATTGCTCAGTTTATGACTTTATACATGGCATGAATGTTTCCACTGTCGCTTGCAGCTTGGATTTATCGCACAATTCATTCCAGTACCTTAACGGGTCAGGCAGCATCTCTGGAGAAAATGGATAGGTGTTTTGGGTCAGTATGTGAATGGGAAGGGGAGCTAAAATGATTAGCAACTGGGAGATCCGGTAGGTCTTGGTGGACCAAGCGTAAGTGTTCAGCAAAATGGACGTTGAGTCTACACTTTGTCTTGCCTATGTACAGGAACCCACATCAGGAACACTGAATACAGTAGTTGAGGTCAGAGGAGGTGCATGTGAATCTCTGTCTCACCTGAAAGAACTGTCAGGGTCCCTGCATGCAGTCGAGGGAGGAGGTATAAAGATAGGTGTTACATCTCCTGCGGTTGCAGGGAAAGTACCTAGGGAGGGGGTAGTTTGGGTGGGTAGTGATAAGTGAACCAAAGAGTTGCAGAGGGAGCGGTCTCTGCGGCAGAAAGGGGTGGAAATGGGAAGATGTGAATGGTGGTGGGATCACGTTGGAGGTAACGGAAATGTTGGAGGATGATGTGTTGGATGTGGAGGCTTGTGAAGTGAAACCAGGGAACTTTGTCCTTGTTGCGTGTGCAGATAGGCAGAGTGAGAGCAGATCTATGGGACACAGAGGAGACATGTGTGAGGGACCCATCTATGACAGAAGGGAGGAACCACGTACACTAAAGAATGAGGACATCTCGGATGTCCTTGTATGGAAAACCTCATCTTGGGAGCAGATGCGTGAACATGGAGGAATTGAGAGTAGGGGATAGCATCTTTGCAAGAGGCAGGGTGGGAAGAAATGTAGTCAAGATAACTGCGGGAGGTGGTAGGTTTGTAGCCCCCCAGTTCAATCCATCCTGTGATGGAGACAGAGAGATCAAGAAAGAGGAGAGAAGTGTCAAAGGTCGTCCTGTTGAATCTGAGGGCAGGGTGGACGTTAGTGGTGAAGTTAATAAAGTCCATGAATTCACGGATGTAGGAAGTAGTCCAGATGCAGTCATTGATGTGGCAGAGAGAGAGTTGGGGGATAGCGTCAGTGTATGTCTGGAACAAGGATTGTTCGACTTAACCAACAAAAAGGCAGGCATAGCTGGAGCTCAAATGAGTGCCCATGACTACACCTTTAACTTGGAGGAAGTGAGAGGAGTCAAAAGATGAGTTTGTTGAGCGTGAAGACAGGTTCCGCTCAGCAGAGGAGAGGGTTGGTAAAGGGAAATTGTTTGGATCTTTGTACAAGTAAAAAACGGAGAGCCTTGAGAACTCCCTGATGGGTATGGAGGTGTAGAGGAACTCAATGTCCATGGTAAAGATGAGTGAATGGGGGCCTGGAATTTGAATTGAAGTATATGGAGATGTGTTCAGAGGGGCATAGAAAATAGGTGCAGGAGGAGGCCATTTGGCCCTTTGAGCCAGCACCGCCATTCATTGTGATCAATGCTGAACATCCACAATCAGTAACCCGTGCCTGCCTTCGCCCCATATCCCTTGATTTCGCCAGCCCCCAGAGCTCTACCTAACTCTCTTTTAAATTCATCCAGTGAATTGGCCTCTACAGCCTTCTGTGGCAGAGAATTCCACAAATTCACAACTCTCTGGGCGAAAAAGTTTTTTCTCATCTCAGTTTTAAATGGCCTCCCCTTTATTCTTAGGGCAGGAGCAAGCAAAAACAATGGGTCTGCCAGGGCAGTCCTGTTTGTGGATTCTGGGGAGGAGGTAGAAGCAGAATGTGCCAGGCTGGGAAATGATAAGGTTGGAGGCTGTGGAGGACAGATCACGAACCTCAATTCTATTCTATCCCCCATTGTCCAATCCCTTCCCACCTAAATCCAAGACACCTCAAACGCCCTTCAACTCTTTAATAACTCCAGGCCCCCGTTCACTCATTTAGTGACATGTCAAATCTCTTTAAACTTCTAAATTGGTAGAGGTGCTGGCATGCCTTCATCATACAGTAAGTGGATCTATACACTGGACTCATGGCAGGTTAGCGCGATATATTAATGCCCATGAATTTGAACGTGCTCACATTCCCCACTGCTGGCCCAACAATGAAAAGTGGCACATGGTCTCCCAACTTCTCCTTTCTGAAGTCAACAATCAGTTCCTTGGTCTCGCTCATGTTGAGTGAAAGGTTGTTGTGGCACCATTCCATTACATCTTTGGTATTTTCAGATTAGGAATTATTATAGCTATTAAAAATATGTTGATTATACTTAATGTTATTCATGACTGTTAAATAAATTTATCTGCTGGCTTTTAACATGACCCTGGGGCTCTTAGACTGTAGATTCATTCGTCGACAGCAGACATTAAGATTATTTGATATACTCCAGCAAGCGGTAGCAAGCAAGAATTGGCCTAGGTTTCTCACAGATAGAGACATCATATAGTTCATAGGAACTGAACCCAAGCAGTAAATCAAGACTGAAAGCCTAAAGGCACATCAAAACCTCCTGCAAGTAGCTAATTAAAGATTTTATCATAATGTATCTCAGTATTTTTCTAAATGATTGCGTCCGCTGAATTGACATATACAGAGCTATTTCAAAAGCAATCTCTGCAGTAAATTTTCACGTTTCTATCATGTGTTTTTAGTTCACTCCCAAAGCGGGCATTCATGAACCAAAAAAAGAGCTACAGCAGCATTCTATGACCCAGTGTACGATTACTATTATCCATTATAATCCACCCATAAATATGCACATGAGGCATACACAGTAACCCATTTAATTGGCCACAACATTTGGCAGTGCAATATTTTATTGGCACCATGGCTGCCAAATTGTCTCCACTGTGCCTTCCGAAGCACACTTTCACATTGGTAGCACGAGATAAGTGATCATATCGGATGGATGTGAAATTTATTCTTGCTGGAAATATCCAAAATGGGCAGGATGTTACGATAACCTTTTTGCAATACTGATCTGAGACCAGCATTGTAAAATGGACTTAGATAGTGCAGTTAATGTGTTAACACAGCTGGGCTGTCTCAAAGTCAGAATATCCCCCTACTTCATGGGGTTATTCAAAGACATCAACCATTACTTGTTGGTGAGTTAGTAATTCATTTCTACTGAGTCTTGCTTAATTCAATTAGTGTTGAGTGCTTGGAGAGTTCTTTGGAGCTTCTTAAAAACAGCAAACAGTTGTTGCCAAACGTAAATGTTTTTTAGTTACTTCCACTTCAAAGAGTGCAGTTTGGTGTGGGAAATGAACAGGTGACAGGCAGAGCTTCACAAACTGCCCAAAGGGGGAAGAGGAGGTTAAGTATTTCATTCTGCTGCAGCATATACTGTACCTTTGTCCAAGAAATGTCCACCAAGTCCTCACCAGAGCCGTCCTCAGAAACCCCGAGTACAATCTCATTTCTGGGGGGCTTGCTTCCAGGTTCCCCTTTTCCAGCGGGGACTCATTCTGTGCAGATTTCACTTCTAAGCTAACCAGTAAATGCTGTCATAGAATCATAGTCATAGAGTGATACAGTGTGGAAACAGGCCCTTCGGCCCAACTTGCCCACAACAGCCAGCAGGTCCCAGCTACTCCAGTCCCAACTGCCTGGTCTATATCCCTCCAAACCTGTCCTATCCATATACCTGTCCAAATGCTTCTTAAACAATGGGATAGTCCCAGCCTCAACTACCTCCTCTGGCAGCTTGTTCCATACTCCCACCACCCTCTGTGTGAAAACGTTACCCCTCAGATTCCTCTTTTCCCCTTCACCTTGAACCTATGTCCTCTGGTCCTTGATTCCCCTATTCTGGGCAAGAGACTCTGTGCATCTACGCAATCTATTCCTCTCATGATTTTGTACAGCTCTATAAGATCACCCCTCATCCTCCTGTGCTCCAAGGAATAGAGACCCAGCCTACTCAATCTCTCCCTATAGCTCACACCCTCTAGTCCTGGCAACATCCTACGCTTGACAATATCTTTCCTATAACATGGTTCCCAGAAATGAACAAAATATTCTAAATACGGTCTTACCAATGTCTTATACAATTGCAACATGACCTCCCAACTTCTATACTATATTCTGACAGATTAAGGCCAATTAAGCCTTTTTGACTACCTTACCTACCTGTGACTCGACCTTCTCGGAACCATGCACCTGCACTCCTAGATCCCTCTGCTCTACAACACTCCCCAGAGGCCTACCATTTACTGTGTAGGTCCTGCCTTTGTTAGACATCCCAAAATGCAACACCTCACACTGCTCTCTTTTAAATTCCATCAACCATTCCTCAGCCCACCTGGCCAATCAATCCAGGTCCCGCTGCAATCTTTCACAACCATCTTCGCAACCTGCAAAACCACACACTTTTGTATCATCAGCAAACTTGCTAATCTTGCCCTGTATGTTCTCATCCAAATCATTAATGTAGATGACAAACAGTAACGGGCCCAGCACTGAGCCGTGAGGCACACCACTAGTCACAGCCCTCTAGTCCGAGAAGCAGCCTTCCACCATCACCCTATGCTTCCTTCCTTGGAGCCATTTGGTATCCATTCAGCTATCTCTCCTTGGATCCCATACAATCTAACCTTCCAGAGCAGCCTACCATGCAGAACATTTTTCGGATGCCTTACTGAAATCCATGTACACAAGATCTACAGCTCCGCCCTCATTGACCTTTTTGATCACGTCTTCAAAAAAATCAATCAGGTTTGTGATACATAACCTCCCACGTACAAAACCATGCCGACTATCCCTAATCAGCCCTTGCCCATCCAAATGCCTGTATAACCTATCCCTCAGAATACTCTCTAGTAACTTTGCAATTACAGATATTAAGCTCACCGGCCTATAGTACCCAGCATTTTCCCTGCAGCCCTTCTTGAAAAGAGGCACTACATTTGCCACCCTCCAGTCTTCCGGCACCTCTCCTGTATTTAAGGACTCAGTATCTTGAGAATAAGGGGTAGGCCATTTAGAACGGAGATGAGGAAGAACTTTTTCAGTCAGAGGGTGGTGAAGGTGTGGAATTCTCTGCCTCAGAAGGCAGTGGAGGCCAGTTCGTTGGATGCTTTCAAGAGAGAGCTGGATAGAGCTCTTAAGGATAGCGGAGTGAGGGGGTATGGGGAGAAGGCAGGAACGGGGTACTGATTGATAGTGATCAGCCATGATCGCATTGAATGGCGGTGCTGGCTCGAAGGGCTGAATGGCCTACTCCTGCACCTATTGTCTATTGTCTATTGTCTATTGTATCTGTGCTGGTGGCTGTGATTGTTGAAATGAGTGATAACATGAGTTCCTCTTTACTTTCTTCCAGTTCTTGACACTACCCATCCATGTCGCTGTGTGTGTGAGTCTATTGACCTATTTGAAGAACCATATCCAGGCTCACAGCGTTCAACTCAAGGTTTTTAATGACCTGAGATATCTCCTACTGACCACTCAGTGCATGTCTAGAGGTCTTCTTGCATCTGCAGATAGGGAACACATTTCCTCCCTTTCACCATCATGATCAATGACTTCAGTGGAGCATGGGCAAAGCAAGAAAGCTAATCTCTCCCATGTTATCCAATGGCTGCCAGAACAAGTTAATGTTGGAAGGGAGCATCGCTGGAGAAAAATAATAGGTGATGTTTTGGTCCAGGATCATTCTTCAGACTGAAAGGGGTGGGGGGGGGAGGAGCAGAGCTGGAGGCGAGAAAAGACCAGGCCAAATCAGGGTTGGCAGCAGATGACCTCAGGCAGGGTGGTACCCAGGTAGGTCAATTGTTGGCTAGGGAAGGTGTGATCTCAAGAGGACACATTATGGCGATATGTGAAACTGGTTAAACGACTAGGGTGGAGGAAGGAGGGAAGAGGTGAGGGAAAGGGAGTGTTAGTAGAAGTTACTTGAAATTAGAAAATTCAATGTTCACACTGATGGGTTGTAGGTTACCCAAGCAAAATATGAGGTTCTGTTCCTCCACAATCAAGTTTTGAACAAGGAGCACAAAGTCAGCATTCTTCCTGAACCAAAGGCCAGTTACTGATTATATGGTCTTCTTAGTCAGTATCCAGCAGTTTCCACATTATTCCACATATATTTCTGGCCCCGTCACCATCAAGTTCCAACCCCCAGAGCCCCCTCAGTTATCTCTTCACGTCATTCTGCAATATTGCAGTCCTAATGACGTTAGTCCACCCACAATATATACAGTATAGAGTTCCACGATTCCTTCAGAGGAGATGAGGAATTGGGTTTAGAATGCTGCATGATTTTGAGCTAAACTGTTCCCACACTCTCATCCTCCTTGGTGAAGGTTGTTGAATGGGCTCTGCTGTAAAAGTGAGTAGTGCAGTTCATCCTTTAAAAACTAAAATATGAGGCTGAGTTCAGTGGCACAGCAGCAGTTAATGTTAATAACCTTTCATCAAAAGAATCCAAGTAGAATCTCATCAACCTGAGGCATCCAATTTTTCCCGTTCACGCAAACTGCCTAACCTTTTGAGGATATCCAGCACTTCATGTTTTATTTACATATTTCTAATATCTTTGTTATCTTGCCTCAAAGCATATGCATGTTGTGTCTGGACTAATCATACATCCTACATCTTGCTTTTCCATTCAAACTATTGACAATCTGTGCACATATCAGACCATTGATACTTTAGATCAATCTTTATTCTTTTATTGAAAGAGCATTATTTAAGAGAATCTTGAGGCAGAGCACTGATAGGTGACATACTTCAATGTTCATGAATACTTTGATATGTGGCAATCAGAAACATTTTATGATGTATAATTAAGTGGCTTAAAGCATTCTCTGTGTTATTTTTATCACACGTCTGTCTATTCAGGTCTGACAAATTTTCCTAATAACATAGTGAACTGAAAAACCTTATTAAAAATAGTCCCATGGGTTATCAGCACATCTAACAAAAAGACAGGTAACAAATGTTGTAATTTCAGACATCAACAACCAGCGATGTCTTTCAGTGAAATGAAGGCTATTCTCTTTTTGTTTCAGTAAAAATATCTTGAATGTCTGAAGAAGGGTCTCTACCCGAAACGTCACCCATTCTTTCTCTCCATAGATGCTGCCTGTCCCGCTGAGTTACTCCGGCTCTTTGTGTCTATCTTTGGTTTAAACCAGCATCTGCAGTTCCTTCTTACACAAAATATCTTGCATCTCTATGTTCAAATGAAAAATTATGCAGCTCATGCATATAATGAAGCATAAAATGCATTATCTGAGAGTAACCATGAAAATACCAGGTTGTCATAAAACTCTTTTCATTAACTAATATACTTTGGGGAAGGAATTCTGTTATCCTCACTTAGTCTGGCCTATCAGATGCCAGTTGTCCAATGTGATTGGCTCCTCGTTGCCTCTTGGCATGCTAGCAAAGTCCACATCTCCTGAATGAATGAATAAAGGAAAATATTATGTGTCCCTATGTAATAAGCACTCAGAACCTTGTAAGACTGGGACAGCACAGTGGTAGAGTTGCTGCCTTACAGCGCCAGAGACATGGGTTTGATCCTGACTATGGGTGCTGTCTGTACGGAGTTAGTATGTTCTCCCTGTGACCACATGGGATTTCTCTGGGTGCTCCGGTTTCCTCCCACACTCCAAAGACGTACTGGTTTGTAGGTTAATTGGCTTTTGTAAAGTTGTACATTTTCCCCAGTGTGTAGTATACCTATTCCCCGAGTGTACAGTGATTGCTGGTCAACGTGGACTCGGTGGACCGAAGGGCCTGTTTCTGCACTGTATATTTAAACTAAACTAAACCTTGGGCAACTTACCTTCAGGTAGCTGCATTAAAATAATGTTCCGTGACTGTCAGCCAATTGCTAGAATGCAACACTTTTAGATTTAAACAGCATTAAACTTTAAATGAAAAATAGCAGGTCTTGACATGCTGACATAACCCAAACATTCAGTAATTTGCCAGACAAAAAATCAATATTGCCACAACAGAATTTTCTGCCAGGAATTAGCATATTTATGAAATGATACAAGAGGATGTTATTCCTTCAATCCACCTAATTTGTCAAATGATGTAAAAGTCCCTTATCTATCAAAAGACACTGCTTGAAATACAATCCTGAAATATTTTGCAATGGATAATTGATTATAAAAAATTGGAAACACAAATTTCTAGAAAGGGTGTCATTTAAAACTCAAGTGAATATTTTGGTTGAGAATTCAAGCCTGTCAAATGCATAATTTGTCCACCAAAAAGCACAACCTGTATTGCTGAGATCTAAATGCATACTCAGCAAATGAAAGATAAAATAGACATATATCTTTAATTCTGTCTGAATATGCAAGCTCATTTGTAATGTGCCATTTATTTCACAAAATGCTGGAGTCACTCAACAGGTCAGGCAGCATCTCAGGAGAGAAGGAATGGGTGACGTTTCGGGTCGAGACCCTTCTTCAGACTGATGTCAGGGGGGCGGGACAAAGGAAGGCTATAGGTGGAGGCAGGAAGATAGAGAGAGAACTGTGAAGGGGAGGGGAAGAGATGGACAGAGGAACTATCTAAAGTTGGAGAAGTCAATGTTCATACCGCTGGGCTGCAAGCTGCCCAAGCGAAATATGAGGTGCTGTTCCTCCAATTTCCGCTGGGCCTCACTATGGCACTGGAGGAGGCCCATGACAGAAAGGTCAGACTGGGAGTGGGAGGGGGAGTTGAAGTGCTCAGCCACCGGGAGATCAGGTTGCTTAAGGCGGACTGAGCGAAGGTGTTGAGCGAAACGATTGCCGAGCCTGCGTTTGGTTTCGCTGATGTAAAGAAGTTGACATCTAGAGCAGCGGATGCAATAGATGAGGTTGGAGGAGGCGCAGGTGAACCTCTGTCTCACCTGGAAAGACTGTTTAGGTCCTTGGATGGAGTTGAGGGGGGAGATAAAGGGACAGGTGTTGCATCTCCTGTGGTTGCAGGGGAAAGTGCCCGGGAATGGGGTGGCTTGGGTAGGAAGGGACGAGTGGACCAGGGAGTTATGGAGGGAATGGTCTCTGCGGAATGCAGAAAGGGCAGGGGTTGGGAAGATGTGGCCAGTAGTGGGGTCCCGTTGTAGGTGACGGAAATGTTGGAGGATGATTTGTTGGATACGCTGGCTGATGGGGTGGAAGGTGAGAACGAGGGGGATTCTGTCCTTGTTACGAAGGGGGAAGGGGGAGCAAGAGCGGAGCTGCGGGATGTAGAAGAGGCCCTAGTGAGAGCCTCATCTATAATGGAAGAGGGGAAGCCCCGTTTCCTGAAGAATGAGGACATCTCTGATGCCCTAGTGTGAAACACCTCATCCCGGGCACAGATGCGGCGTAGACGGAGGAATTGGGAGTAGGGGATAGACTTTTTGCAGGATACAGTGCTATTCTGATTACTTGTTCATGTACAAGTAGGGCAGCTGAAAATACTGCTTTAATCTTCTTATTCCTACCTTTCTACCAATGAACATTTGTGTAAGTCATTCTTATGAAGATAGATGACAAATGGTTGTTAAACTCAGATAAAATAGCAGCTGCATCATCTAATTCCAACCACAATGCGATCGAAAATAGTCTCAAAATGGCCTTGCCATGGAAAGCTTTGTAACCTGCATTCTCTCATCTTTTGTTCTTGCATTATTTACATCTGCAGAGGCAGCATTATGTTAAGACTGCTGTGATTAATTACTGAAAAATTGATTCTAGTACCTGGCTATTGGTATGCTACAAATCCTGACAGTAAATTCAGACAAAGTACATTTTAGTTTATTTACATCCAAACGATGAATCTCAAATACGTCCTTATTTACCCTAATACGCAAAGGTTTCAAGGACAAGATCCTGAGTCGAGTGAGATTTATGATTTGAAACCAGGACACCAATTGCAAACCAATTTAAATGTTTCGTGCTATGTCTACTTTTATTGTATGATGCATTGAATCCGGTTACTTTTCAAAACTAAGACAAGTGAATCTTATTGCAAATGGATGCATTTTGACAGTTTTGCTTACATAACCAAAATGCCAAAGAAGCACATTGCAGATGTAACAAAGGGAGTGAGGCTGAACATTAATTTCAAAAGTATTTATTTTTCATATAAGCTTTCAAAGCTGCCAAGGGAACTTTATATGAGTCCACGACACTGAGAAATTAAGTAAATTTGCAGAATTATTAATGGAGAGGATAACCATTATATTTTAATATGATCGGTTATATCTCTTGACAAACAAAGCACTATTTAAAATAACTGGCAAAGAAAAACCCTGCAGATGCTAAAAATCTTCAATTAGTATCATTTGTCCAACATTTTATGAACAATGCATATGGTATCAAGAGTGAAAACCTTCCTTCACAATCTTCATCCTCCAAAATTACCAACGGAAGACCTATTGGACTGCACATAACGTTGGGATTATCAAAGTAGAAAACTGGCGTATCTCAAATCTGGCATAGGACACCTCATTACTTCTTTCAAATACACTTTTCTTCAAAAGTAATAAGTTTCTACTCTACTTGCTATTAAATAATGCTACATATTTTACGTGTACCTGAGAGGACAGGTTTGTTGGGTTAACATTTCAACAGTAAGAAACCACCTAAAATGTAAGAGTACTGCACTAAAATGCCTTTTAAAAGTGTCATTTTATTTTAATGTGCTGCTCTGTTCCATTCTGTAAACTCATGTCCCACACTGTTTTACCTTGATCAACCTAAATAGCTTCTAGGTACATATAAGAATTCTGTAGTACATATTCCAGAAAGGAGAAATGGGATGCAGTTGAAAAAGGAAGGCTGCATGTTTTTGATCATGCCAATATGAAGAATTAATGCATTCATATCTTATTCTACATTCATTTTGCCCAGGTCTGCTGAGATGGAACGACTGAAATACTTTTTCCATTGAACTTAATAGCTCAAGTGAATTAAAAGTTATCTTCTTTGCTAAAGTGTAACCCAGTCCAACAATGCTAGCCAAATTATACTGATGGAGAGAACCACATTTTCTTTCAAAATTCAGACCAACAACCTGGCCCATAACATTAGCAAATCAAAGAGTTGATTGTTGACTTAAGGAAGCAAAGGAGCGAACACAACTATTGTCTCATCAATGGAACTGCTATCAAGATGTTCAACAGCTTCAAATTGTTCTGCATCCATATCACCAGCAATCCAGCCTGATCCCTTCACACTGATACAACCATGAAGAAAATACATTGGCTTACTTACTTTCTTTGACATTTGATTCTAAAATTGAATATTACAAAAAATCATTAATAGAAAATCCAGAAAACCATATGGAAAATATATTGCCCTATTGAAATCATTCAAAAATCATGGAGTCAAGGGAAAGAAATGTTATTGAAATTGACCATTTAAATAAGATTACAGACATCTATTTCAATCACTGAAATAATGTCAAACGAGTCACTGAAAAAATGGCAAATGTCAGACTGTTTATATACTTTGCACTGATTTGACATCGCTGAATATCTTTTGAAAATAGTATTATATATTATTGCTGCAATCCCCAGCAAAAAGATAAGAGTAGACAAATAGAGGGATTGTTGAAAGGGCCATGCAAATATGTCTAAACTGACACATAGTTTGTTTTGCTTGTGGCAATCCAGACATGTTGCTTAGATTCAATAGATGTAAATTTAACCCTGCCAAGAGACATTTTGTGATTTAGGTACTTGTTATTGTTTTACAATACTGCCAATGGAAGGCAGAAACAACAAGAAGTACAAAAATGATCAGTGTATTTGCAAAACCTTGACCAAGGAATAAAGGAAATGTGACTCACGCTTGCACAAATTTGAACAAAATAGTGATTTAACTTTCTAAATGTAGTCAATTGCCTTGTGGTGATGACAGTGAAATTATAGATTGTCATGTAGATTACCTTGTGAAACTGACCACAACTTCAAGATTCCTGCACCTCTCATAACTTAACATAAATCCTGACATTGTTGTCAGTGTTCTGCCCTTCTGCACTGTCTGTAGTCTTTTCCAACAGAAAATATGAAGTAATATCAAGGATTATGTTCAATGTATGTTAGTAGCCAGATTCAACTCTAATCATATGTGTTTATTCTAATAGTTATACAGATTTCTGAATAATTTTTAAAATGTTAATTACATTTTGTGCATTTTGCATCCTGTTCGTTGTTTGTGGAAGCAGATTAATGTGATTGGCTGTCTTGCCAATACAAAAGCATTATAACTGTTGGATGGCAAGGAATCTCATGAACTGAAATTGTTTTACAATGCCGTCTACAAATTCTGAATCAGGGTTTTTGAACATTAGAGCATAAATGTCAGCATATTAAACATCTTTATTAGAAGAAGTCTAAAATGAACATCTTGTGTATGATGCCTTAGGCTCAAACATTAATATCACCAGGCAATGAAGATCAAACGAGCAAATGAGGCAAACCTAACAGGTGTGAAAACTGCAGGTAGCAGTTACACTGCTCGGAAACATGATAACTTGGCCATCAAGAGCACAGTGCATAGTCTGTAAATAACTCAAATATGCAAATACGGAACATAAGATTACCAAATTAGAGTGAATGGAAGGAGTATTAAATAGAAGTATTGCACTCAGTGTCAGCACATACTAATTACACATATCATTAGAATTTGCAATCTGCATTCATTCATGTTTACCAAACTTACTTTAAACTGAAATGTGATCCAACTCTGTGTGTAAGACTTTATGAACTCGGTTGTACACTTTCAATAAAATCAATGAATTATAATGCTTTAGAAACAGTCCCACGATCATGTTGATTTAATATGTTTTTCATGATCTATAAGTACATTAATGTACTTTGCATTTCTAAAGTAAAAATTAATCATATAGACTGCCACTTTCAACATAATGAATAATTAACTGAAATTTTGACATGGATAATTAATTGAATCAGATTCACGTGTACACGTGAGGAGCCACTGAATAACTTATTTTTGCACGTTCAGAATTTATGTATACTTTCTGTATATTTTTATACAGCATTACAAGAGGCCATTTAGTCTTTGTTGACTTACAGACCCAATCCTATTTCCCCATTAAATTTCCCTGTAATCTATTCATCCCACTTTCCCCTGAGCTCCCCTTGAATATACCACTCATCTACACGCTCGGTGCAATTTGCAGCAGCCAATTAATCTACTCCCATGCACATCTTTATGATGTCGAACAGCACCAGAGCACCCATGGGAAAAAGACACCCACAGAGAAAATGTGAAAACTTCACAGAGAAAGACCGAGGTCAGATTTCAGATTTGTAGTTAGGCCATTGTTGCTGAGAGGCAGCAGTTCTACCAGATATATCATTGTGCCACCACAAAGGACTGAAAATCAGTTGCCGACTGTGCTTTGCAGTGTCCCAGGAGTCCTCTGACGAACAAGGTTCAGAGGTTTTAGGACTATTAGAGAGAGATGTCGGAATGACTTCAGCAAGGGAAAGTCAGGACACCATGTACCAGTTTTCATTGGTGGATCTTCGGTGAAGAGAGTTAGTAGCTTCAAATTCCTATGAGTTAACATCTCGGATAACCTGTGTTGGGCCCAGTACATAAATGTGTGCACAAGTAGGCGCATCAGTGCCTCTACATTCTTAAAAGTTTAAAGAGCTGGCATATCTCAAAATGGTGAATGATGAGTGTACATATTGTGTTAGTCACCATGTCGAGAAAGAAATTAACATGTACATTAAACCATCACAGATACTTCCATGTGTAGGTTAAAAGCTATTGAACAATCAATTCAACTGATGTGTGATGTATCTAGGCTTTTTTTTCAAAGCCAAAAGGTACTGTAGAAAGTGTTATTCCATTTGCTGAGGAGTTTGCTTTTACTTCAAAATACCCATAACGCTCAGTTGCTCCTGCACATGGGACTGTTGTGTAATAAAAATATGTAGAGCAGGAAACATTATGAGAGACGAGAAAATTGTGCTCTAAGGCTGCATCCAGCAAGGATCTTCAGTGATCAATTCGCCCATGTGCTTCTCAGTGGGAAACAGTGTGTAAAACACCTGCGTTTCACAAAGTAGATCCTCGCTAAAAATGTCAGACTCTACAGCCACGTGTCCAAAAGTGAGTTATTCAGAGACTATCAAGGTGATGGACTATTTTTTTTCAATATTTTGGTCGTGTTTCAGGTTGGAGCAGGAGATATCTTTAAAATATTCTGCATATGGTGCAGGCAAAGTCATAAATGGTCAATATTTCAAGAGAGCTGAACACATTGCATTCTCCCTTGCAAAAGACCACCAGACAGAGCAAGAAGGGCAGTAGAGTTTGTAATAGTTCAGGGAGTTATTGACTGCACTCACATTGAGGGTACTAGATAACAATTCAAAGATCTATCAAAAGCAGAGAGGATTCCATGCTTTCATTACCCTGCTGATGTGAGACCACACAAGAGCACCATGCAATCCAGTACAGCAGTCTTGGTGATTTTACTTTGTTGCATTTTCCTGGGCTTTTGATGTACGAGTACAGATGGCCACAGAGAGATGAGGGATATCCTTGTGCTCATGGGTCCTTATCCATGCACATGTTTGAATGCATTTGGTTGCTTGGATCACACTGGGGGAGCCCTGTAGTGCTCGACCGAGTTCATCTTAAGATTCACAGTGGTCTGCTGCGTGCTGCTAACTATGCTACAATGAAATCTCATCCCTTATCACCGCAAGCAGGAGGTGAAAGAGAAGAAGGAGATGAAAGAATCAGAGCAACCATGGCCTCAAGGCACTTCTATGTGCTACAACTAAACAAACATTCCAAATCAAACTACTTTATATGTTGACCCATACAAACAGACCCAGAGGACTGGAGAGTAGCTAATGTTGTTCCTGTATTTAAGAAGGAAAGAAGAGAGGAGCTAGGGAACTAGAGGCTGGTGAGGCTCATGACAGTGGTAGGGAAGCTATTGGAGAGGATTCTTTGGATAGGATTTACTCCAATTTGAGAATAGGTTAATTAGAGACAGTCAGCATGACTGTACATGGCAGGTCATGCCTTACTAACTTGATCAAGTTTTTTGAGGAGATGATGAAGGTGATCGATGAGGGTAGGGCAGTATATGATATCTACAAGAATTATAGTAAGGCATTTGATTAAGTTCCCCATGGTAGGGTGATCCAGAAGGTTAAAACACACGGGATTAACAGTGATTTGGTCATTTGGATGCAGAACTGCCTTACACTTGTTGAAGAGAGAGGGTTGTGGTGGGAGAACAATAGTCAGGCTGGAGGTCTGTGACCAGTGGAGTTCCGCAGGGTTCTCTGCTAGGACTGGTGCTGTTTGTGATACATATAAATGACTTGGATGTAAACGTAGATGAGTTGGTTAGTAAAGTTACAGATGGCACCAAGACGGCTGCAGTCACAGACTGTGAGGATGCCTGTCAAAGTACACAGCAGGATTGGCTACGGAAATGGACAGAGAAATGACAGATGAAATATAATCCAAGCAACTGTGAGATGTTATAGTTTAGGAGGTCAAACGTAAAGTGAAAAATACAATTAATTGCATGACCTTTAATAGCATTGATGTACAGCGGGAGCTTGGAGCCCTTGTCCATAACTCTTTGAAAGTGGCAACACAAGTAAAGTGTTTTAGAGTTATTAGTGGTAGAGTGGTAAAGAAGTCATGTGGTATGCTTGCTTACTAGGCTGAGGCATTGAGTATAAGAATCAGAAAGTCATGATGCAGCTTTATAGGACGACAAAGAACGGGTTGGAAATACGACTTGCACGAGAAGTGGGCGATTGTCCAAACCCCCGGCACGGCTTGTTATGTAAAGTTGATAGTTTTGTAGTTTGAAGAGCATTGTGTTATTTGTGGTATTTCATCCACATTAAATTGATTAAAGCTTCAAGTTATTAGTTTTGACCCCAACTTTGAAGGGGGAGATGTGATGTAAGTAAAGTAAACGGGGAGATGTGATGTAATTAAAGTAAAGGGGGAGGTGTGATGTATATGTAATGTAAATGCCAGTGCCCCCTTGAGGCCAAGAGCAGAAGCTGGCCAATGGGCTAGTGCCTTGTGACTGAGGTCAGGTGACCTTCTAGGGCCAATGGGCTTGTGCCTTGTGACTGAGGTCAGGTGACCTTCTAGAAGTTTCCTGGTGAAGGATCAGTAATAAAATCTTCTTACAAGATGTCGGGCGTATATTCATTGTGTTAGCCACAACAGAGTCTTACAGCGGACATTATAGTTAGGACACATCTGGGCTATTACGTGCAATTCTGGTCACAACCATTGCAGGAATTATATAAACACTTTGGAAAGGTTGCAGAGGGGATTTACCAGAATGATACATGGATTAGGGTGGGGGGGGGGGGTTTAGCTCCAGGGAGAGTTTGGACAAATTGCCAGAGGTTGCGGGGAGACCTGATAGAGGTATATAAAATTATGAATGGTATAGGTAGCAAGGACAGTCAGGACCTTTTTCCCAGGATGTAAAAATCAAAATACTCGGTGAGGAAGGAAAAGTTTAAAGGAGATGTTTGGGGCAAGAATTTTTTTGCACAGAGGGTGGTGAGTGCCTGGAACGTGCTGCCAATGTTGGTGGTTGAGGCTGATACGATATGGTATTTAAGAGACTTACGGATGGGTATCATTGTGCCTAACTGTTACCTCCACTGATCCAGTAGTTCTTTTCTTTGATCTTCTTTCAGTTCTAAAGATAGTTGGAATGTTTAGACTGTTTTCAGTCCTGTGATTTTAGATACTGCTCAGTAGGTGGGGGTAAAATGTAGGAAAACACCGAGTCAAGCACAATCGAACCCATTGAAAGAAAAAATTAGAATCTTGTACCCTGCGGTCTGCAATTCATTATAGTGAATTTATTAAATGTAACTTATACTTCATTTTCCTGAAATAAGGAGGTGATGTGAAATTTGGCTTCAGTAATCCTTGCACCATTTTGCAGCAAATCATTACTGATGTTTAACAGGCTGCTAAAAGTAACTTCTGCAGTTGTACAGGGCCCTAGTGAGACCGCACCTGGAGTACTGTGTGCAGTTTTGGTCTCCAAATTTGAGGAAGGATATTCTTGCTATTGAGGGCATGCAGCGTAGGTTTACTAGGTTAATTCCCGGAATGGCGGGACTATCATATGTTGAAAGACTGGAGCGACTAGGCTTGTATACACTGGAATTTAGAAGGATGAGAGGAGATCTTATCGAAACGTATAAGATTATTAAGGGGTTGGACAAGTTAGAGGCAGGAAACATGTTCCCAATGTTGGGGGAGTCCAGAACAAGGGGCCACAGTTTAAGAATAAGGGGTAGGCCATTTAGAACTGAGATGAGGAAAAACTTTTTCAGTCAGCGAGTTGTGAATCTGTGGAATTCTCTGCCTCAGAAGGCAGTGGAGGCCAATTCTCTGAATGCATTCAAGAGAGCTGGATAGAGCTCTTAAGGATAGCGGAGTCAGGGGGTATGGGGAGAAGGCAGGAACGGTGTACTGATTGAGAATGATCAGCCATGATCACATTGAATGGCGGTGCTGGCTCGAAGGGCCGAATGGCCTCCTCCTGCACCTATTGTCTATCCGGTACTTATTTTTTAGTTATGTTACAAGAAGTCCAACACACTAAAAGGATATCAGTTGGGTGGATGAAGACACATAATAACATCCAAAATGGAAGTGATTTCACAGATTGCACACAAATAATATATGACAGCAACACTAACTCTCCATCCTATCTCGAGCTACTGATCATAAGTTCTAGAAGCAGAATTAGGCCATTTGCCCTATCAAATCTATTCTGCCATTCCATCATGGCTGAGGTATCTTTTCCTCTCAATCTCCCTCCCTCTCCTGCCTTCTCCCCATAACCCCTGACACCCTTACCAATCAAGAATCAGTCAAGCTGCACCTTAAAAATACCCAATGACCTGACCTCCACAGCCGTGTGTGGCAATGAATTCCACAGATTCTCCTCCCTCTGACGAAATAAATTCTGCCTCATCTTTATTCTAAAAGTACGTCCTTTTATTCTGAGGCTCTGGTCCTAGACTATCCCACTAGTGGAAACATCCTCTCTGCATCCACTCTATCCAGACTACTCACTATTCGGTAAGTTTCGATGAGGTCCCCCCTCATCCTTCTAAACTCCAGCAAGTAGAGACCCAGTGCCGTCAAACGCTCATCATAGGTTAACACAATCATTCTTGTAAACCCCATCTGGACCCTGTCCAACCCCAGCACATCCTTCCTCTGATATGGGGCCCAAATTAACACAGCGGACCAATGCTACGTTAATTGGAGCTGTTTTGTTTCTTAATTATAGTCAATCTTTTTTCTACTAATTGGCTAACTGGAACCCTTCATATTTTCATCCTTGGTAGTATTGTTCACATTCTCACACTCTTATCATATCTTTCTTATCGTTATCTTTCCTTTGAGTTTCAAACAACCTCATTCTCGGTCTTCACATGGGATGCAGGCAAAGGTCGGACACCTGAGATTACCTTCCCAAAGTATTTACAGTGAGGTAAATACATTGACAGCATTATTGATGTATTCCCCCTCAAACACTGTCTGTGACAGCGGTTGTTATAAACTGGCATTGAAATACAAATGAGATCACATCAGGATTGCAATGGAACCATTATTCTCTCTGTGCAGCCAAATTGCAGAATACAATTTAAAAAAAAGACACATTATAGACAACAAAAAGGACCACATAAATCAAGTTTGTGAAATAGTCACTGCAGAGTAATAAACAAAGACATAAGTTTAACCTCATTATTACTCATTAGTTAGGTATCTGAGTTAATGAGGTTTTTTCAGTAGTATACAGAATCAGGAGATGGCTGATCTTCGTCATGTGTCCTCTGTCTCTCGTTAATTCAGTCAGCAACCTCTGGCTACATTCTTGTTTCTGATAAAAGAGCTATGGATTGGTTGCACTCCAAGTCAAATGAGTTGACAACAAAGCAGTAAATTCTTGGAGGGAAGTAGACCAAACATTAACTATACATCTTAATTACATCATTACATTTGGATTAAAGAAGCAATAAAGTAGCTTTCTCTTCATCTTTTTACCTAATATTAAAATCCGGGAAGATGATTTGAATTCTTTGATATAACTATGTATCATTCTAATTCATTGTTATTGTCTACAGTTTGTATCTAACAACCACACAACTTAGATAACAGTCTAAGTATCCTGTGTTCTTCAGTCTAGGCAAACTTGGTGTCCATAAAACATCAGTTTCCTTTTCTTTGAAAAATATTAATCCTGAATATCCGTTTTTCAGAGAACAGGAATCCACTGTAAAAGTTTATATTGAAGCTTTTTCAACCTTTGTTTGATTCCAAGAATGAGACCAGACAAAGTGTTAAGATTCACTATGAATTATTGTGAAACTGTTACTTCCACTGTACTGAAGTAGTCCCTCTGATCTCTTGCCAAGTCTCAAGATAGTTAGGATATTTGGACTGCCTATCTGTTACAAACAAACCAGTGATTTGGTTTCAAAAATCCCCACTGATATTAGGCTGCATAATTGAAGTAGATATGGATAACTGAAGATAGTTAACAAGAGAAGGAATGAAGAATAGGAAATCATTGACTATGGCCGAAGTCAGTCCGTAAAAACACATATCAAAATCAATTTCAAATTTGCTTTTTTAACTCTTTTGGTGCATGTTCTTTTAAGCTATAACCAGTTTGTGTTTCATTCAGTATTACAGGTACAAACATAACAAATCAGACTTTCCCTTTCTGCAGAGTTGTATCATTTGAAAAAACTCTTCCAGCATTGTATCTCTGAATTGGAATTTAATAAATTGCTGCACCTTGAAACAAATGCATTGAAAATATTTTGACAGATTGTTTAACAAATTTTAAATAATTATTACTGCTGTAGAAATACACATTTGACGTAAAACCCCCTGGTTTCATTAACCCAGGGAAGCTCCAGCCACAAAGTAGTTGACAAAGACTATGTACCGTTAATACCGTGAATGCAACCAAAACAATATGTATCAGCAATGAAAGCCTTACAGTAAGTCAGGAAAACAATCATGCTTTTTCTTGCAACTCAAATGTTCTTTCTGGAAAAGACTAAATATGCATTTTACAAATGGGTGGGAGTATTTTCCCCCAGATACACTAAATAAGAAGAATGGTGTTAACACAATCCAGGTGGAGTATGTGCCTGAGGCGGGTTTGCAGCAAATACAAACAAGACAGTAATTAGGCATAATTGACTTGAACTGTCCAGTATAGACAAGCTCTTACCTTTGAAAGTAAAAGGGCAGAAGATGCAGGTACTCTGTCAAATCAATTGTGTGTCCAGAGGCTAAAGTCCTGCTTTCGTCTTTGTTATACCAGAGTGTCTTTTCACTAAGCTGTGTTATAAATCTGCTTTTTGTTTCACGCCTTT
This sequence comes from Rhinoraja longicauda, assembly GCF_053455715.1. Taxonomy (NCBI): domain Eukaryota; kingdom Metazoa; phylum Chordata; class Chondrichthyes; order Rajiformes; family Arhynchobatidae; genus Rhinoraja; species Rhinoraja longicauda. The sequence goes on from NC_135967.1 coordinate 25,268,057, forward strand.
TAATGACTAATTACTTTGGAGAATGCCACAGCAACCTGCTTCCTCTTTCTTCTGGCCTTCAAAGACTGATAAACTTTCCTTTTTGAGAGGAAATTGCTGGTAATTGTCCTCCGTTTCACTTCCCTCAGCACATACACTGAATATTCCTGAGTTCAGACATCACATCCTTATTTTCTGTAAGTTTAAAGAAATGTGCAGTGTATAACTGCAGAAGGATATAGCTGGTTTCTAAACTTCCCTTCCTTTAGCTTAATGCATTTAGGCATAATTGACTTGAACTGTCCAGTATAGATGGCTGACAATATTTCAATACCTCTATGAAATTCTCACCTGACTTGCCTAAAGATGAACTTGAGAATAACGGAGAGCTGACTACATACAGTGCACTAGAAATAAACTTAATTATTTCTCATTGTCATTTCTTTGTGCAATTACGATGTGATTACTGTATTCATTATTGGTGTTATCGACAAGAAAGCAAAAAAGAAAATCTTCCTGCTTAAAGATGGGAGTGTAACATTATACAGGACTGGGGCAGGATACTGAGGCACCACCTGTCATCACCATTGATGACTACAAACTCAATGCCATCCATCAGTTCATGTATCTCGGCTCCACCATCACCGACAACCTCTCCTTGGACACAGAGATTGACAAGAGGCTCGCCTCACAACTCGAGTGTGGACCAATCCAAAGCTGACAGTGAAGACAAAGATAGCAGTCTGCAACGCCTGTGTCAACAGCACGCTGCTGTACGGCAGTGAGACATGGACTACATATGCCATACTGGAGAGAAGACTCAACACCTTCCACCTTAGAAGCATCCACCGAATCCTGGGTATATCCTGGCAAGACAGTGTCCAACGCCAAGATTCTGTCTCGCGCTGGCCTTCCCAGTATGTACACTCTACTCAGGCAGCGCAGACTGCGGTGGCTGGGCCATGTCCACCGCATGGAGGATGGCCGTATTCCAAAAGCCATCCTCTATGGAGAGCTAACATCTGGGAAGAGAACTATCGGCCGCCCCCAGCTACATTACAAGGATGTCTGCAAGAGAGATTTGAAGGAGCTCGACATCGATGTGGAGTCCTGGGAGAGCCTTGTAGCTGACCATACAAGGTGGAGAGGTACCCTGAACCAACATCTCAAAACGGGGGAAGAGAAACTGATGAATGCAGCGGCAGACAAGCGGGCACGCAGAATTGACCGCAGCAACTTCAACAGACTAGAGACCACACACAAATGTGACCTTTGCGACAGAGACTGTCACTCCCGCATTGGTCTCGTCAGCCACAAGCGACGCTGCTCTAGCCGAGGTGTGGAGCAAGCAGCCAACTAGGATGCATCACCCATGGTCAGCCAAGGGGGCCTAAGAGAACTATGTACATGCCACATCAAGGCAGCTATCATCCTTCACTCCACCCATAGCAAGGTGTGAAGCAAATATCAAAACAATTTTCCCACACTGATTGAGCTAAAACTAAGCTTAAGTCATTAAAAAAAATTATAATAGGCAATGTCATACATGCAAGTGAAAATGCATTCTGTGGCTCTTGTTTTATTTGCTGAGGAAAATGCCTAGGTATGTTTTCCTATAGCCAAAATGAAGTTGAAATCAATCAGTATCAGTGTGTTAGAAAGAAAGTAAATTAAATGAGTCAATGCCATAACACACAACAGAAGCAACACAATCAGGAAAAGGAAACAGAGCCTATCAACATTTCTACATTATCTTGATAAATATGAATATTTGAGTTTTTATTTGTATAATTATTGTAATATCTTCCAATTATCCTCAAGTATGCATAGATTTCAATGAATTATGTGCCAAGTTAAAGAGAACGTCAAAATTCATGATGGTTTGGTGTAGCAGGTTAAAAACAACACATCCTGGAAGTATAAAGTAACAACAAAGTTTGTTGTAAATACATTGGATCAGGATGTGGCAATGATGGAAGTGTACATTGGTGTATATAGCCAATAGACAATAGGTGCAGGATTAGGCCATTCGGCCCTTCGAGCCAGCACCGCCATTCACTGTGATCATGCTTGATCATCCACAATCAGTACCCCATTCCTGCCTTCTCCCCATATCCCTTGACTCTGCTATCTTTAAGAGCTCTATCTAACTCTCTCTTGAAAGCATCCAGAGAATTGGCCTCCACTGCCTTCTGAGGCATAGAATTCCACAGATTCACAACTCTCTGAGTGAAAACGTTTGTCCTCATCTCTGTTCTAAATGGTCTACCCCACGGTAGCGCAGCGGTAGAGTTGCTGCTTTACAGCGAATGCAGCGCCGGAGACACAGGTTCGATCCTGACTACGGGTGCTGCACTGTAAGGAGTTTGTACGTTCTCCCCGTGACCTGCGTGGGTTTTCTCCGAGATCTTCGGTTTCCTCCCACACTCCAAAGACGTACAGGTATGTAGGTTAATTGGCTGGGTAAATGTAAAAATTGTCCCTAGTGGGTGTAGGATAGTGTTAATGTACGGGGATCACTGGGCGGCACGGACTTGGAGGGCCGAAAAGGCCTGTTTCCGGCTGTAGATATATGATATGATATAAACTGTGGCCCCTAGTTCTGGACTCCCCCAACATCGGGAACATGTTTCCTGCATCTAGCGTGTCCAATCCCTTAATAATCTTGTATGTTTCAATAAGAGCCCCTCTCATCCTTCTAAATTCCAGTGTATACAAGCCCAGTCGCTCCAGTCTTTCAACATACGACTGTCCCGCCATCCCGAGAATTAACCTTGTGAACCTACGCTGCACTCCCTCATTAGCAAGAATGTTGTTCCTCAAATTTGGGACCAAAACTGCATACAATACTCCAGGTGTGGTCTCACCAGGGCCCTGTACAACTTCAGAAGGACCTCTTTGCTCCTTTTCTCAACTCCCCTTGTTATGAAGGTCAACATGCCATTAGCTTTCTTCACTGCCTGCTTACATAATTCCGATTATCCATCTGTTCCAGTTTAAGTGTTGAACGCAAAGTGCAGAAGTAACTCAGTAGCTTATTCATGTCTCCAGATATGCTTCCAGACCTGTTGAGTTACTCTGGCACTTTGTGTTCTGTGCAAAGTTTGTTGTGTTTACACTCTATGGTTTGTTTGGACATTATTTTTGGGGATTACCACTGAAGTGAATGTGACTCTACTGGTTCTCCTGTGCAAGGAATGAGTTAGAGAGTAGTCACCCACTTCCCAGTATTGTCAGAGTGAGGTCACACCCAAACTGGAGGATCAGCACCTCATATTCCACTTGGGTAACTTACAACCCAATGGTATGAACATTGAATTCACTAATTTTAGGTAACTAACCTACAAACCCTCGCCCCTCGTACTCTTTTTCAGCCTCTTTCTCCCTTGGCCCCACTTGGATGGGCATCCTTTTCTCCCTTTCCCTTGCCCCTTCCCTTTCCACCTACATTCCTTCTTCTGGCTTCACGTTTCATGCCTTTTCCATCTCCATTTCCTTATCTTACATTATTTGTCTTTTCATTGTTGGACTTTGTCCAACCATCTGCCAATCAAAAACCCCTCTCACCAGTATCCATACATCACTCCCGGATTTTGTCCTGCCCCTTCTCCCATTCAGCTTTTTCCACTTACAAACAGACTGAAAAAATGGTCCCAACCCAAAACGTCATCACTCCATGCATTAACGTTTGTATTGATTATTTATTTTCAACTCCACTGAATATGAACTTATCATTTTTTCTCGCTGATGCCAACTTATGTCGATTATTTCCCTTATTTTTGCTTTTAATTTTAGCTTCCCATATTTACAGTTTTCCCATCTAAATTAATATGCTAATTAAAATAAATTGATTTTCTTGTAACCTGTAATCAGGCAATTTATAATCACTTTTTGCATAAGTAAAGCCCAAAATCCCCAAATCCCAGCTGAAGTCGATTTCTTATTTTATAGGCTTTGTAAATAATTTTAAATTATAACTTAATTGACTGATTTAGTAAAGAAACAAATTATGGGCGTGGGCGTGGGGGGGAAGAGAGTGGAAGTTTTGTTGCCTTCCATCACAGTGAGGGGGTGTTTGGAGTCACTGTGATGGATGTTTGTGTTGGGGTCGTGTGTCCTGTGTTCTTTTCTTTTTTGTTGTGTTCTGTGACTGCTGTAATTTCGTTCGGTATTATATATTATACTCCGCTTGCCATTTACATGAAACAGAGAGGAACTTGAATTTATCACCACAGACTGCTATTGAGCCCACTTCCTTACACCTCCACAAATGGCTGGAGAGTATTGGCAGACATAAACACAATTCCTAGTTCTATTTTGACTGTTCTTCCTCTTTGCCTGTAAGCTTTGTTCTCCACAAAGAGACAAACTCTGTACTAAGATAGCATTGTGTGAAAAATTTCTTGGCTATGACATTCAGAGGAAGCTAATCAATTGAGCTTTACATTTCGAGTTGCAGTTCTCATTTAGTCTAAACACAGGATGTGTCAGCAACAATCTCTCAATTCAGTTTTTAACCGGTCTCATCAGATACATCCGTCAACCCAACCTTACCAATGGATTATTTTTAGTAGTCACTTGACGACCCGTAGACCCGTTGGGTCCCATTGTTATTAAAGGTTCTTTAGTAACTTGTCAGTTTCTTTGTTGAACTCCAGAATCAGTCAGACCCCTCAAATCCCCCTCCCCTGCAATGCACAGCAAGATCCCACTCGGATTATACTCAAATAACCTTTGCATTTGAACCACAACCCCAATCAGCTTCAAACCCCTCCTGCATTGATCTAGCACCCTCCCAGTCCCCGCAGAATCAGTCAGACCCCCCCACATCCCACTTCCTTACAGTCCCCTGCAATGCACAGCAAGATCCTACAGTTCATTCTTAAATAACCCTTGCATTTCAGCCACAACCCCAATCGGCTCCAAACCCCCTGCATTGGTCTAGCACACTCCCCTCCCCCACTCCAAAAGTGCACAGCAAGATCTCAGGGTATATCTGAGGCTATGGCAGCTGGGGAGTCTCCCCCGGTGCTGGAGACGGGCGAGGGGGAAGAGGAAAGGGTAGAGGGAGTCACTCAGCCCAGTCCTGGGCAGTCATCACGGCGGCCAGCAGCAGGAGAGCGGCCGCAAGGCTCTGCCCCAAGGTCATCCTGCCAGCGGCCACCTTCTTTGACCTTTTCTCTCTCGCCGCATTGCACCATGGGAGGAAGGTCAGGCGAGGGGCACGCCGAGACGGTCGCCGGCCTTCCCGGCATTGCTGTGCAGGCACGCCGCGGCTGAACCCAGCAAACCTCCCCTAACTGCGCAGGCGCGGATACAAATTTTGTCTCTTGATTCTATCTGAATGTGCCGCCGCCGGGCCCAGCAACCCTCCCCGAACTGCGCAAGGGCGGACCCGGTGGCTGTCTTCTTTGACCTTCTCTCAGACGCCGCGCTGCACCACGGGAGGAAGGTCAAGCACGGGGCACGCCGGGACGGGCCCCGGTCCTCCGCGGCAACCCTCCCCCAACTGTGCACACGCAGATCTGGTGGCCATCCGTGATGCAAGATGAACACGTAAGTATTAGATCAACAGGCCCCAACTGCGGAGGCGTGGCTGCCGAGCCCATTCACAGTATAAAGTTTATAAAGTGAATTACTTTTAAAATAGCACAACAATTTGAACAAAACTTGATACTGCACACCGCAGGCGAATGGTGAGTAAAGTGCCCCCCAAATTGTTGCACTATTGGGTATCGTTTTGGCTGTATTTCGGGAACATACATGTATACATACATACATACGCACATACATACATACCTAAATACATACATACAAGATGAGAGTTAAATGTAATTAATCAAGGTTAAATGTTAGATTTAAGTGGATGTGGTTAGGATTCAAAAGTTCAAAGGTTCAAAGGTCTTTTATTGTCACGTGTACCAATTAAGGTACAGTGATATTCGATTTACCATTCAGCCATATTAAAAAAAGCAATATGACACACAAAAATTCATAAAAGTTAACATAAACATCCACCACAGCAGATTCCCCACATGCCTCACTGTGATGGAAGGCAATAAAGTCTAATCTTCTTCCTTCTTCATTCTAACAAGGTCGGGGCTGTCAAACCATCCACAGTCAGGGCGATCGAAGCTCCCGCAGCTGGCAATCGAAGCTCCCACGTCGGGGCGATCGATGCTTCCGCGTCGGTTGGAGCTCCCGAAGTCAGTCTCCAGCAGAGGCCGCCAACTCCTCGATGTTAGGCCGCGGTGTGGACGGAGATACGATACGGAAAAAAAATTGCATCTCCATTGAGGTAAGAGAGTAAAAAAAGTTTCCTCCAACCCCCTAAACCCCCCACTCCCCCCCCCCCCCCAACCCCCCACATAAAGCAAGCTAACGAACACTAAAACATACATTTAACACATACTATAAAACAACAATGAAGGAAAGGGCGAGACAGACTGTTGGCGAGCCAGCCATTGCTGGCGCCACTTGATGCATATTTAAGGGCCTGAGCTATAGAGAGAGGTTGAGCAGGCAAGGACTCTATTTCTTGGAGTGCAGGAGGATGAGGGGTCATCTTATAGATGTCTATAAAATCATGAGAGGAGTAGTTCGGGTAAACACAGTTTAGGACTCAAATGATAGAAATATTCAGGCACTGTCAGTGGAAAGGGTTAACATTTCAGGCTGAATACCTTTCAAAGATAAAAGCAAATGATGATTTCCAATTCTAATATACAATGCATCAATAATATCTCATGAAATAACTTGTCCAGAAAACATCACTAATATTGGGCACATTAAGAAACATTTCATTCTGTAATTATTTTTTGTGTAGATAGTTTATCTGAGCAATAATCAAATGCAATTTGCCCATGACTGTTGCAGTCACAGGTGTAGGCAAAATGTTTGTGGTTTCTGGCAGATTTATTTGTTTAATCATGATTTAATCATTCAAAGTTGTTTTCCTTTGCCCCTAATTATTGCACCTGAGTTCCTTTTTTGAAAAAATTATATTTCTGCCTCAATGTCCTCTATTCATGAGATATTCTTTCTAGTTCTTCTTCAGCTATGACGAGAAGGTTGTTTGCATTGATTTTGTTTGCAAGCTGTTTATTCCCCTAGTAGATGCAACCCTATCCATCTTTCTCAGGTTATTAGCCTACATCCATCAAGATTCGTACTTCGTCTACAGATCAGCTCTAACATTTTGCACTGATACAGTAGATGCACATTGAAGTGAAAATTAGCAGCACAAATCCTCAGTTGAAATGGATTGTGTTCAGACTTACACAACAGTTTGCAACTGATCTACAAAAAAATCTAATTTTCTGCATTAGACCATGTGTAATTTTAAGTTCTTTTGAATTTATTTTAGGAAACCTTCACATTCTCAAGATTTCAAGATTTCAAGATTTCAAGATCAATTTATTGTCACGTGTACCAAATAAGGTATAGTGAAATTTGAGTTACCATACAGCCATTCTAACTAAAAAGCAACCAGACACTTAGCTACATAAAATAAAATTTAACATAAACATCCACCGCAGCGGATTCCACATTCCTCACTGTGATTGAAGGTAATAAAGTTCAATTGTCTTCCTCTTTGTTCACCCACAGTAGGGGCTGTTGAACCATCTGCAGTTGCCGCTGCCGACTGTCCAAGCCCTCCCGTCGGGATGATCGAAACTCCCCGTGTCGGGACAGTTGAAGCACTCTCCCGAGTCTCCCTGGAGCTCTCGGGTCAGCCTCTTCTTACCAGAGACCGCGGGCTTCATGATGTTAAAGTCCACAGGCCCCGTGGTTGGAGCTCTTCACAGTCGATCCTCAGCAAAGGATCACAAGCTCCACGATGTTAAAGTCCACGCCACGCCCACGGCACGAAGCGCCGGGCCGGTCTCCAGGAAAGGCCCCAACTCCTCGATGTTAGGCCGCAGTGGGGATGGAGATATGATACGGAGAAAAATCGCATCTCCGTCGAGGTAAGGATTGAAAAAAAAATTTGGCCCAATTCCCCCCACCCCCCCACCCCCACATAAAACAAACCAAGAAACACTAAAACATACTTTTAACATATACTTAAAATAACAAAAAACAGTAGAAAAGACAGACAGACTGTTGGCGAGGCAGCCAGTGCTGGTGGCGCCACTCAAACAAACGGTAAGAATTAACTGAACAAGGAAGTGTAGAGGAATTCCCTTTTAGTAAAATAACAACTTAGTTAAAGAACAAGAACTCCATTGATACTGCAATTCGGAGCTACCCAGATATATGTTAGTTAAAGGAGAAGATTGACTTGCTGTCTAAGAATGTTCTTAGCTGATTACAATTTCAGAATGAATTAAGTTATTCAGGAAAATCATTTTAATTTAACATATGCTTTCTCCCATGCAATTCCACAAACAACATTTTCGGAAGATAAAATTAATTGCATCATTTTGTAAATCTAGTATTTAGTTCTTAATCGTTCAATTCATGTTTGAGGAACATATTTTCAGGATAGTGGTGTAGGTGGATTATTCAGGATACTAACCCCACTAATTAGCTGGATGCTGGAACCTAATACTTCTGTTTCCATGAGTGACCAGGAATGGTATAATTTACAAAACATATTAAATTTAAGATCATAACCCTTCCGCAACATCACTGGGTTATATTACATTATTCAGTAGGTCAGGGAAGGCTGATGCATGTAATGAAAGATCCAGGCATACATGGCAACCTTTTCTTACTTAATAAACTGCATCTGAAATAGGCAGAGAGCTCCAATCTAAATAAGACCATGATCTTCAGCTTAAACTGCCTGAAAAAGTAAATGGACTCCTTTGCTATGTGTCTACATTATTAAAGCATAGCTAAATCAAAGGGTATGGACCTAGAGTTCATAACATTTGTGTGTGTCATTTTAATAGGAACCAATGAACTCATAAATTTACCTTGTGCATTACAATTATTTTATTATTACAATAGTTGGTCTGGATGAATTAATAAGGTTGATGGCATTTTGCCCACCATCACCCAATCTCCTCCCCATCCCCCCATGACCCTACTCCTCTCCTCTTCTTTGCATACTTATCTCCCATCTTTGTGACCCGCACCTCCCTTTTATCCTCCTCTTTCCCCCAACCCTTTCCACCACATTATGTCTCCAGCCTTCCATTTTACTCGTCCACATCTCCTTATCTGACACACTTTTATCTCCCTTTCACCTCTAACCTTTGTCACGTACTCTATCCATTTGCCAATTAAAACCACCCTCACCTGTATTCACTATCACTTTCCAGCTTTGCCCAACCCCCTCCTCTCCTTTCCAGCTTTCTCTCTCGCAAGCGAGAGTTAGGAATAGCTCTGAGGGCTAACGGAATCAAGGGATATGGGGAGAAAACAGGAACGGGGTATCGATTTTGGATGATCAGCATTGATCATATTGAATGGCGGTGCTGGCTCGAAGGGCCGAATGTCCTACTCCTGCACCTATTTTCTCTGTTTCTATGTTTCTATACCACAATCAGTCAGAAGAAGGGTTCTGAACCAAAATGTCACCTATACATTCCTTCCACATGCTGCCTTACCCATTGAGTTCCTCCAGCACTTTGTGTTTGTTCACAACTAGACCAAGTGGAACCGTTGGGCCCAAACCTTTCCTGCATTGGTGCATTTCAGATAGATTCTAAGATAATGGGACTCATTTTCAGTTTGGCATCAAATCAGCCATGTGAAATAATGGGAGACAATTCTGCAACTATATCTAAGGTGAAAATTATCTCACCATCACTCCTATCCTAGATTTACCTCCCAATGAGACCCCCTCTACCTTTGCACCCCTCATCAGTAATTTCATTATTGCAATTGGCTTCTACCCAAATCCAGAGAAGGTGATCCAATTGCTCATTCACGCAGTGACATGTTTGTCAAGAAGTTCCACTGCATTTAACAATGACACAAAAGTTCAAGTCAAGTCAAGTCAAGTTTATTTGTCACATACACATACAAGATGTGCAGTGAAATGAAAGGTCACCCACAGTCCAGCAATAGAGCAATAAAAATAAACAATTTCACACACAATCACAACCAACACAAACAAACAAAAAAAGAAACATCCATCACAGTGAGTCTCCTCCAGTCACCTCATCACTGTGTTGTATGGCCAGAATGTCTTTTCTCTTCCCCTGCCGTCTTCTCCCGCGGTCAGGCTGTTGAAGTTGCCACGTTCCAGGCCGTGCTAGACGGTGAAAGGTCCGCAGCGGGCCAACCCCAACCCCCGCAATCCGGGGCGGGCAAAGACGCCGCCGCTGCATGTCGGGGCGGTCAGGGCTCCCAACATTGAAGCCCCCGCCGGGCGGAGAAAATCCCGCGGCCTATTTCAGGCCGCGCCGGACAGTGAAAGGTCCGCGGCAGGCCGACCCAAGCCCCGTAATTCGGGGCGGGCAAAGGCGCTGTTGCTGCAGGAGCTCCCAAAGTTGGCCCCCAACCAGGGTCCAGCGAGCTTCCAACGTCCACGCGGCCCGTGCCAAAGAAGCCTTCGGAGCCTCCGAAGGTGAGTCGCAGCCGCACCCGCAGCGCCACCACAGCCTCCAAAGGCAGCCAGCTCCGCAGATGGTAAGTCCGGTCTGTGGGCTCTGCGAACCAGAGCCCAGGTGGTCCCAGCTGGAGGCCGCCAGCTCCAGGTGTTTGGCCGATGGTAGGCCGCAGCGGGAATGGAGACACCACCCAGAAAAAAGGTTGCGTCTCCATTCGGAAGAGACAATATTACAGTCCCCCCCCCCCCCCCCCCCCCTACATAGTACACAACCACAAAAAATGACATCACATCTAAACACTACAATCAAAAGAACAACATAAAAAAACAAAGAAAGACGGACTGCAGGTGAGCCGCAGCTGCTAGGGCAGTGCAGTCGCAGTTCTATGGTTACACTGGTACATAGTGTTTTGTTTCTAAAATTCTTTGTATTGACAGGAGTAGAATTTTGGAGGAAGAGTACAGTAATGCTGTAATGCAGCATATTTGGTATCATTAACTAGCATTTCCTGGCATTTATCTTTAGTTAACGTTACCCAATTGTTTAATCATACTGAACCTTTTCCAAGATCAGTTTATCCTTCCTAAGATAAGGCATAAAATCTGAGTAAACATTTCTAGTAGGGATCACCTATGTTCTTTGTAATTACTTTTTTAGTGATGTCCACCATCCAAAATAACTTGATATTTGTTGTAAATATGTTTGATGACTGATACACCAAATACTTCTTGGTAGAGAACTCCCAAAGGTTCACTATCCTCTGAGTGAAAAATAAAATTATCAAGTCAGTTCTGAATGGCTTAGCTCTTATTTTGGGAGTTTAATCCCTGGATGTTGGCATCCTAGCCTGGGGAATCTTCATCCCCACATGCACCCAGTCATAAGAATTTAATATGTTTCCATGAGATCATCACTAATTGTTCTAAACGCTTCAGAGTATTGGCCTATTCTGCATAACCTCTCATCCAAGGACACATGAATCCAGGAATCATGCTGGTAAACCTTCTTTACATTCCCTACATTACAAGTAAATCCTTTCTTAGGAAAGGAAAACACTATACCTAGCAATCTGGATGCAATCCCACCAGGGCTCTCCACAGTTGCAGGAAGACATTTTTTCTTCTCAAATTTCCTTGGAATAAGTGCTAACATGTCATTTGTCTTCTGAATTACAAGGATACCCAGGTCCCTCCGAACACAACACCTTTCAGCTTTGCACCATTTAAAAAAAAATACTCTACCTTTCCATTTTTATCTTCCAAAGTGAATCACCATTCCCCTTCTTCATTTCCAGATAGTCCTGTAAATTATTCATTATTACTTCCCATCAACCCCCTATGATTCTTTTGCCACATACCTACCTCAAGGGGTAATTTACAAAGGGCAATTGGGCCACACTTCCCAACATAACATTGGGATGTGAGTGAAAACCAGGGGGGCTGACAGAAGCCCACATGAATTCCAACAAACTACACCTTAAGCTGGCTTATTTGTAACCCCAGGCCCACAAAGGTCCACAAAATGGACTTGCAAGGCCGTAAGAGGTAATTCAAAGTGGCCAATAAATTCCACCAGCCTGCAGATGCTGTGAATTAATTATCAAAAACATTGTTTACAAATGTTATATATTTTCCAGGGATATCTGCAACAAGGACAAGAATTGAATATATCTAACTGTACTATAAATGTCAAATTAACTGCAAAAGACATTGATCACTGTAAGAATCATTGATTTCACTGCTAATGTTTGCAATCTTTTAATGTGGAATATATCCCAATCTTGTATTAGTAAACCTTCTGTTCAGGAAATGATCAGGAACTCAGGAACTGATTAATCAGGAACAGATTACTGGAAGATTCACACATGGAAATCCTCCCCAGCATAAAATTAAAATTTCATTTTCTGATTTTGAACCATTTGCAGCAAATCTTGATAGACTCCATTAAAGCCATCTCAAGGGGCTGAAAACAAAATATATTCTGAGAGTCTAATCCTTATAGGGAAAATAAATCTGTAGTTGTTTTGGAAGCTGTTCAGTTCTAAAACTGAATTTGTGCCATACTTAGACACTAAATGCTGGAGTAACAGTGTATGTGCCATATTTTTTCTTTCTTCCAAAGGGAAATGTGTAGGTGTTTAAATAAATGTTCCAGGGTGTTATTGCAGTATGGCTGATTTATTATGCAGATGCCATAAAGCTTAATTTGGACATTGATGCTATTATTTGATCGCCTTCATGTCCCCCTGAGGCATCAGTTCTTCCATTAATCTGAGACAGTATAAACTTTTAGACCAAGTAATTCATTTATCAAAAGGAATGTTAATTTGACAGTTTTGATGGAGTATTTAGAACATAGAAGACAGTAAGCCTCATCATTTTGTGCTGCAATAAAATATCCTTCTACTGTTCATGATGGAGTAGCAGATCTTTATTATATTGCTTCCTCCTTTCCAGTGAATATTTTCTGCCAAAGTGGTTAAATTTAGCAGTTGAGCTATTATGCTAACTGTCTGAAGCCAATGAAATATGAAGTTAATTAACAACAAACCTTAAGATATGGTTTGTTAATGAACTGTCTTTTAGAATCACTTTGCTAAATTTTAGCACTCTCAGCTATGAATCACAGTTTTGTACATTAAGTTCAAATATACAGGAGTACCGCATTGTTGCAGAAGTTCTTCTTTCAGGCGGGATTTTGAACCAAAGTTTGCCAGGTGGAAATACAAGATATCATGGCACCATTTCAAAATGACCAGAATTTTTTTTGATATCCTGACAAGACATTTATCACTTAGTGAACACCAACAAAATGTATTCAGTCATCCAATTTACTGCCTGTGATAGATTGCTATGTACATGTGAACTCCTGTGTTTATATGATCATAGGTTATTACAGATAAATAAAGTCATTCTGTATGTCCTAATTCTTCTAATCGAAGGGAGGCAGTGTCTCCCCTTGTAGTATTTGGCCTGTCAATGAGGCCAGGACATTCAATTATTGTTTAATGTATTTGGACAAACAATGGTACTTCCCTTTCGAACCACCAGCAACAACTGGCAAGATTTGGTCAATTGTATTTGATTAATAGTTTGACACTTCATAGGACCGGTAGAATGCAGCTCTATTTTTGTCTGGTATACTTCACCTGCAACCTATCTTTTACAACTCATTGGTGAATATTACATTCTACATAAGAACTTGGTGCTCCTCATTCTAGGCTGTTTTAACAATGTTAAATAAGTACAGGTGTTGTCTTCTTTACTTCTTCCTATACACTACTTTAATATTTTTCAGCAAATTGTATCTACAAATGTTCTGTCCATTTAAATATATCCTTCAATTTATTCTCTGATTTCTGAGTCACCTTGTCTCCATAGCCTGCTTGTCTGATATAAAATTTAAATATAATCACTTTTCGCTGAGTTTCTAAATCCAAATCATTTATGTAGATTGGCAACAGTAGATATTCCATCACCGAGCCCTGAGGCGATGCATTGACTACTTCCCCTGCACGGATGCAACTCAAAAACAACTTACATATATACAAAACATTCAATGCAATAAAATATCCCAAGGCACTTCATGACATGAAAATATCAAATAAAATTTGGCATGATATTACAATAGGAGGAGAGGTAACATGAAATTTGAAGAATAAGATACATTGTGAAATTGTTCTAAAGGAATAAAGAAAGGGAGAGTTGAAGGGTTTGAGAAGGCGACAGGCTGAGAGAGGTGTGATGCTGTGATGGAATTGAAAATTACGATGACATTAAAAAAAATACAAGCATTATTGGGCAAGTGTTTATATAGGCTAGTGAGCATGGAAGTGATGGATGCATTTGGTGCAAGATAGGATGTGGGAATTACTGTTTTAAGAGCTTAGGTTAGAGGAAGGTGGTGGATGGGAGAGCACTGGAATGGTGTAATCTAGATGTAATGAGAGCTCAGATGTGCATTCTAATAGTAGTTGACCTGATGGAGCAGAAATAGGTGATGTAACAAAGGTGGGTGAAAATAGTCTTGGTGATTAGGATGCAGGGTTAATAGTTGAAGGCGGTCATCCTTATCCAATCTGGCCAACAACTCATTCTAAAATCACAGCAATATGGTTGATTTTTAACCACCCTCTGAAATGGACAAAAACATTCACTGAAAAGGAAATTGAAGATGACAGTAACTTCCCCTTTGACCCCCATATGATTTGTATGGTTTTTTTAAAATATCAAAATTTCCCTTGATATTGTACATGTAATGGAAAATTTACAAATACTCATTAGTTGTCCAGATATATTTTGATAATCATTGGCAGATTTCTAACATGATGCTCAGGCATAAATTGTCGTTGTGAATTGGATACGTTACATAAATATCAGGTTTGCATTTCCATTGAAATCTGCTTAGTGGTAGAATCTCCATTGTTGCCAATTCACATAAATAATCTGAATTTACAACCTCAGTATTTCCACCATTCATGTCCCTTAACTATTCCCTGAATGATAATCTGATAGGGAATATAAATCCTGATTTCTCAAGTGCAAAAAAGGATCATACTAAAAACCGACAGTATTCAGTTTCACAATGTAACCTTCAAGCAAAAGAAGAATACATACAATTCTTGAAGCCTCATTCAAAGGTAACACATCGCTCTCATTCAGTCTTGTTCTGGTGAAAGAAATTACAAACACTGAAGGAAATTGGCAGGCATTTACAATGGCCTATTGGAGGGTAAGCCATGATGTTGTCAAGTTTCAATAGTGCCTCAGATTACTTTTGTTTTACAATAACTGAAATAAGACTGCCAATAAAACAAGGACTTTAACAAGGCACCGACCATACTAACAACACTAAACATGGCCCTCCCACCTCAGCACCATTCCCTGCTGGTCCCAACCCATCAACCCTGCTAAAACTAGGAAAATAAATCTAAAAGATAAATTTTGAATGACACTAAAATTAAACTAATATTCTCCAGTTGTCACAGTGATTCTACTTAAGTTCTAGAGTTCGTAGTCATGCCGCACAGAAAAAGGCCATTCAGCCCATCGAGTGTGCTCTGAATATCGTGTTCATTCACACTAATTCCATTGTATTGTCTGGTCCTTCTTGGTCCTCCTAACCTCACCCCTCTAGGTTCTAACCTCCTAACCTCACCCCTTTCGGATCTAACCTCCTAACCTCACCCTTCTAGGTTCCACTACAGTTATATCAGTGACAACCACAGTGCTGGGGAAAATAAACATGAATGATTAATATTGTTAGTGGACAAACTGCACTTTATTTTAGAGGGACATAGTGATAACTTTCACATAATGGAATGCCCGATTTCATAAGCATGGAAATGATTCACATCCAACAACCATTAGAGCGTTGAGCACGATAGACATCAGATACCAAAAATCTGTAGTCTCTTTTTGCTCTGGTTTATTTCACTCATATGTTTAAACCGTATTGATGTATTCTTAATGTTTTAATGTTTTATGCTTATTCTTAATTGTTTACTGTATATTTGTGTTGTTACTTGCGAGCGGAGCACCAAGGCACATTCCTTGTATGTGTACATACTTGGCCAATAAGCTTATTCATTCATGTTTGCATGACCATACTTCTTGTAGATGAAATATTAGCTGCTGATGATAGTTGAATTTTCAATGTGTTTTTGGCATTTGTAAAGTAATTATTGTGTGTAGTTACTGAGCACAGAATTTACACATGCTTATTCTTTTGTAGTATTTTTGATTCAAAGATGAGGCAGGACCTGATGTAACTGAAAGAGAATAATTAAATCGTAATGCTGCACATTTTACATTGTGACATTATTTTCATATATTTTGTACAATTTTAAATTGCAAAATATTCCTGATGTTGGTTTTGTTTTTAGTTAATGCCATGTCGGAAAAAGAAATCAGAAATAAATGTAATAAAACAAATAGCTGCTTTGCCACTGAAATCTTTCACTTAATATATTTGGACTTAATCTGGATTTGTAATTCTGTAATTTTTAAAAGTACATTGTTTTCAAAGATGCAATTTTCTATTAAACAATGCCTGAACCCCAACAGTGATATAGTAATGTTACCATCTCACCCAAACCTTCATACAACAATGAAAGCTGACATTCTTTTGGATAATAGTCACATTAGATCAGATAAATGTTCATGTTATCAGGAGGCACAGGCCCGCTAAGAAAGCTGCACTGACTCCCTGCAATGGTTCATCTCAAGGCTAGCAACGTGAATGTCAGGCAGCATCGTTCCCAGTAAAGGTCATATTAGCATTAACGTGTATTTAATCAGGTTTGTTTTAGAAATCAAACAGCCACCCTTGTCATCCTTTGTGTTAAATCATTGATGCACTCATCAGGTAAACCTATCATTGAGCCAATGTCATGACAGATTGTCACCTCCTGACAAAAATCTGAATTCCCGAACCACTTCCTGAACCACAAATTTGATTCCTTGCACAGGTGCAGCGTGCACTCTACAAATTGAGAAATGTGCCCCACAAAATATTGATTTTGGCATGTGAATGTGTGGAAAGTCATTGCTGCAAGTTCCCCTCGGAACAAATTTCCAGCTTCATATTTAATTCCTCCAGTAAAAGTGAAAGGTATTCTGACAATGTACGTCATGTGCCATCATGAAACAATTTTTTGGTGTTGCTTTATGGTTTGCCTTTTTTGTGCGCGTTTGGTGGCTCTTAACCTCTACCAATCTCCGATGCAGAATGTACACACCTATATGGATGTGGAGCTCAAACAGAGCAGGTGTGGTTTATACAAGGACTCTTCACAGACAGCCTCTCACCAACTTTCTACAAATATTTTTACAACCCCCCCAAGAGCAATTTGTCACAAGGCACAATTCTTAAAGTGACAGCCTTAAAGTTGCAATCATTGTTCACCAACAATTTTGCATTACTGCTTTCACTGCTTTAAATTTTTTTAAAAAAAACTAAAATAACTGATTTGTGATATTTACAAATTTTGTAAAATTAACCAAATCACTCTCTATGATCTTTATGATGGTACTAATGTTAACTTGTTGAATTCATATAAGTACCAAGTACTTTTGTAATATCATCCACTTAACCATGATCTGTACTTAACTATGATCTCTCACCTTGACTCTCATCAGAAACATCACACACAAACTCCTTCTGAGCTGTGTGTGGATTCACTTCAGAAACATCCTTAATGTCACAGTCTTCAGGTTAAATGCACTCCCATTTGGAAGAGAATCGGCTAATTAGGGAAAGGCATTATGTGGCAGGTCATGTCTTACTAACATGATCAATTTTTTTAAGGAGGTAAAAAGATTTTTCGATGAAGGAAAGGTGATGGATGTTGACTACATGGAGTTTAGTAAAGCATTTTATAAAGTCCATTGTGGCAGGCAGATCCAAAAGATTAAGATGAATGGGATTCACAGTGACTTGGTCATAGGGATTCAGAACTGCCTTACTAATAGAAGACAGAGTTGTGGTGGAAGGGTGTTATTCAGACTGAATGTCAGTGATCAGTGGAATTCCATTGTGCTGGAACCTCTGTTGTTTGTGATATATGTACATGAAGGACTTGAACATGGATGAAAATGGGCCAGTTAGTAAGTTTCCAGACAACGCCAAGACTGCTGGAGGTGTGGGCAGTGAGGAAGGCTGGGATATAGATCAGCTTCAGAAATGGGCAGTGAAGTGGCAGATGGAGTTTAATCCAAGCAAGTGTGAGATGTTGCACTTTAAGAAGTCGAATGTGATGAGAAAGTATATTGTTAATGGCGACCCTTAACAGCATTACAGAGGGATCATGGGGTCCAAATCCATATCTTACAGAAAGTGGCAGCACAAGTCGATAGAGTAAAAAAATAAGGCATGGTATGTTTTCCTTCATTGGTTGCGGCATTGAGTATGAGAGTCAAGAAGTCATGATGCAGCTTTATAGTACTTTCGTTGGGCTGCATTTGGAATGTTGTGTGCAGTTCATATTGCCTTATTATAGGAAGGATGTGGAGGCTCTGGGGAAGATGCAGAATAAGTTTACCAGAATACTGCATGGATTAGAGCCTTTTAGCTATAAGGTTGGACAATCTTGGATTATTTCCTCTGAAATATTAGAGATAGAGGAAAGGCCTGATAGAAGTACAATAAATTATGAGAGGCATACACGGGGTAGATAGTGTAGGTCTTTTTCCCAGGGAGAAAATGTCAAAGACTAAAAGGCACAGCTTTAAAGTGAAAGGGGCAAAGTTTAATGAAGATGTGCGATGCATGTTTTTTTTTTAGCAGAGCATAGTGCCTGGAACATGCTGCCAGATGGTGGGGTCAGGTATTTAAGAGGCATTTTGATAAGCACATGAATATGCAGCGCATGGAGGGATATGGATCATGTGCAGATATGCTGCACTTTTCTATATTCTATGTTCTAGGCATTGTTTCTTCCTCTTAGGAGAACCTCAAAAAGGCATCTGCTCTTGCACTTTTGTTAGATGCTCTGTCACAATTATACTGAGAATGGTATTGTCCTCCTCTGCATCCATGAAGCTGCCATAGTGGGAATAGCAGATCACTGTATTTCCCAGCAAGAAATTATGCAACTTTGTAATTAGAAATCCCTTAATTTGAGCATTATTTTTTTTCACCTTTGGTCAATCTGCCTGATTTTCATGAGAAATTCACCTCATGGCCATGACACAAGATATGGCTGTTTGTGGCAAAACTCCAGTAGTTGGAAGTATTGTAAGTAAGTTTTAACATTTGATTAGTGTCATAATGCACTAAAAACTGATCTTTGCAAGTCTTTTCTTGCACAGATCATAAATGTTTTACTGGTTTTTACTCTACTGCCATGGCTCATACATGGTGAATTCATATCAACATTACAGCAAAGTCAGGTGGAAATCTGGTGCAGTATTCAACCTTAATAATGATCAGAGACCCGCAACGTTGTGTTTCTTTAATTGGCAACAGCTTGTTTCCATTTACTCACAGATCTAAGTAAATCACTTCCTTTTGCATGAAAGTACATTAGCCTCTTTTAAGTTTCACTTTATGTTGATGAAATGGTTGATGACTTTCTTCCTCCGTGATTGTTGCAGTTAGAGTATCACTCTGATTGTACAAGGAGTTAAAGCTATGCTGGATCGCAGGCAGCAACTTGTCATTTATTGTTTGAAATATTTTAGTTCACAATTTTATTCTAACTTCAAAATGTGAAAGAGTAAGGTTGAGGGCAGTGGGTATGGTAAAAGTATGTACATGTAGTATCAAACCTGATTATGGGAGGATGTTGTTGGTTGATACATTGAGCTTTTGAAATGGTATTTGAAGATGCTATTGAAGATGCTATTGCCTTACAGCTAAGATCATTAAGAAGATTAAATATTATATCCTAGTTCGCAAAGCCTAACATCTGGCTTGACTTCCACAACAGTCTACTCCCTCTGCCTCATGAAAATGCAAGGTTTACACAACATCTCTCCTTCTCTGCATCTCCACCCACAGACTTCTACAGTGCTGCAGAGTTGTGGAACTCATTCTTTCCCTTAATCTAACATGGTATAGGAGGATTCAGGATATCTTTATTTGTCATCCAAAAAACAAGTCTTTTGGACGAGATTTCATCACCCACAGTCCAACTATAAGAGCAATAAAATAAGCAAATAACACAACCCCAACCAACACAAAATCTCCCAAAAAGAAACATCCATCACAGTGAGTCTCCTCCAGTCCCCTCCTCACTGTGATGGAAGGCCAGAATGTCTTTTTTCTTCCCCTGCCGTCTTCTCCCGAGGTCAGGCTGTTGAACTTGCCACGTTGCAGGCCGTGCCGGACGGTGAAAAGTCCGCAGCGGGCCGACCCAAGCCCCGCGATCCGGGGCGGGCGAAGACACTGCCGCTGCCGCTGCCGCTGCTGCTGCACGTCGGGGCAGTCAGGGCTCCCAACATTGAAGCCCCCGCCGAGCAGAGAAAAATCCCACGGCCTATTTCAGGCTGCGCCGGACGGTGAAATGTCCGTGGCGGGCCGACCCAAGCCCCGCAATCTGGGGCGGACGGTGAAATGTCCGCAGCGGGCCGACCCAAGCCCCGCGATCCGGGGCGGACGGAGAAATGTCCGCGGCGGGCCGACCCAAGCCCCGCGATCCGGGGCGGGCGAAGACGCTGCCGCTGCCGGAGCTCCCGATGTCGGCATCCACGCAGCCCGAGCCGAAGGCGAGTCGCAGCCGCTCCCGCAGCCCCCGAAGACAGCCGGCTTCGCAGATGGTAAGTCTGGTCCACGGGCTCTGCGATCCAGAGCCCTGGAGGCCGCCAGCTCCAGGAGTTTGGCCGATGGTAGGCCGCAGCAGGAACGGAGACCCGACCCAGAAAACAAAGCTCGGGTCTCCGTTCGGAAGGGACAAATTTACAATTGTACAGTGTCCCCACCCACACACATAGTACACAACCACAAAAAAAACACAACATCACATCTACAATTAAGACAAAAAAACAACAAAAACACAAAGACAAACGAACCGCAGGTAAGCCGCAGCTGCTAGGGTAGCGCCGCCATTTTGGTAATCCCAAATAAGTTAAGACCAGGAATAGATCATAAAGTAGCACTTTCAAGAGAAAAGCAGAACAGGTCTTAGAAGCTTTATGATCTATTCCTGGTCTTAACTTATTTACATCAAGCAGCAATTATCTATACAATGAACCACCATTTCCTGCAGTCACATTGCATCTTCCCTTTAGAAATCACAAGCTGGCTTTACATCCCCATTCTCCCCATCCCTCCCCCACCCTAGTTGTCATACCTTTTTCACTGTCGTCCTGCTGAGTTTTACTGTTTGTATGACTCGTTATCATCTTCCCACAGTCAACAATGGGCCATTGTGGGCTCCACCTTTCCTTGATCATCGTTGCTTGCTTTGATCTATCTTTTTGCATATCTTTTATTACTTTGTTCTATGTACCCTTTCATATTGCTCAGTTCCCTCTCCCCTGACTCTCAGTCTGAAGAAGGGTCTCGAGCCAAAATGTCACCTTTTCTTTTTCTCCAGAGATGCTGCCTGACCCGCTGAGTTACTCCAGCTTTTTTTGTCCATCTTTAGAGAATGCAAGTCAATTTTAACTCAAGCAATCAGTGGCAGATTTAACAGGACATGGATATTGAAATCGTCTAGGCCTGACTATATTGGATCAAATGATTAATTGTGCACTGCAATCCTTGCAGCAATTTTCAAATTAGATTACAAAGTTCAGAACTAACTCATGACATGATATCTGCAAATTGGGAGCTGTTTTGTAAGATCAATAAGAGTGGAAAAGAATCCAAGCTGACGTCAGAGCTTGAATGTTTAAATTCCCTGCAGAACGCGAACTGATTTATAATGTCTCAGCGTTCATTTTCAGATCCTTTAAAATTTGGAGTGAAATATTCCACAGACTGCTGGACTTTTTTTGCAATTGTTTTTGCACAGTCACACGGGCTGTGTGCAGTCTCTCTTGAAAGATTCTTGAACAAAGGCAAATGTGGTTATGAGGCAGCTCCCCCTACTGAACTATTATCGGAATTTACTTCCAAGTCAGATCATATGTTCTTCCCTGCTATTTTCAGCCCACAAATAAAACAGCGCAGAGCTACCTTCTATCCAATTTGCACCATCAGTCAACAGGAGCACCTGGATCAAATTTTGCAGAAGCAAACATTTGTATTTTTTGTAAGATTTCCCCCTTTAGCTAAATCTGCACTCTTATGATGTCCTAACACTGCCAACCTTTTCAGAGTTTAATCCAAGCAACTGTAATGTGTTGCACTTTGGGAGGTTAAATGTATGGGTAAAGTATATAGTTAATGACAAGAATCTTAACAGCATTGGTGTACAGAGGGAACTTGGGGTCCAAGTCTCTAGATCCCTGAAAGTGGCAATACAAGTAAATAGAATGGTAAGAAAGACTAGAGTATGCTTGCCTTCATTTGTTGAGTATTAGGGTCAGGAAGTCATGTTGCAGGTTTAGAGGATTTTGGTTAGGCTGCATTTGGAATATTGTGGGCAGTTCTGGTCACCCTGCTACAGGATGTGGAGGCTTTGGAGAGGGTACAGAACAGGTTTACTAGAATGCTGCCTGGATCAAAGGATATTGCATATCAGGGGAGATTGGACAAACTTGGATTGTTTTTCCTGGACTGTCGAAGGTTGGGGGGAGATCTGATAGGTATATAAAGTTGTGAGAGGCATGGAAAGGGTGGACAGTCAGAACATTTTTCCTAGAGTCAAAGACTTGGAGGCATAGCTTTAAGGCGAGAGGGGCAAAGTTTAAGGGAGATGTGCAGAGCAGGTATTTCTGGAACCCGCTGCCAGGTTGCCTGGAACCCGCTGCCAGGTTTGGTGGTAGAGATAGATACAACAGTGACATTTAAGAGGCTTTTAGAAAGGCAGAGGAGAACAATTTAACTTGACATTATGTTCAGCATGGACATTGTGGGCCAGAGAGCCTGTTCCTACATTGTATTGTTTTATGTTTTATGTTCTGTGTCTGACTCGGTGCGGTCTTGTACTTTGGCTTCTGCTTGTCTTTCCAGATGTTGTGCTTCTTCCTCCTTTTACTTCCCTCGTCTGCTTTTTCTCTTTTGATTGGTGTTGTGATCTGCACCAATAGGGACATCTAAATGAGAAGACGTATGACATAGCAAAGATGAGCAGGAAGCTAGAGGATTGGGCAACTTTTAAAGAACAACTGAAGGTAACTGAAAAGGCAATACTGGGAGAAAGGATGAAGTAAGAAGGTAAGGTAGGTAAGAATATAAAGGAGGATAGTAAAAGCTTCTTTAGGTATGTGAAGTGGAAAAGATTAGTTAAGACAAATGTGGGTCCCTTGAAGACAGAAACAGGTGAATTTATTACGGGGAACAAGGAAATGGCAGAGGAGTTGTATAGGTTCTGTCTTCACTAAGGAAGACACCGACAATCTCCCAGAAGTACTAGGGGTCAGAGGATCTCGGGTGACAGAGGAACTGAAGGAAATTAACATTAATCAGGAAATAATGTTGGGTAGACTGATGGGATTGAAGGCGGATAAATCCCCAGGGCCTGATGGTCTGCATCCCAGGGTACTCAAGGAGGTAGCTCTAGAAATCGTAGACGCATTGGTGATCATTTTCCAATGTTCTATAGATTCTGGACCAGTTCCTGTGGATTCGAGGGTAGCCCACTTTTTAAGAAAAAGGAAGGAGAGACAAAGCAGGGAATTATAGACCAGTTAGCCTGACATCGGTGGTGGGGAAGATACTGGAGTTAATTATTAAAGATGTAATAGTAGCACATTTGGATAGCAGTTACAGGATCGGTCCTGTCCAAGTCAGCATGGATTTATGAAGGGGAAATCTTGCTTGAATAATCTTCTGGAATTTTTTGAGGATGTAACAAGTAAAATGGATAAGGGAGAACCAGTGGATGTAGTGTATCTAGACTTTCAGAAAGCCTTTGATAAGGTCCCACACAGGAGATTAGTGGGCAAAATTAGAGCACATGGTATTGGGGATAGGGTATTGACATGGATAGAAAATTGGTTGGCAGACAGGAAACAAAGAATAGGAATTAACGGGTCCCTTTCAGAATGGCAGGCAATGACTAGTGGGGTGCCGCAAGTCTCGGTGCTGAGACCGCAACTATTTACAATATATATTAATGATTTAGATGAAGGAATTAAAAGTAACATTAGCAAATTTGCAGTTGACACAAAGCTGGGTGGCAGTGTGAACTGTGAAGAGGATGCTATGAGGATGCAGGGTGACTTGGATAGGTTGGTTGAGTGGGAAAATGCATGGCAGATGCAATATAATGTGGATAAATGTGAGCTTATCCACTTTGGTGGCAAGAACAAGAAGGCAGATTATTATCTGAATGGTGTCAGATTAGGAAAAGGGGAAGTGCAATGAGACCTGGGTGTCCTTGTACCCTGGGAACTGAAAGTAAGCATGCAGGTCCAGCAGGCAGTGAAGAAAGCTAATGGAATGTTGGTATTCATAACGAGAGGATTTGAGTACAGGACCAAGGAGATCCTTCTGCAGTTGTACAGGGACCTGGTGAGACCATATTGTGTGCAGTTTTGGTCTCCTAATTTTAGGAAGGGCTTTCTTGCTATTGAGGGAGTGCAGTGTAGGTTCACAAGGTTAATCCCCGAGATGGCGGGACTGTCATATGATGAAAGAATGGAACGACTGGGCTTGTATTCACTGGAATTTAGGATGAGAGGGAATCTTATAGAAACATATAAAATTGTTCAGGGATTGGACAAGCTAGATGCAGGAAACATGTTCCCGATGTTGGGGGAATCCAGAATCAGGTGGCACAGTTTAGGAATAAGGGGTAGGCCATTTAGAACTGAGATGAGGAAAATCTTTTTAACCCATAGATTTGTGAATTTGTGGAATTCTCTGCCTCAGAAGGCAGTGGAGTCCGATTCACTGGATGCATTCAAAAGAAAGTTAGATAGAGCTAATAGAATCAAGGGATATTGGGAGAAGGCAGGAACGGGGTACTGATTGTGGATGATCAAGCATGATCACATTGAATGGTGGTGCTGGCTCGAAGGGCTGAATGACCTACTCCAGCACCTTTTTTTGTAGTTTCTATGTTTCTCTGTGTCCTGTCTTTAGCTACATTGTACTAATCAGTCATCACTAACATTAAGCCCACTTACATATCTTCAGATGGATCTATATCTGGCTTGAAACATCGTAAACATAAATTCTTCTCACAACTTGTCCAACTATAACTCTGACAAACAAATACAGGCAATCCCCAGATTATGACAAGGTTCCAATCCTTAGAACTGATCATATCCCGAACTGATCATTAATCGGAAATGAATAAAAACAATTTGTGGGAGAGGATTACAGAAACAGCCGTGCTTGGAGAACGAGCAGTCAAAGGAAGAAAGACCGGCAGCTGGCCTCGCTGACTCAGTCATTGAGTAAGTCTCCTCAGCATTCCGAGCTCTGCTTGGCTCCATCAAGCCCCTGATTTCCTTTAGACTTTAGAGATACAGCATGGAATCAGGCACTTTGGCCCGCCTTCGGCCGACCAGCAATCACCCCATACACTAGCACTATTTTAAATACTAGGGACAATATACAATTTACAGAACCAAAATTAACCTGTACGTCTTTGGAGTGTGGGAGGGAACTGGAACACCCAGAGAAAACCCGCGTAGTCACAGGGAGAATGTACAAACTCCGTACAGATGGCACCCGTAGACAAGATTGAACCCAGGTCTCTGTTGCTGCAAAACAATCCTACCACTGCTCCACTATGCTGCCCGATTGTGGCTTAGGAGGGGGGTGGAAAGAGAAAGCAAACGGAAATGACCTCTTCCTCTCGGCAGATGATGTCTATCTGCAGCCCCACAGCAGCCAACAAATTCATCCCCAACCATCCCAGCAGTCTGCCAAATGCAGTTTGTATGATTGAGCTGTCCATACGTGGAGCATTTATAATCCAGATAAGACATGTTGGGGTGATGCTGAGCTTCTTGTTTGTTTGCCACTTTAATTCCCAATTCCATTCCCATTCCAACCTGTCACTTGCGTAGTCCTCCATTGCCGTAGTCAGGCCCAATGTAAAGTAGAGGAGTAAAATCTTGCCTTCGATCTTGGCACTTTGCAACCTTATGGACCGAATGTTGAATTTTCCAACTTTAGGTAAACTGCTCTCTCATCATTTCCAATTATGTTGCTTATGTCCCTTTCTCACCTTATTTCTATAAAATGCCTTCCTCTTGCTCAGTACTCATGCTCTTTAGCACCTAATCTGTCTAAACAATATAGTATTTTGTCTCACACCTCACTCTTCCCCAACTCTGTTTTGAAAATGTAACCCCTCCACTCTTCTCCCAGGGCCCATTTTCTATTTTTGTTTCAACAACACCTTCACTTGTTTCACTGCATTCCAGAATTCCACATCTTCTAAGAGCCACTTAGATGACATATACTTCTTTAGGGCTTTTTTCAGCATGGAGTAAGCTGTCTAATTATACCACCACTACTGATATTTAATCTGTTACTTTCTACAAGACTACTGGGTTTATATTGCTTTAAAATACTCAATGACACCAGTCTGAAGAAGAGTCTGACTTGAAATGTAATCTATCCATTGCCATTCATAGATGCTGCCTGGCCCATTGAGTTCTTCCAGCACTTTGTATTTTGTTCTGGATTCCAGCATCTGCAGTTACTTGTAACTCCATGATGTATGATCCTGATTTTCCAACTTGCGGTTTCTCCAGTTGATACTTCAGTTATTATAACTGCTTGTGCCAATATCCTGCTACTGCTGTAGTGTACTGGTGTACTGCTTTCATTAACAGCCTTTTGGTTCCAAAGTAAACATAGGCACAGGATTTGTTGGCTGTAATTCTAACGCATGTAACTGTAAATCCAATAGTTCAGGTTTCTAATCTGCCAGCCAAGTTCCCTGTCATCTGTAACTTCTGCAAACCTCTAACATCAGACTGGCTGCTCCTTGATCAGCTTTTTCAGGGTCACTGGATTGCTGTCCTTGGCCACTGGCATGTCCCTGCTGTTACCTTTGAGAGCTGTGATACAACATCAGCAAACTGCTGCTCTCTCATCTGACTGCGGGAAGTCGAAGACAAAACCTGCAAAGTCACAGTCAGGATACACACAAAATGGGGGAGTAACTCAATGGGTCAGGCAGCATCTCAGGTGAAAAGGAATAGGTGATGTTTCGGGTTGAGACCCAAAGTTAATGTGAGGGTAATCTGTCTGTCCCCACTCTGCCTCGCATGGGGATTAGATGGAAAGTATTCTCTTTAATACAAATTCCAGAATCCAGTGTAATTACAATCAGCAACAATTAAAGAGCATAGCTCCAGCGAAGATGATGTGTATACAGCTGGCCGGGGAGGAAGAGGAGTGACTTTGAGACTGTTTGGACTCGGTAGACTGAGTGATGTTCAAGGACTCAGCAATGGACCTGAATGAATACGCCACAGTTATTACTGACATCATAAGGGAATGTGTAGAGGAGTATGTTCTTACCAGGACCATTTGAGTGTTCCCTAACCAGAAGCTGTCAAGTCAGGCAACTCAGTGTCAAATAACAAGTCCAGATATGACTCCTAACAGGGCCATAGCAAATGCAAAGTGACACCTGAACTAAACTGGTGGCTCAGATGGATGCTCAATAACTGTGGCCTGGCAGCGTACAGCCCGAGCCACGTACTCAAAACCTACGCAGACCAACTCACTAGAGTTTGCGCAGATATCCCCAAATTCTCACTACAGTCTGAGTTCCCCCACCTACTTTAAAAGGGTATCAATAATACCGGTGTCCAAGAAATGTAAAATTATACGCCTCAATGACTACCATGTGGTGGCATTCTAATCCATTGTGATTAAGTGTTTTGAGAGGTTGGTTATGATGCAAATCAACCCCTGCCTCAGTAATAACTTGGACCCATTTCAATTCATCTACCACAATAAGATATCAACTGCAAAGGGTATCTCGCTGGCTCTGCACTCCACATTGGTCCACTTGGACACAAGTAAAACTTACATCACGCTGTTAGTCAGTGACTAAAGCTAGGCGTTCAACACCTTCATCCCTTCCAAACATCATCAAACTCAAAGAACTGGTCTCTACTCCTTGTTATGCAACTGAATCCTCAACTTTCTCTTTGGTAAACCTTAATCAGTACGAATTGATGACAATGCCTCCTCCTTGCTGCCCATCAGCACTGGGGCACCTCAGGGCTCTGTGCTCCAGCCTCAGTTTCACATGTTCACTTGATCGGAGGTGAGTTTCCTGAAGGAAAATAATATCAGATTTCAGAGATTTTAAGTGTGCAAAGACCCTGCTCCGCTTTACTGGATTATTAATTCCCTTTATATTCCAACTCAAGAAATGGATGTAGTCCTTATTTTTGTTGTCATCTATTTTTTACAAGATGGTACGAAAGCAAAAAGAAACAAAAAAAAACAATAAAGTCTTTACCTACAAACAAAAAACAGGGCCTTAAAAACCCCTGCTGATCTACCAGTCCCCTAGAGATCGCATCCCCCACTACCAGTGTAACACAGCAAATAACCATATAGAGAAAAAAAAAACTCTAACAATGAGCCCTAAACAGGGCGAACCATAATCTTATAAAGATTTTATTACAATGAACTTACAATTAAAAAACTTTCTAATTAAAAGATATGTGCATTAACCTCTGTACAACAGTTATCATAGCAGTCTCCTTATAAGTCCATAAATCTCGGTCATTTGAATAATTTCCAACGTTAAGTGTCATTATAAAATATCAAAGAAATATTTTTCAGATGGGTTAGTCATTATTAAAACACTTCTGTATTAAACAGTAAAGGCAACATTACACGTGAATTTGGGAATATGACTGTTGAATACTGAAATAAGGTCAAACTTGAACCGTGACTTTACCATATAACTCGACTCCTTGCCAGTTCGCTGCACTAGCTGCCAGCACTTGTCCATCAATGCTGGTTAGCCACTAATGCCGGTTAGCCACCAGCACCAGTTAGCCATTAATACGAGTATGTCGATATCTCAATCTTAGGGCTTAAGATTCTTCCTGATGTAGTCCACCGCCTCCGACGGGTCTCCAAACCGCTTATCTTGGCCGGTCGACAACGAAATACGGAGAGTCGCAGGGTACAGAAGTACAAACTTTATGCCCTGGCAGGTCCGGAGTAGCCGCTTAGTTTTGGAGAAGGCCGCTCTCTTTTTAGCCACCGCTGCGGTGTAGTCTGGGAAAATGCTCACTCGCTTATCATTCAGGGTCAGCGCGGCCTAGCGGGCAGCTTTTCGGAGGACTTCCCTTATCTCTTGGCAGTAATGAAACTTTACCACGATGACCCTCGGAGATTCTCCTGCGTTGGGTGGCGGCCGTAGGCTATGGTGGGCTCGGTCTAGAGTCACAGTGAAGTCAAGGCTCAGTAGCTCCCGTAACATCGTAGTGATAGCATCTGTAGGCCGCAGGACTACGCCGGTCTCGAATCCCTCTTTTATCCCGACGATACGCGCATTGCACCGGCGTTGTCGCCCCTCCAGGTCATCTAGTTTTAAGCGTAGCATGGCAACTTCTGACTTTAGTTGGTCCGTTTCCCCCTCAAGTTTCATCATCTTGTCGGAGTATGTATTCAGACCGACCGCCCTCCAGCTCTTTCAAACGGGTATCTTGTTTTGCCATGTCGTCCCTTATAGAATCTATTTTGGCATTCAAGTCTTTGGTACTTGAATCTATTCGTGCCAAGATCCTGCTTTCGCTGTTTGTTATGGCAGCCATCACTTCAGACAAGTCGATAGACTCACTATCTTGGGGCCCCGAGGCTTTAGCGGCCTGGTCTTGTCAGACTTGTCAGACTTTGTTTTGCCCATGGCGTCTTCCACGCTGTCAATGTGCAAATGCAAGGTCACTAATTTCGTGTGCCTGCAGTTCAATTACACGTATCATAAACCCAAATCGTCTGAAGTTAATTTAAAAAAAGTTATTAGTATAAATGTTCGCCCTGGGCAGGAGCTCAGAAAAGCACATCCCTACATGTCACTGCTCACCAGCGCCCCCCTCCACTCTCTCTTTGCCAATGATTGTGTAGTCAGACACAATTCCAGTACCATCTATAAATATGCCCATACCACTGTCATCGGACAAACATCATGATGATGACTCACAGTACAAGAGGGAGATTGATAATCTGGTTGAGTGGTGCCAGAACAACAATCTTGCTCGATCATGGAGCTAATTGCTGACTTTGGGAAGGGAAAGCCAAGGGACCATACTCCTGTTTTCATCTACGCTACACCAGTAGAGTCAACAGGTTCTTGGGAGTACACATCTCTGAAAATCTGTCCTGGACCTAAAATCATGATGCAATACAAAATGGTGAAAACAAAATACTTAACAGTTTCATAGTTCAATGACAATGGAGATGCTCAATAATTGCTAGCCCCATTGCATACAGAAATTACTGAACAAAAGTGTGTGATGACACAGTGAAGCTTACTAATATTGATTCTGTCATAGCTGATATGTTTTAATTATTATTTGTATTATATTGTGAGAAACAGCAAACTTTACAATAATTATTTTTCATACTTTCCTTGATTGACGTTTTATACTTCTGCTGAAAGTACCATCAGAAAAGTCTTCAGCAATGGTTCCATGATTTGACATGCACTGTGAAAAGACCCAACAATGTGCTCTTTAGGACATACTTCAGGTCTTAAGCCGATTTTCTCAAAATTCAGATTGCTTATAATAGGCAGAATAAATATGGTAAAAATAAAAATCTCATTTTTGATTCCAGTATAACATTCTGGGATCAAAACTAACATTCCAAATAAAAGTGTGTGCATATAGTTTATTTTAATGGAAATATTAATTGCGGAGAGCTGCAATGATAACATTCTTTCATTAATTATGGAGAAATCGCACAGGATATAGTGAAGATAGAATTTCAATTAGGCAGATTGAATTTTGCATGTATATTTCAAAAGGTGTTAGTTCATAAAGGAATAATTTATATATCATTAAAGAAATTAATTAAACCTAATAAAAACAAATCTTGTAATAGTAATTGACATTTCCAAGACCCTTCAACTCTGGCACACAGTGGTAGCACAGGGTATCTAGGGTCTTAGAAAAAAGGTCCATCAAATAGTTTTATTAATGCTAACTAAACCATTTAATGCATAAAATGAATGGAAATCCAGTTCATTTTAATCTCTGGCCAATCTTTCATTACAATGTCGGTCGGTGCACTACATTCATCAGTTTAAATATAACTCTTACAGAATCTTATTCCAATGTTATAATTTCCACTATTGGTTACAGCAGGTCCTCCTTTAAAGGCCCATGTGTTATCTAGGAGAATGGGGTAGAGGAATAGTAAAAATAGAACTGATGCTTATCAAATAATTATTGTGATTGTTAAAAACAACAACCATCAAGGAGAGTCATGATCAACATTGTCAACCACAAAGCTTTATGGAATAATATTGTAAATCTTGTCAATAAGAGTAAGGATAATTGAGATCATGAGAGTTATACTATGGACGACGTTTTCATTGGTGAGACTTTTTATGGACACTCACGGATTTAATCTTTTCAACTGATTCAGAATTTTATATCATCTAGAATTCTCCGCATGTATGGTGAAGATATATATTTTTGCAAAATGTTTAGAATTCAAGAAAGATGATAAGTTCTAGAATAAGGCAGTTTTTTTAGTTTTAGTTTAATTCAGTGATACAGCGCGGAAACAGGCCCTTCAGCCCACCGAGTCAGCGCCGACCAGCGATCCCCGCACATTAACACTATCCTACTACACACACTAGGGACAATTTACACTTATACCAAGCCAATTAACCCAAAAACTGTACGTCTGCAGTGTGGGAGAAAACAGAATATCCCGGAGAAAACCCACGCAGGTCACGGGGAGAAGGTACAAACTCTGTACAGACAGCACCTGTAGTCGGGATCAAACCTGGGTCTTCGGCGCTGCAAGAGCTGTAAGGCAGCAACTCTACTGCTGCGTCGCCATGCCGCCGTACATTTGGTACGTACATATTTTTTTACCAAAGCCTTTCTATATGTCGATAAATTTCTCAGGCTCTGGCATTTCTGCAAAGCAATATTTACTGCCCATCCCTAATTTCCTTAGAGAAAATGGTAATGAATTGCTGCGTTGAACCTTAACATTGCTCTGATGTTGGGGCTCCTACAGTGCTTTATTGAGTTCCAGAGTGTTTGATGGACTCAAACTGTGCATTAAATTGCTTGATGAGCATAAGCCACTTTAGCCACATTAGCAAATTTGCAGATGATACTAAGCTGGGGGGTAGTGTGAATTGTGAGGAAGATGCAATAAGGCTGCAGGGTGACTTGGACAGGTTGTGTGAGTGGGCGGATACATGGCAGATGCAGTTTAATGTAGATAAGTGTGAGGTTATTCACTTTGGAAGTAAGAATAGAAAGGCAGATTATTATCTGAATGGTGTCAAGTTAGGAAGAGGGGATGTTCAACGAGATCTGGGTGTCCTAGTGCATCAGTCACTGAAAGGAAGCATGCAGGTACAGCAGGCAGTGAAGAAAGCAAATGGAATGTTGGCCTTCGTAACAAGAGGAGTTGAGTATAGGAGCAAAGAGGTCCTTCTACAGTTGTACTGGACCCTGGTGAGACCGCACCTGGAGTACTGTGTGCAGTTTTGGTCTCCAAATTTGAGGAAGGATATTCTTGCTATTGAGGGCATGCAGCGTAGGTTCACTAGGTTAATTCCCGGAATGGCGGGACTGTCGTATGTTGAAAGGCTGGAGCAATTAGGCTTGTATACACTGGAATTTAGAAGGATGAGGGGGGATCTTATTGAAACATATAAGATAATTAGGGGATTGGACACATTAGAGGCAGGAAACATGTTCCCAATGTTGGGGGAGTCCAGAACAAGGGGCCACAGTTTCAGAATAAGGGGTAGGCCATTTAGAACGGAGATGAGGAAGAACTTTTTCAGTCAGAGAGTGGTGAAGGTGTGAAATTCTCTGCCTCAGAAGGCAGTGGAGGCCAGTTCATTGGATGCTTTCAAGAGAGAGCTGGATAGAGCTCTTAAAGATAGCGAAGTGAGGGGGTATGGGGAGAAGGCAGGAACGGGGTACTGATTGAGAGTGATCAGCCATGATCGCATTGAATGGCGGTGCTGGCTCGAAGGGCTGAATGGCCTACTCCTGCACCTATTGTCTATTGTCTATTGTCTATTGTCTATCAGCTTCAAAGAGACTTTATCATGATGTACTTTTTCAAGTTTCCACATGAGGATACTGTAGATTTAGAAACAATTTAAAGACATATCTGGATCTGGAGCACATGTTCTCAACTTTGTGGGCTCATTATGCTTTCCCTGCTGTTTAACTAGCACATTGTCCTGTGCTGTAGTCGGTGTCAAATTGTTTTCTTCAGATGCGCCAGACACAAAAACAGAAATACTGGAAGACCAGCCCATCAAGCAGCATCTGTAGTCAGAGTATAGGAGGGAGAATCGTAATCTGATTGAATGGTGCCAGAATAACAATCTCTCAGATTAGCAAGACCTAAGAGCTCCTGATTTCAGGAAGGGAAAGCCAAGGATCCATAAATCTATCTTCATCTGTTTTCTTATCTCTGAAGATATACATGTCCTAAGCCCAGCACATTGATTTAATCTCAAACAAAGCTTATCAAGCCGTTACTTCCTTAAACATTTGGGGAGATTCAGTAAGTGACCAAATACTTTATCGAACTTCTAACAAACTTCTAACGGTAGAGAGCATACTGGCTGGTTGCATCACTGCCTGGATTGGTAACTCTAATGCCCCGGAATGAAAGAGATTGTCCAATCCATCACGGGTTCTGACCTTTCCAACATCGGGGATCTACAGGAGGCACTGACTCAAAAAGGCCAATATCATCAAATATCCACACCACCATGACAATGCTCTCGTTCTGCTACCACCATGGGGAAGAAGGTACCAAGCTTGGACATGAATGTTCAAGCACAGCTTTTTTTCAGCAACCATTAAGCTTTTCAACACTGCACAACACTAACCACTACCTATGTTCTCAGGAGTTCTGTAAGCTTTAATTTAGGTTGCACTATGGAATTTGATTTTGCACTACTATGTTTATGTAGTATTACTGATTATTAATTTATTGTTTTATTTATTTGTGTGTTATTTATTTGTGTGTTATTGTGTTAATAAGCCTGTTAAGCTGCAGTAAGTAAAAATATCATAGTTCCAGTACATATGTCAATTAAACACCCTTGACTTTTAATGCATGACATCTGTGGATAAAACAAAGTAGTTAAAGTTTTTGGTCAATGTAAATGTATATGTGAATGTAAATGTTTTCAAACTGCTTTATTTCTTTTGTAATTATTAATAGCACATTGGTGTAATGGAAACTATTAAAACTAACTGAAAGGCTTGCTAATCCATTTTACAGGGCCATTAAATTGGTTCAGATACAGGCTAAGTGAAAAAGGTAGTACAGGCATCAGTGAATCTGATCAGTGTTTACAACAGCTCAATCAAAATTTAGTTTTTAACACACTCAATGTTGCTTCCTTTTTATTTCTATATTAACTTTATATTAATTCTCCAGTTACTCTAATAAGAATTTACCCAATATCATCAGATAATTTAATACAGATTTTTGGATTACTGGTCCAGTGATATATTTTGCAGTAGCATCCATGAATGTCCTCAATCTAATTGTTCTGGAGATTTCTGGGGGGCATATACTGCACTCCTGCAAGTCCAACACTTACCTCTCTAGATCAGTGGTTCCCAACCTTTCAAATATAGCGACCCATTTTAGAACAAGCAATCATGAAGCGACCCCAACCCTTAAAATATCTTATATATACATTCGGTTTTTGTACAACAAACTGCCATATATTGCGATTATTGAATTATAGATTATTTATTCATAAAAAATTCCAAAGCTC
Source organism: Rhinoraja longicauda (assembly GCF_053455715.1). Lineage (NCBI taxonomy): Eukaryota > Metazoa > Chordata > Chondrichthyes > Rajiformes > Arhynchobatidae > Rhinoraja > Rhinoraja longicauda. The sequence continues at coordinate 25,303,046 of NC_135967.1, forward strand.
CTACAAACATTAATTAATTGCAAATCAATTCAAAATTGTTCGAACACACAAATTTCCACCGTTATGTAAAATATGTTTATGAACTGACTTTAATGAGACGGCTGGTATTGCAGTTTTTTAGCTAGCAATTCTATCCTGGGCTCCGTTGTCGATATGGCACACCTCAAGTCGTCTTCCAGATTTAATTTATTTCGGTATTTGTTTTTAAGGATGAGAAGTTGGGAGAATGCTGCTTCACATAAGTAAGTTGTTGGGAAGGGCAATAAATTCCTTATCGCGATTTCTGATATTACTGGGAATTTTTGGAAACTTTTTGCCCAAAATTCTTGTAGTTGCAATTCACCAAACCATGATTTAGCTTCAAAATTGTTTTTTAAGTCGATGAACTCTTCTTCTGCTGCTTCAGGGATATTAGATACATTGGCATTGAATGGGTTGATTGTAAGGGAGAAAGATTTGCAACATTCATCAGGAAAATAACTTCTTAATCGAACAGTAAGAATTTCCAAATGCTCTTGTATCAAGCTATATAAGTCATCGATGTTAATTTCATTTGCCGCTTCTTCAACAAATTGGACAAGTGTTGGGAACATGTATAATTTCTTATGGTTAATTTTGGTGATCCAGAGTTCCAATTTCATTTTGAAAGACGATATGTTTTCAGACAAAGATATTATCGTACTTTCCTTACCCTGTAATCCTGTATTAACACTATTAAATATCTCAAAAATGTCGACCAGGTATGCCAATTTGCACAACGTAAATTCATCCGTCAACAATGATTCATATTCGCTTGCATTTTGAGAATCGAGAAATATTTGAAGCTCTCCTCTTAATTCAAAAAATCTCTTCAACGCCTTTCCTTTCGAGAGCCATCTTACCTCTGTGTGAAACAATAGTGCTTCATGCGTTGATCCCAAATCCTCACATAAAACTTTGAAGAGCCGTGTTGCAAGTGGCCTTGATTTAACGACATTTACTGCTTTAATCACTCGGTTAAGCACTTCTTTCAATGGTTCAGGTAACGTCTTGGTAGCTAATACTTGTCGATGAATCATGCAGTGAGTCCCAATTACTTCTGGAGTCACTTTTTTAACCAACGATTGGAAGCCAGACTTACAGCCGAGCATTGCAGGTGCCCCGTCAGTACAAACTCCGCATAATTTCTTCCATTCAATTGAATGTTCATTAAAGAAATCATCAATTAAATCAAAAATATCAGCAGCAGTAGTTGAAGTTTGCAGAGGCTTACAACACAAGAATTCTTCTTTAATTTTTTCATTTTTATAATAACGAACATACACAAGAAGTTGTGCAAAGTTTGTCACATCAGTAGTTTCATCAAGCTGTATGCTGAACAGCCCAGTTGGAGTTTCTTTTAATTCTTGAATAATTTGGCATAAAATATCCTCGGACATATCTGTTATCCTTCGTTTTACCGTATTGTTTGACACGGATAGAAGCGATAATTTATTTACCGCTTCAGGACCGATCATGAGACGTACAATATCTTTGGTGCATGGAAAAATAAGATTCTCAGCTATTGTGTGTGGCTTTTTAGCACGTGCTATTCTTAATGCAACCGTGTATGAAGCTTCAATGGCGGCTACATTTTTGTTTTGAAATAATCCACTGCTATCAAGCCGGCGGCTTTTGACACCAACAACTTTTGCTTTAAAAAAGTCAATACTTTTATCTTTCAAATCAGGGTGCTTAGTTTCGAGATGTCTTTGAAGTTTAGCTGGTTTCATAGACTCATGAGCAAGAACTTCCAAACATACTACACACTGTGGTCTTTCCACACCTGCATTAACTATGTCAGTGAATCCCCATTTCAAGAAATCATCACTGTACTTTCTCTTTCTTACACTCATTTTTAAAGGGTTAAGAATCACTCGAACAAAACTAACTACGTGTCACTGCAAGCGCGCGTACAACACTAGGTAAGTGGGAGGAGCGACAGCGGTGGCGCGACCAAGACAAAACAGAAACCAAACATGTTCAATACTGGCTTGAGTGACAACACGTTGTGTTGAGTGACTTAGGGAACTGTTACATTTAGTTTCATAGTATGAATTTATATAACTATCTTAATATGCATTTCACCGTGTTTTATATAATATTCATATCAGCTCAAAATCATTTAACGACCCCATGGCATTGGTGTCGCGACCCCGTTTGGGGTCGCGACCCACAGGTTGGGAACCACTGCTCTAGATGTTCCTTTTGACCCTTTCAAGCAAATTAATTTGTTTTAGATGTCAAGAAATAACACAGCACAACAAGTATTCCAGCCAGAAATCGAATGCTTGCGGAACATATGCAACTGTGAGAGGGTTGCCAAGATGTACTAGTGCCAAAGTACCACTATACTGAGGAACTCAGCCTTCCCAGTTCAATGCTTCTTGTCACAATGGCCTTATGCCTTGTGTAAATAAAAGCAAGGCAATGAAGCACCTGCACAGTAAATGGGTCATACAGACATATCTTGCCATAAAATACCGCGGGGAACATTTAATATTACATTTTGCAAATATTAATAATTAAGTGATTAACATACTGAAATTCAAATGCAATTTTTTTACCACGTTCATAGAATCATAGGATGAAGGTAATGTACCCAGGAGCACAAGAGATGGCAATTCTAGAATCTGTAGCAAAACAAAGGAGAGCAGCTGGGTGAACATAAGAGGTCTTGAAACCTCTGGGAAGGGAAATGCACAGTCAACATTTCAGGTTGAGACCTTTCGTCTCGACACATCTTGGTGCATCCTGCCCAGATGATACTAGGACTTTTTGATCATGTTGTTCATTTTTTTTTCTGCTTTGATTGCAGGTCTTATACATCCACTGGCCAACTGCGAATCCATCCCCTTCATTGGAACGTAGACACAAAATGCTGGAGTAACTCAACGGGACAGGCAGCACCTCTGGAGAGAAGGAATGGGTGGTGTTTCAGGTCGAGACCCTTCTTCAGATTGAAGAATCTCGACCCAAAACGTCACCCATTCCTTCTCTCCAGAGATGCTGCCTGTCCCGCTGAGTTACTCCAGCATTTTGTGTCTTCCTTTGATTTAAAGCAGCATCTGCAGTTCTTTCCTTCATTGGAATGCTGGAAATTAATCAGCACCCTTTGTTTTCTATCCATTATACTCTGATGTGCACACCCAGAACCCTTAGGATTCTGATCATCCTGCGTTGATTACCCTTCACAGTTCTAAATATTCCTTTCCTTTTCTGAACCCATTTTTTAAATCCTCCTGTAATATATTTAGTGTTGTTATGTGCATATGCAATTAACATATTTCAGAGCTATCAACGAAGCATCTTTTCCAAAAA